>NC_025687.1:13223830-13307169 GCF_000633955.1 Camelina sativa | reverse complement strand
GAAGAAGTAAGAGAGATCTTTTTCGCAGGAAAAGTTGATATTAGTCATCTCATGTGCCAAGTCTGATTACATATCTGATGCCTCACGTACGGATAGAGTAAGTAAATGAAATAACAGAACCTGAATTCTTTTTTTTTCTTTGGAAAGAGTCGAAAAGGTAGTATGAGAAAAGTTGAGAATTTAAGAGCCATGTGAATCTACAGTGACAGATACTGTACACGAGCCTCCAAAGAGTTTCACTAAAAACGAGAGAGAGAGCCCACGCTTTTAAAAAGATTCAGGTTTCACACAGACATGTTCCTACAATTACCTTGAATCTGTGTACACCTAATATGGAAACTCTTTAAATGCATGTTAACGCCAGATTATCGCATTTTTTTCATTCGCATTTACTTGAAATATAGAAAAAAAGAACTCTTACAAACCAGAGTTACTAGTTACTAACTTACTACAGTAGCTTGCTTTACAGTGGAGACTGAAACACTGAATTAGAAACTTTTTTTTCTTGATATATATAATATAAAAACTCAACAATCTCTAATTCAATGCCCCTAATTCACAGCTTCAAGCACCAAAAATTGAGAGAGCTTTTTTTTTGTTTTTGGGCAAAAAAAACACTTTCTATCTCCATTTTGTGGTACGGTCTCTCAAGCTACACTTCCCTGGTCTGAGGTTTCTTCGTGGTAATAAGGTGTTAACTTGCCATCTTTGTCATCTCTTATCTTGTTTTGGCTTTCCTCGTCTCCACCGCCAATTTCTTGCAACATCTTAACCACACGCCTCATCGAGGGTCGGTTAATGGGCAACGGACTCGTGCAGAGAAGCCCGACGTTGAGGATCTTGCTTATCTCTTCTTTGAAACAAGAGTCGAGTTTCGGGTCTATCACATGCTCTATGCCTTTTTGGTCTAGTGTAGTGCAAACCCATTTCACCAAATCCTTCTCCCCAAGTTCTGGATCAACTGGGCGTTTTCTAGTCACTATCTCTAGGATCACTACCCCGAAACTGTAGATGTCGCTCTTCTCGTTCACACGAAGCGTGTATGCGTATTCTGCAAAGTAGTTTGAAATCAAAAGTTATGGAGGGAAACAAACAAACAAACAAACAAATAAATTTTTTTTTTGAAATATTCCATTAATGGAGAAGTGAGAAGGTGTGGAGCCATGGTATCAGACATGTCTCAATAGATAGTGAATGCTCATTTAAGTCTCAACTAATAAAAAAACTTAAATGTGGTTCATCTGAATCTCCGTGCAACATGTACTAAATGAGCATTACTACCATAAGCAAAACTGATGATTATAATCATGCAAGCACATTTAAGTTGAATCATAAGACTAACCTGGTGCAATATAACCGCATGAACCAGCGATCACTGACATCGACTTAGGGGCTTTTCCGGTCAAGTCCACAGCTTTAGCCACACCAAAATCAGCAACTCTAGCACCATAATCTCCATCAATCAAAATATTGTTGGACTTAATATCTCTATGCACAATCGGAGGAACACAATCATGGTGAAGATACGAAAGCCCCTCAGCCGCATCTAAGATAATCTTAAACCTCGTTTGCCATGCCAACATTCCTCCTTTACTGCTATGAAGCAAATCTCCCAAGCTACCATTAGGCATATACTCATAAACCAAGAGCTTGCAGTCTCTAGTGGAACAGCAACACCAAAGCTTCACAATGTTCTTATGCCTAATCTTACCCAATGTCTCAACTTCAGCTTCAAAGGCCTCATCTTGAACTCCAGGTCTGTTACCTTTCTCCGGATCACAGTCTTCAGTATCCTTAACAGACCCTGTCCACAGCCTCTTGACCGCAACAGTTTCTCCATTGGTGAGTACAACCTTGTACACTTTACCCGAAGCTCCAGCTCCAATCACATTGTCTTCATCCAAGCTTTCGAGAATCTCATGCTCACTGAACCCGAGTTTATGGAACGACATTAAAGTCCACTTGGATCTCTCAATAGCTCTTGCTTTCTTGTAAGTCCTGTACTTGAAGTAGAACCAAGCAACACCCGCAACAAACACAATCGCAGCAAGTACAAAAATCAACCTGAGAAGCCATAAGCCTCTCTTCTTAGCTTTATCCCCAGAGTCACACAAACCCTTGATAGCCCCACACAATCCAGGATTGCCAATGAAGCTGTTCTTATACACTTCTTTCGCTAAAGAAGGCGGTAAGTCACCTGATAACCGGTTATACGAAAGATTCAGCTGGTTTAGCTTCAAACTCTGCAATGAAACCGGAATCTTGCCAGAGAATTGGTTACCAGATAAATCAAGATAGTTCAAGACTGACAAACTCCCTATCTCATCTGGAATCCTACCGGTAAATTCGTTATCGGCTAAGTTCAACTCGTTGAGCTTCTTCCAAGATTTGATTCCAGGAGTTAACTCCCCTGAGAACTGGTTACCATGAAGATCAAGAATACCTAGTTCCCCAAGCTGCATCAAGCTAACAGGCAACGAGCCACTGAACTTGTTCCCACTTGCCGACAACTGATTAAGATTGTTCAAAACCCCAATCTCCTCCGGTAAAGATCCGGTGAATTGGTTGTTGGAGAGAATCAACAGCGAGAGATTCGAAGCGCCTCCGATGGACTTGGCAATCTCACCGGAGAAGGAGTTGTTGATGAGCTCAAGCAAGTACACATGAGGCAATCCCCAGAAACCGGTAGGAACTGAACCGGAAAATTTGTTATAAGCTAACCGGACACGTGTCAAGCTTTTGCAATCGCCGAGAGTCTCCGCTATAGCGCCGGAGAATGAGTTGTGAATGATCAGCAACTCCTCTAGCTCCCCTTTCTCGCACAGATCCGCCGGTAATTCGCCGGAAAACTCGTTCTCCGAAACGTCAAGCCATCTCAACGGCGAGTTTCGACCGAGGTCTCTTGGTAATTCTCCGGTTAACCGGTTTCCGAAGATCCTGAGCTCGTACAAGTTCGGAGACAAAGCTATACTCCCCGGAACTTCACCTTCTAGGTTGTTCTCGTACAGATTCAAACTCTCCAACGGAACTCGACAGAGCTCCTCCGGTATCTTCCCGGTCAACTGATTCATCGACGCGTCGAGAAGTCTCAGCGATTTCAAATTCCCGAGCTCCGGTGGAATCTCTCCGGTCAACGAGTTGTTGTAAAGCTCAATCTGAACGACGCTACTCAAACCGCCGAGCGAACGAGGTATAGGACCAACGAGGTCGTTGAGCGCAAGGTCCAAATCAACGAGTCTGCTGAGTCGACCCAGCGAGTCAGGGATCTGTCCGATTAGATGACACTCGGTGAGCCACATGACCTCGAGATTCGTCAAGTTCCCGAGCTCCGGCGGGATCCGACTCGGACTAAACGGGTTGTACGAAAGGTTCAGCATCTTAAGGGAGCTGATGTTGCCTAGAAACGGAGGAATCGTCCCGTCTAAGAGGTTGTAGACGAGAGAGAGAACCTCAAGGTTCTGAAACTTTCCGAAATTCGCCGGAATATCACCGGAAAAGTTGTTTCCGGTCAAATCCAAGTGGACCAAGGTGGGGATATCGGCGAGAGTGTGAGGAATCTCGCCGGTGAGAAGGTTCTGAGAGAGATCGAGAAGCTGAAGACGGTTACAAGCAGCGACGTCGAGAGGAAGCGTGGAGTTGATAGAGTTGTTGTAGAGAGAGAGCTCCGCGAGTTTTGAGAGACGACAAATGACGGAAGGAAAAGGACCGGCGAGATTAGCGCCGGAGAGGTCGACTGAAGTGACGGAGGTGAAATCGCCGCCGCAAGAAACGCCGAACCACCGACAAGGGGAATCATCGGTGGAGTTCCAAGAGGAGAGAGACGAGTCAGGATCGTCTAAAGAGTGTTTGACTTGCTGGAGAATGAAAGCTTCTTGGTTGAGAGAGAAGATGGTTGGGAAAAGTAGGAAGAGAAAGAGATAAAGATACATGTTTCTTTCTTCTCCGGTGGATATGGCGGTGAAGCTATTATGGTGGTTGTGTTTTTGAGAAGAGAGAGAGAGAGAGTGAGAGAGAGAGAGAGAGTGAGTAAGTTTGTTTGTTTTGAAGAGAAGAGAAGAGTGAGTCTAAATAAAAAGCGTTGACCGGGGGAGACAGGTGAATTATCGTGATTCTGACTGTAAGAAGAATGCTTATAAATCATTTTGTTTTTTTTCTAAAATCATTCAGTTTTTTTTTTTTTTTAATTGCTTTATTCGATTCTCTAAATAATTCGAATGCAATTATTAGTAATATCTATGTCGAGTTTCCAACATTGTATAATTTATCTTTGGTTTATCTGTTTTTTTAACAGATTATGCTGGTCGTAAAAGATAATGTTTACCTATTATACTAAATGATCTAGCTAATAATAGCCTATAAAAACATTCCTTTTTGTACTTTATTCTTTTAATTAAATTTGTTAACAAATTAGTAAGAAACGAATGAGTTTATCATGTTAGTTTATAAAATGTGAATAAAATTAAGTTAGTTGATACAGTAAATATATAAATTTATAATAAAAAAATGGTAAGGGTAAAAGCATTAAATTTTAAATGTAGTACAATGGTATATCTGAACAATTTTTTTTTTTTTTTGCTGTTAGATATAAAATTTAATGAAAAAGATTCCGACAGTTATATTTTTATTTATTAACGGTGTTTGTAAAGTAGGTTACAAAATTGTTAGACATATCAAAAACTATTAGAGAATGTGTTTGCAACGTAGTCTTAATTATAGTAAGTTGACGTGAATTAAGTTTATTCTCATTCAATTTTAAAAAGTTTTATGCACGTCTTAAACATGTATTAAGAGAATAAGCTACCCATGTAGAAACATGCAAATATTTTATTTTGCTGAATAATGTGTAATTCATTAGAAGAGAAAGTTATATAGGCTATTTACAAAACATGGAAAATAATATTTGGAATTATGATAATATATCAAACTGTTGTGTTATTTATGAAGTTACATTTTTTTTTTTTCTGTAATTAAGAATTTGGTTAGTATTGCAAAGGGAGAGAGGGCATACTATGCCTACATATATATAAATGTCAGTTAGGAAACGTATATTCTAACATTTATGTGTCGGTTGAGAAAAGCATCACATACCCTTTGGATGATATTTAAAGAGATAGAGGAGTGAACGATCTGGAGCTCCTGCCTCCTGGAATGAGTTCCTTTAAGCTGTCTTCTCTTCTTCGTGTGTCTCTCTCTAATAGTTTCTTTGCGAACACACACAATACAAGTTGCTACAACACACACAATATCGTAAACTAAACGTAGTTCGATAGGTGTATCATGTAAGATAGACATCTAAAAAATTACGTATACACTATAATAGCGGCAAAGTTTATGTCTTTTATGAGATTGCTTCTATAAGCAAGTCTCTACCATCTTACAAATTTGTTGCTTGCTAGTTGATCGAAAGAGAAACCATCCAATTAGTTTTGTGTTATATTTTTCTTTTTTTTTATTCGTTATTTTATCTAATAAAATAAATATATCTCATGCATTACGTATGATCTGATGTCCATTTCATAACATTGTCACCTTGGAAGAATTTTATAGAAGTCTAAACTTCTCACGAATATTGTATACAAGCAAGCAACCTTTGATATATAATTTGAGATTCATATCCAACTTCTTATGTATATGGTTTTAATTTATTTCCCTCCTCGTCGCTTTTGAGCAACAATGACAACAATGGTCAGCTTTGATTTTCTACATTGTTTCATATTTGGTCTCATATTCCTCTTCCCAACTCTCTTTCTCTTTGTTTACTTCTTAAAGAAACCAAATAATGGAATTGATCTGCCTCCAAGCGCTCCTTCTCTTCCGATCATTGGTCATCTTCACCTTCTCCTCTTTGACTCAATCCACAAGTGTTTTCAAAAAATATCGTCCAAATACGGACCTTTTCTCCATCTTCGCATTTTTCATGTCCCCATCGTTCTTGTGTCCTCTGCCTCAGCAGCTCACGAGATCTTCAATGCCCATGACACAAATGTCTCCTTCCGTGGTGCTATTGCTATCGATGAATGCATTGTGTTTGGTTCTTTTGGATATTTTAGAGCTTCTTGCGGAGACGACTGGAAATTCATGAGGAAACTAATCATGTCTAAGGCACTCGGACCCCAAGCGCTAGAACGTTCACGTAGCATTCGTGAACTTGAGCTAGAGAGGTTCCACAAAAATCTGCTTGATAAAGCGATGAAGAAAGAAACCCTCAAGATCGGTGAGGAAGCAAGGATACTCGTTAATAACACCCTTGGCAAAATGAGTTTGGGAAGTAGTTTTTCAGTGGAGGACAATGATGGAAAAAAAGTTTCGGAATATTCTATCCAGTTAGCTGACTTGTCCCGCATGTTTTGTGTGGAACAAATATTTCATAAGCCGCTTGAGAAGCTAGGGATCTCTTTGTTAAAGAATGAGATAATGCAGGTTTCAAATAAATTTGAGGAGCTGCTGGAAAATATTCTTGTGAATTACGAAGAGCAAGTGGACAAGCATCAAGGTACTGAATTCATGGATGCATTGTTGGCAGCTTATCGAGATGAAAAAACAAAATATAAGATCACTAGAAACCATATCAAGGCATTATTAGCGGTAAATGACTATCCTCTCACTGGTAGTAATATTTCAATGAGAATGCAAACAAATAATATCATCATATTAAACAAAAAGTGCAATTTTTAGGAGCTTTTTTTTGGAGCCGGTGAGTCCTCTTCTTCGACGACACGGTGGGCAATGGCAGAAATCATTAATAATCCTAAGATCCTTGAAAGATTGAGAGAAGAAATTGATTTTGTGGTGGGAAAATCAAGGTTAATTCAAGAAACTTATCTACCAAAACTCCCTTACTTGCAAGCAGTTGTAAAAGAATCTCTAAGATTGCATCCGGTAGGAGCAGTATTGCCAAGAGAATTTACACAGGACTGTACGATCGGAGGGTTTCACATATCTGAAGGAACATCACTTGTCATCAATGCTTATGCAGTGATGAGAGATCCTAATTCTTGGAAAGATCCTAATGAGTTTAAGCCAGAAAGGTTTCTAGCTGCGTCAATATTAGGGCAAGAGGAGGATAGAAAAGAACAAGCAATGAAGTTCCTCCCTTTTGGCGCCGGCAGGAGAGGATGTCCTGGATTAAATCTTGGCTATACCTTAGTAGAAACCACAATTGGAGTGTTGGTGCAGTGTTTTGATTGGGAGATCAAAGGAGATAAAATCAATATGGATGAAGGTTCGGGATTAAGATTTTTCTTAGATTTGGCTCATCCTCTTGAATGCATTTTTATTCCTCGAAAGTAATAGGATAAAATTTAAATTTATACCAAAAATATGCATCAAAAATCTAAAAAGACATTTCAAAAAATTTTAATTTTAAATTTTGGAAAAAAATCAAATAAAATGAAACATATTTTTTATTACAAAAATTTATCAAAATTCAGTGTTTGAATCTGTTGTGAAAGGAATGTTAATTGAAGATATTGTACATGTGTTTATTGCTAATAATAATTGTTAAACTGTACACATGTTTCAGTTTTGTAGGTTTCACATATTAACAAAATAACCAAATCATTGCAAAAGTATTAAATACACATAATATTTAGATCCTGCAGTGAAATTTATGATAGACAATAAATGGTACAATTCCTCCCAACATCGAGATCCACAAATAATAAATGTGTATATATAAGATTTGTTATTTGTATGTAACGCATAACAGTGATGAATACGATTCATAAATTCTCATGATTTTTGATTTATGAACAAGCAAACATGAAATAAGTTTATCCACATACATATAAAGAAGAAAGCTGAGACTGAGAGATCAAATTGTCGATGAGCCGACAGTTAATAATATGTTGAGTGGTAGTAGTATTTGGGTGAGTAATTATCATATAAAACAGCATGCCAATCTCAAATACACATACCACACTCCAAATTTGTCTTATCTTTTGTCGCATCTCCAATTTTTGTTTTTTTGTCATATACGTAACTCAAAATGTAATGTTATCTAACGCAGGCCCTACATAGATAACAATATCATTTTATTTCACGTCCAAAGAACCACTGCTTTATATATGTTACCCCGGCACACTCATATATGTCTTTATCACACTTTTTTTTGTTTTTGTCAATTACTACACATATGTGTAATTATAACAAAGTTTTCTAACAGTTATAATGGACTACCTAACCACATATTTGACAAAAAATTCTTATTACATGATTGATAAATTACCAAAAAATTATATGTAATATAGATTGTGTGTCTTCATATATCTTGATTTGAAAATTTTGTGGAAATTTCAAATCCTGAACATCTTGTTCTATACAATTTCACTTTCAGTTTTTTTTTTGTTTTGTAATCTCTAAACCCACAACCACAAGAAAAGACCAAAAAACTCATTTTCTCTAATGTTATTATTTTTAAATAGACAATATAGTATACATTTTTATATACGGATTAATAATAGGAATCGTTCAATGTTGTTTCCACTGGAGAAAGAGTTGTTCTATTTAGGTTAGAAAATCGATTTTAAAAAATACAAAATTGAATACATCACTTTTGTTTAAACAGTGTCATGCTTTACATATATTATTAGTGGTAAGTATAATGTTTGACGCCTAAACTTATATCTAAAAGGATTATTATGGATTTTGTCCGTCGATCAAGGATCAACTTCAAAATATTTTTACATAATCTGCAGCGGTTTGTTATCAATTTTAAAAAATAAAACAGACTAAATTGTTAATATTTTTGTCCATCTTTATCGTCGTTATCATTCAAGCCCATATCACTTTTTTGTTTAACCTTCTATTTTAAAATTACTAATTAATGGGTTATATAGCAGAGGAAAAAGAATTCAAAAGTAACTTATAAAAAAAAACATCCAAATAATATGGTTTCGGAGATGATTAAAAAAAACTAATTAATGTTACAGAAGACAAGCGAGAAGACAAGCGAACATCGTGGATTGTGAATCTTAATTGCGTGCAATTGAAGTTATGGACAAAAAGAGTAGCACCATTATCAATTTATCATAGAATCAAGACTTTTCTGTTCCATTAAGTTCCTTAAAATCTCTAGCATCAACTATCACATTCATTTAGTAGTAGCGTAGTACTACATCCCTTCTTCTTCTTATAGTAATTTCTTCTTTTCCTATTAAGTGCATTTAGATGTTTTTCAGAATTTTTGTTACTAACTAAAGAAAGAGAGTAAAACCAGATTATGTCGGAAACTGTATTTTGAACCTATGAGATTAAGGTGTTGCCTAAAATCTTCAACCACCGAGTCGAAGAAGACTCCAACAAAAGAGATTTCAGATTTTAATCAGTAAAAAAAAAACAAAAAAAAATATTTTCTAAAACAATAATCATTATTGGTTTGAAACCAAAATAATATCACATACGTCACGTTTTTTTTTTTTGGGTTTGCTAAAGAAGAGAGAGAGAGAGGTGAAAGAGAATCGAGAAAAGAGAGCAATGCATGTATTCCCGAGACAGAGCCAAAGTTGGAAACATCGCGTCGGTCGTCTTATCATTCTTCTTTCTTTCCATAGGGACTGCTGAAACCAATTAAACTGCATACAATCTCGATGTCTGTTTCTTTTTACCAAAGCAAAAACACACTCACACACACACACGAGATTTCAAACAGCTGTTTGGTCTTTTGTGTTTTTATTTTATATATTTATTAATTGTATTCCATTGTATTTTCTAGCTATAGCCAGCGTCAAACTCAGAGTGGTAATAAGATTGGTGTGTGAAGGTAATTTGGATATTGTATCATGAGGATCATGCACCAAGTGCATTGTAGTAACCGTTAAGAGAAACGGTTATTAGGAGTAGTTGGACACCCTTCATCACATGGACTCATTCTTCCACATGTTACAACTTATATAACCCTTTTTTTTATGGTCTCTTCTATAAAATTAATACAATTGATTATTTGATATCAAACTTTAGTGACATGTTAATACAACCATTAGCTTTTATTTTTTTCAGGTCATGAAAGATACTGATATTAATAAGCCAAACGAAAACTTTGTTCTACTTTAGATATATTATTCTCAAAGGCGTCTCCTTTTCACTTTCTTTTTTGCTTTCGGTGAAATCTTCAAACAAGCTTTTGCGGTTGTACCCAAACTTTTTCCTAAGTATCCACTTGCCATAAGATCTGTGGGACCATATAAATATTAGAAAGTGTCGCTTTTGCAAACTTTGAGGGAATATAAATCATACATCTTCTAATCATATACTCCTTCAATTCCTCTCGTCTCCAGATTGTATTTTGTTAGAAATACCAAGTGTGATGCATATGCTGAAAGTTATACTATATTTTCTACTTGTCTTTCAAGCTTATTAATTATTCTATTGCAAATTTGTGTATTATATATATATATATATACATATCCTAGATCATTTAAAAGTCCCTAACTACACGAATCATATTAATCTTGTATTTCCTCCTCAATGGCAAGTAGTATTCGTGTATAAATCTTCTACATGAAAAAATAGAGGATTATTTCATAAAAAATAATTAGTTACCCACATAATTTTGGACCCAACATGGTTGGTAGATTATACCTTCTTTGGAAAACCCTAGCAACCAAACAGGGCTAAGCCCTAGATACACTTGTATTCTGACATGGTTAATCTCATATGTTATACTATAGTTTATTTTGAAAATCATAATGGTAGAGTTCCCGCTAGATAATTGAGACTTATGTTTTCTCGTGATCTATATTAGTGTTTTATCAGGACCAATGAGTCCAAAATTTTATTTAATTTATGAAAACAACAGTAGTTGTGGGTTCTACGTGGTTAATAATACGTTTTTGTTTATGGGTTAAAATATAAAAGAAAAAAAGTTGAGCAAAAGAAATAGTAAGTAATAGTAGTATTGCATCTAGAAGAGAGAGTCAGCGGTCCAATTTATCCGGCCCAAGTTTTTGGTGATCTTTCTTTCCTACCTTGCAATCATAACTATTCCCTTAAGCTTAATCATTCTTCACTTTAATTAAGCTTTTAAAGAATATTGAGTTTTAATTCACATCCCCACCTTCTCCCACTATCCATCCTCCTCTCCTTTTGGTTGGCGAGGTAAAAAAACAAAAGAAAAGGAAGAAGCCTCTTTTAACAACTATTTTAGATTTATTTAGTTTCCATTTGAAGTTCTATATTTGTGTATTGTCCAATCGAAAGTTCTACTTTCTCGTCTTTTGATGCATGTTCTATGCTTGCATATATATAGTATTTTTCTATATCATGTAATGTATATCATTACCGTATATATGTCTTGTGCAAATGTGTAGGTAGCTTAGATATTGATAACATCAATCAAAGCTGTTTAATTAATATGCTGATTGAATAGATTCATACAAACATTTCACATTTTCACCTTAATGTTAAAATTGTAATTACAAACATATTTTCTATATACAAGACACTGAGTGATTTGCTAATTTGCTATATCAGATCACTAGTGTATGAAATATTAAAATGTAAAAATCTCGTGTTGTATGATTCAAAACAACTGATAAATAAATGCCTTTTTCTTATCGTATTCAACCTGTAATAAAAAAATAAAAAATAAATAAAAAATCACTACGCAACTAAAAGTGGTCTACCTTGGACCATCTAGTGAAAGTACGTACACCTTTAACTTTAAAACAACTGATATACAAACACGAAACTTAAATTGTAATTTTCCAAAGAATTATAAAGGCAAAAAGTTTTAAAGACATCGAAGCTTAGCCGAAGATATTCAGACGATTGTGAATAAGCATGGCAATGATTTGAGAAAAACACAACTCTTTTCAAGTCATGTCTCTCCAAAACGTCTGTATTCTTTTGGTTTTAATACAAAATGATTTTTTGGCATATATATACCTTTTGACATTTAATGGGGAGATTCTGCATGAATCCTAGGACTAGTGATTCTCCTTTGGAAGAAAAGGTATGAAATCACAATCACACCCATATTGTTAAGAATCATTCATCGAAAACTTTAATCCCGTAGAAGAGAAGAGGGGGAGCTATTAAGCATTGGAGATTGACACATGATGAATCATTAACTTACACTTAACAAAAAATAATGAAATTGTTATAATGATAACAAAGGCATTTGCTAAATACATGCCTTGGCTTTGGCTTGAACTGCACCAAAACTAATTAGAAATTGTTCTTCTATAGCTTCTCCTTAGGTGAAAACCTATTCTGATACTATCTCTCTTTTTTCTCCTATATAATAAAAATATATATATATATATATATATATATATATATATATCTTCAAGAATGTAATCTTCCCTCTTCACAAGCTAGATCTTAAGATTCATGAATCGCTGCTGCTGTAACCTTCTGATTCTCTGTCGTAATTGTTTGCTGCATTATTAGCAGGAACATCATCATCATCTTCAGAGCTCTCACTTATTTCTGCGTCATCTTCTCCTTCGACCCGCTCAACACCAACAACTTCTTCCTCCTCCTCATCCTCCATAGCTGCTTCGTTTGCGTTACTATTCCAATCTAATCCCCACTTGTTTCTCTGACTGTAATCCACAAACTGACCATCAACATCATCATCCTCTGATTCAACTCCTACACTGTTGTCACTTTCATCATCCACTTGCATCGGCGTCATTCTGTTGGGTGTTTCATTAGCCCAGTCCTCGTCCATCTCTCTAGGAGTTTCACCTGCTGCCCAGTCTTCATCAATGTCTCTGAATGTTTGCTCTTCTTCTTCCTCATCTTCTTCAACTTCTTGAGTTTTAGGCCTAACAATATCAGCCATTCTATTGACTAGGTGGTCATTCTCCTCATTGATCCTCTCTGGTCTTTTTCTAACAGTCCTCTTTCCTCTTCCAGGGATTTGGTGGTTCAACTCCATGCTCATTAAGTTATTATCGACTGCAACATTTCTCTGACTAACAACAAATCTGTTAGGACCACCTTGCGCTTTCTTTCTCTTCACCTTTTTGTTTGATCCAGATCCCAAACTTACTCGTGCACGTTTATTACTACGTCTGTTGCCCAAATTTGGAACAACCTCGTCTTGGTCTTCTTGCTCTCGGGGTCCTTTGCCTTTGAACAGAGAATCTCCAGGGAAAAGGCTCTGCAAACGTAGAGTAACATATTCCAAAATCATAAAAATAATTTCCAAAACCATAGTAACAATTTTCACAAATTCCTGAACCAATATGGTCTTGAAAACTTACAATCTGCTCGGTCTCATCTTCAGGGATTAGATCAGGTTTCTCTGGCTTCACATAAATAATGGATGCATCAAGTTCTGAAAGTCTCAAAGCAACCGCTGATACTGTCTTTGGTATCCATGGAAGAACGTCCACTGATCCCGGATCATCAGCATCAGCATCACCAACTCCCAAGAGCTCTTTCGCCGACATAAAATTGGATGACAAATATTCTTTCTTGATTGCAGTCTCTAAGGTAGTTAACACCTATCAAAACCAGAAAGGACAATACCGGGTTTAAAAATGAAAGGTCATTTCCTTCCAAGTTGTACTAATTTAGGGAAAGAAAAAAAACAAGATGATGGAACCTGCAAAGCTTCTTCAGGTGATGATGATGCGTTCAACCTAAACCCCCAGATTTTTCTTTTATCCTCTGTCCAAAATGATTCAAGAGCTTCATCTGGAATAGATGCCTTTCAATAAAAATGAAATTGTAGAGTTGTCAAGAATTGATACCATAAGAACAGGCGCCTAATCTGACTGTAGACTAGAAATCGAAAAAGTTCATTTATGCTTTACCTCAAGAAAAACAAGTAGTGGTTTGAGCAACCTGACTCCAAAAGGAAGAGGTGACACAGTCAAACCTGAATCTAATATTTCTGAATCATCAACCATGTCCAATCTCTGGTGACAAGAAGTGCAGTGAGTATACTCAGACAAATAAGAAGCAACACACAGGGCACATGTTGCTAACAATTCAGATCTCTTCTTTCCATATTTCTTAGCACAAGAAGGGAGTGAGCTGTACGTCTCGGTCCACATCCATCTCTGGAAATCATGGAACCGTTTTGATAAACTCTTCTTCTCTGTGTCGTTTCTACCTAACTCAACTCTAATAGAATTTGAAGTTTCCATTGAATCAGAGTTTGACCCTGATACAGCACTAGACGGGCTCACGGAATCTGTAGGAGAATGATTCATAACACTCTTTTCCTTCAAGAAAGGGTTCCTAGCGAGCTTCATATTCTTACGTGCATTCTCTTTGAATGATCCCTCGATCTTCTGCAGCATTATGCGTAAATGAGACTCTCTGATCCCACGCATATCCAGTGATGCAACCAGAGTGTCAAAAGCCTACACAGAACAAAAAACACAAAGGCGTGGTTAAAATCTTAGATAAGCTGGATACTCAAACCAAAGGGTACTCAACATTTTTACAGTTAAAAAGAATTTAACATACTGTTAAGGATAATATTACCTCCTCTGAATCAATGAGGAGCCACTTGCCATCATGTAGCTCGACAAATAAGAGCCCCGAGGATGGATCACTCTTAGACGCTGATGCAGCAAAAAGCCAATAACGATTGTGGCGCCGATCTTGTCCAACCGGCAATGATCGATATGGATACACCTCTTCTGCTTTGTGGCCTATATATGATTTTAATTGTGAGCGTGATCTCTTTGAAACATATCCCTGTTGGAAAGAACAATTTTCTTGACTTATAATGGCCTCCTGATTAATAAGTCCTCTCTCAGCAGTTGATTTCTGGAGATCATTCGAAACAACTTCCAGGGGCTTTTTTTCATCTAGAAGTTCAGAAGGGTCTCCACCGAAATTATCCCTTTCCCGATTAGAGCTTTGGATGATTGGTAGACCCATCGTTGACTCGGTTTTACTGCTTGCTAAGTTTTGAAAATCAAGCTTAAGTACATCTCTCATACAGCTGTTATCTAACTGTGCTTCAGCCCACATCTGCTTTTTAAGAGAATTTGCTGCTTCCATACGATCCTGCGAAAAAAAAAAAATCAGATCACGATGAATAGACTCTAAAACCCAGAGGAAAGCTGATAATATAAAACCCAGACTTTACCTCAAGACCAGCTCTGATGGAATTTCCTTCATTGGCAATGCCGACTAAAGCAACAAGGGCATTAAGGCGCTCTTCAACACTTAGATGACAGTAATCCCCTTCTGTAAGACCTTGAATCCATGATTGGCCCTCGTTGCTTTCATCAACCATAGCATCCACACAGCCAACCGCTGTATCTTTAAGCCGCTCATTATGTTGTGGAGCAATGCTCTTTATACTGCTTGGAGGAGGAGATGAAAACTCCTTCTCAATCTCACTCTTTACACCTGCTTTAACATCACAGAACATAGTATCTCCACCCTTTCCAGACAAAACATTCGCTTCATCTAGATCGGCACTTTTTGATGCACTTGCTAAAGTGGCTAAATCATCAACCTCAGGATCCTCATCAATATCAATTTCAAAGTCTTCATCCCTTTCAAGATCATTCACATCTTCTGGACCTGTCAACCCACTTTCAAATGCCCTTATCTTTTTCCTGGCATCTGCGAGTATCGCCTCTCCATCCGCAGGATCCTTCACATAAGGAGCTCGCACACAATAAGTCGAAGGAGCTATTCTTTCAAAGAGTTTCACATCTCTTGTCAATGCAACAGAGATAGATGCCTCTGGTGTCTTGCTTGTTGTCAGGTCCCGAAGTCCGGATTTCTTTCAATTGAAACCATAAAAACTATGTAAATGAAATATTTTTAATGACGATGAAAACTGCAGACCATATATAGATTATTGATTTACCTGAATCTTGTCAGCAAGTTCCAATACTGTCAGTCCCTTGCTTCCCTCAAGAGATAGAACATGAAAGGCTGCAAATTTGACAGTTCCAGGTGTCAACCGATGCCTCGACTTGCGTGGAGCCAGTAACCCTTTCTCCCGCATTAATGCAAAAGCACTTTCAGCTGCTGAACCACTTCGGATAGTAGAAATGATATCTTCACAACCTTTAGCCTGCATACACAACCAAACCAAAACAATGTTTAAGAAAACATTAAAACTATCTTTATGTCAAAAGCCTAGCTTAACTCCCAGGATTTCATTTTTCGTTTTCATATACAGTACTAATATTACATCCTAAGCAAAAACTCCGTGAGGATTTAGGAGGAACACAAACACGAATAAGTACCTCATCTTTGTCACCAGTGTGGGTAAATCGGGAACTTTTTTTCTTCAGCCTAGGCCCCAATCCAGTAGAGAGTGCCAATTGTCGCAGTATTTCAGGCCATGTTAATGGGTTCAAATTCTTTTTCCAACTACGAATGTCAAAGCCCCATGCATAAGCCTGAAGGAGAAAGATGGATCTGAAAGATGAAGCGCACTGAACCAAACCAGAAAGAGAAAAGGATATTAACATACAAAGGCGGAGAAAGTTACCCCTTCAACTATTTGCGGATGTCCACCTTCAGGATTGGCTGTAGTATATTGATTATTTCCAATTCCACTAAAGGGTGTTCGAGCAACATCTTCAATATCTCGTATAATTGATCTCAGAAGAGTAACATGTATCTCCCCCAGCAACCTTGAGTCCTACAATAGGATGTATATCATATACAGAGCAAGAACAATGAAATGAAAGACACAACTATTGAACACAATAAAACAGGGAAATCTAGAATGATTACTGAAGAGAGACTTACATAGTCATGAAAAGCCTGAATAAACTCATCCAGCGTAAAAGGCCATAGGTCAAGAACATCAGAAAATGATGTCAGAAATCTCCAAACCTGAAAAGCAACCACAATATAAAAAATGTGAAACGTGCAAAAGGTTTCATTAAACGCGAAAAAAACAAAACCAACTAATTCCACATTGGTCTAAGTTATTCTGATCATAATACTAATTTGAAATGAAGGGTAGCAGACAGATGTACGGTAAAGATCAGTAGAGCATACCATTAGAAGGTTTCCAACACTTTCGTCGGAATCTTTCCATGGAGAAATGGCAAACGGCATTTTTAGTTGCAAACCCTTTGGTGGAAATGTGCTCAGAGAATCTGAAAAAAAATAGAATAGCTATGATAAATTGCTAGATCTAGAAAGAAATTACAACACTATATTAACGCTAAGCCATTCGAGTAAGATATACGCAAATTACTTTGACTGTCTTATTTTTGATAAGTATATCAAGGAGATAGATTAATAAAAGAAAGCAATTATAAAAGCTAATACCCAATCTAGAAAGCAATGTATTTACAACAAAAATAATCAACTGAAAGTAAAAGCAATTTTTCTTGGCAGTGTTTTAACATGCTACATCAATATGGAATATTCCAGACAAGGCCATAGCATGTACCAAACTGTTAACGTAAAAGCTAATACTAAGCTTAAAATTCAGAGGAAAAAGACTAAGAATTAATAACCAAATTAATTGGAAAACTAGAGATCGTTCGTTTATTGTGAAGGTGAAGCCTACAAACTAAGTAGCCCGTTAAAGGTCGTGATTACCAAATCAACTACTAGCTAAATCAATATCACACTTTGGCAGAAAGACCATACCTCTGTACAGTTCAAGATTTTGCAATGTGTCATGATCAAGCTGTAATACCGAGGGTAATCCTTTGCTAATAGCAGCCAATTCCATCAGTTCTAGCTGCTCATCCTCAATTAGATCCATGGACTCCTTGGCAATTCTACGTGCAGTTGCCTTCTCAATGGCAATCTTGCGTCTAATAGCATCTTTCTCTCGACGAATCTCTTCTTTTTGCTTCTTTTTCTCCGCCTTTAACACGTCACAAAAAGATACAGTAATTCTCATTTTCCGAACTCTTGCCACAAAGGTTGCTCAATCTCAACAGTATTAATAAAATATAGTGAAGAATAACAACTGAGCATAGTTTTCCAAACTTACCCTTTCATTTTCTCTCTGTAAGAACTTTTCTCTTCTTTCCATTTCACGTCGCTGCTCACGCTGTAACCTCTCCTCTTCTTTTATTCTTTCACGCATCAACCTCTCTTCTTCCTTACGCCTCTCACGCTCGTTCCTTTCCATCTCTTTTCTCATGCGTTCTTCATTCTGAGGACACAAACATCAACTCGTCAATATATGTTACAGTGATGCTAATAAAAGACAATAAGATCTTCCTAATGATCAGTAAGAAGTAAGAGAAAATACTTTTTTCTTCTGAATTTCTAGTTTCTCAAGATCTTTTGGTCCACGATTCTCTCGGGTTTCACTCCCTCTTCCAAGTCTAACATCGTGAATCTGTGAGAGTAAACATGGGAAATTGACATTACAACAAAACACATCTCGTCAAAAAAAACAGATGAAATTAAAAGTTGGCGTAGGAAGTTACCTTTCCCTTCCTATGCACATCATTACTCTTATGCACCCCGTCAGACAACATGTATGGATCTTCTGTACCAAGGACTGATGAGTCCTTTTCCATTAGAAATCTATCCCCACGATGAGCTGATGCAACAATGGGGCTTGGCATGTCTTGTTGAGATGTAGAACAGTTACGAGACACATACCCAGGAGTACCATAGGACCTTGGTAAAGACCCATTCTCGTGCATAAATGATGAACTCCTAGGACGTGCAATTTCATAGTCCATACCATGTGCATGATTTTCCGAGTATCGTCCATACATCTCAGGTGTAAAGGAAGACGGATCATCCAGAGATTGTTGCTCATGGAAAGAACGGGCAGCAGCTTGAGACTATAATCAACAAAAGCAAATAAGTTCAGCAAAGTAGTAAAAATAAAATGTGATTACATGAATGGACAAGAAAGAGATTATAAACAGCAAAGCAGAGTTCATCTTTCTAACAATGATCAAAGACTTCTAACTCCCACAAGACCAATATGTCAGCCTTTGTGCAATGAGAACTCTAAAAATTATTCCTACCATAAAAATCATAGACCATCAGTTGATGATAACCTCTTCAACGAAACAATTTGATATGGGGATACTTTTATTTATCATGTAAGAGATCTCAACTGATAGAATCAACGAGAGTAAACCCCTGTGCTAGGAAAGCAATTTCTAAGTAATTTCTCAAAGCGGCATGAATTAATAGATAGGTTGCATCTAAAATATAGAGGTTTCATGGCAGCATTTGCATTCTCTGATTCAAGTTCAGGCTGCCACCATCTACATATATCTAGGATGCACAATTTAACTCAGACTAAACAAACTAAATAGAGCGTATCAGTTTCGGCAGAAAACTAACTCTTCGAGGGCGGACATCATGTGGTTCATACATTTTGCTCTCATATGGATGAAGTAGGTGCTTCTGCATCGCTACAATGACAAAAAAAACAAAAAAAAAGAACAAGGTTAGAAAGCGGAAAACAAACAGAACCTGCTAGACATGAAGTGTAAATACTAAGACAAAGACTGACATTAAGCATGTCACTTGGTTAATAATACTCGAGTAACACCAACACAAATACAAGTCAGCAAACATAGAAAGTAATGTATACCAATAGGAGAACCGAAAGCACCAGGGGGCAACGGATCAAACTCCATGCCAAGAATAGGTCCATCATCTCTCAAGGGCTCCCCTAACTGAGCCTCAATGCAGACAATAGCTCTACGCACCATGGCCGACAACCGTGGCTCGTAGCTCGGCTTTACCATAGTCTCGTATTCATCCAATTCAGCACGAGAACTACTACTACCACTAGCAAAATTCCTCCTGGAGTCAGAATAAGGACTGCAACCTGAACCAGAATCCGAACCAGATCCGGAGTCCTGTTCAGGAACCGATCTAGCAGGAGGCAAATCGTTAACGGAAGAGGCAAAAGCAGGAGGAGGCGGTCGAACAGCAGCAGGCACGGCAGGTTTAACCGGTGTCTTGGACTGAGACTGATCATCCTTCTTGTCCTTGAGACGTCTATGACAAAACCACATCTGTAACTGTCGATCTGTCAAATTCAATTTGTCAGACAAATCAGCCCTCGTCGCCTCCGAAGGATACTTCTCCTCTGAATCCAAAAATCAAACAAACAAAGAACAATTCACATCAACACTAAGGCAAAGAGAGAGAGAGGAAACGAAGAAGAAGAGAAGATAAGAAAGAATCAAAATTGAAGAAAGAAACCTGAGTAAACTTTCTCCAAGGTCTCAAGCTGAAACGGAGTCTTCATCTGACGCTTAGGCTTAGCGGAGGAGGAGGAGGAATTATCAATCTTGTTCTTCTTCTTGTTATTGTTGCTACCAGCAACAACATCAGCAACGCTCCTGATCTGATCTTCTTCTTCATCAGAACCCATCTCCATGTGAAAAGAGGAAACGAAACCCAGAAACGGCCGCAAGAAGAAGAATCACCAAACACACAAAGAACAAAAACAAAAATAAAACTAGGGCTTCCTTCCTCCTACACAAACAAACCCTTTGATCCCCAAAAAAAAAAAAAAGGGAANGATTAAATCTTACAACAACATTGACGACAATCACACACATCTTCAATTTAAAACAACATTGGTACATTTCAGAGAAAACGTTTCAAAGCTTTGGTGTTTAAACAATGTGACCAAAAAGATTCAATTTTTATTACCATTGTGGCTAAACAATGTGATCAAAAGATTCAAACTTTTTATTACCCCTGAATCCATCACAGTCACAGATATCCACAAATTTCCTCAAATACCCAATCCAGAAACATAAACAGAACACCAAAAAATTGTACTTGAGCGAACCATAAAAAGTCAAAATTCCTTAAAATCAAAAATGATACAAAATCGAAAGCAAAAAAGATCGAGAGAATTTTAAGAAGAGAGTGAAATCCAAAAACCTGAAGTGAGCAGCTACAAGAATTTCGATCGGTGAAGAAGAAACCAACATTAGAAGCGGTCCTTGAGCTCACAGCAACTGCCAAAAACACGACAACCAGAGTCGCTAAAGGCCATCGCCATGTTTTCCTCTTCCCCTCGCTCTCTTCTTCTTTGATTGCTCCTCTTCCCATTACGATAACGATAACGAATGGGAGAGAAATTATAACAAAAAAAAAAAAAAAAAAAAAAACGTTTTTTTCGTAAAAGAAAAGAAAAAAATCGAGACTTGAGGATTCTATCTACAGCGAATCGCGTGCTTATGTTAATGTGTGTTTCTGCCGTTGATGTGTTTATGAGATGATGATGCATCATCAAAGTCTTCTCCTTTTAACACTTTCAATTGTTTTATTTTGATTAGAGACTCTCTAATTAATACAAGTCTTCAAATGCTTTGTAATGTTTTTTAATACGAGCGAGCTTTGGTCTTTTCTTTCACTTTTTGTTTTGTTTTTTTGTCGTTCACAGATCCGCGTGTGTTTACATGATTATCTCCAGTTTCTTCATTTCTTGAGGAACCTCTTAATGTTGTTGAGAATAAACGTCTTGCCGTTTTACTGTTTTGGAATTTTACAATTCCTGTCGTTTTTAAATGATTTTTTTAAACCACGTAAAAACCGGTTTAATTTAGATTTCTCAAACCCGGTTCAGTCGTCGTCCCTGGATTAAGAGAGTACGATTCGAATTAGGAAACTTTGACTCCAAAATCTCGCTGAAGAGACGAACCTGTTTTCTTAGTATCCGGCGCGGGGAACTAAGAACTCCGGTGAATAGAGAATGGGGATGCATTTAGCTGCTCTGTTTCTCGCCATTATCGTTTCACCACTCTGCGTTTTCTCATCTGAAATCCAGCCGATCGGTGCTGATCAGAACTTGGTGAATGATCTGGACGCAGCCAAGCTTAGAATATCTCAATTGGGTAATAAATTTTGGCTCTTCTTGCTCAGAATATCTCAATTGACCACAAAATCTTCCCCTTTTTTTGTTTGTGTGCTAATTGTATTGTTTTGGTTTGCTGGGGAATCGACTGGCTCTGATCTCGTTGTAGAAGCTGTTCTTGAGGCGACCATACAGAAGGTGGATGACAAGACCCTTTACTTGAAGGACCGTGAGAAGCTGATCCAAGTTGCTCAAAGTCAGATCCAAAGTTTACAGTCTGCTTCATTCAGTGACGAGGTTCGTTTGGTTCTCTGAGGAAAATTTATTGGGAATCCAATGGATGCAAGTTTATAAATTAGCTAGAAGGGCATTAGAGAGTTCCTCTATGACACTCATTAGATCGTCTCTTCTGGTCTTGAGTCTCTCATATGATAGATACCCACCTTACTGAGTAATATACTCATGTTTACTCGACAAAATTACTGAGCTTAATCATCTTAGTTATAGCTGCCAGTTCTGTATAGTATCAGTTGTCACACCTGTGATATAAGATGTTTAAGTATTGATGCTACGTAAACTTGTCTGGTTGTATGATAAAACCCTTAGAAGCATATACAGGGTTTGAGTAAGTTGTTGCTCTTAAATTAGGGTCTTTGGTTCTGTTTGGGATCAGTTTTTGTGTACTGTACCAATATTTCTATCATGGTAGTTGCATTGATGACATTTACTATTTGATCTCAGAGCGGCTTACCTTTCGTTCAAAAGAGGATAAGTGAGTTGGAAGAAGAGGTTAGCTCGGTCATGTGGCTATACAAATTCTTTGGTTTAGTTCTCTCAAAGTTTTTTTTTTTTTGGATTATACCCTAAATTGTGTTCTGCCACTTTCTCTTCAATTCCACTAATCTAAACAACAGGGTTGGCAATGCTAGGTTAAAAAACTATGGGCTGCCTTGAGAACAACCAACTTCGAGCTTCACGTTTTAGAGGATAAAGCTAGAGATGCAGAGGGTAAAGTTAAAGCTAAGGCTTTGGAAGTTAAACAGGTGATTATATTGGCTTGTTTGACCCATTCCCTTCATTTTCTATCCAAAACACAAATGTGAACGATTCTATGTAGATCAGAATCATCTCATAGTTCACTTCATAGTAATTTCTACAAAAGTTCAGATTGATTCTTTCTTACCTTCTTCTCCTTTAAACTTTACGTGTAACTTAAATATGTTTGGATCCTCGGGGAAACAAACATATATTGGCATAAACCTTCATGTTGGTAGGTATTTAAGCATCTGATCATCTCAGTGACTTCAATTTTTATGTGCTTATCTTGTTGTGTTTATCCTTTTGTTATGGCAACAAATGAAATCTGTCTGTTAATGATGTTTTTAGTGTGTAAATGAGTTTTCAGAGTGTTGTTGTCACCAAATTCTTCAAGTTCATGGGGTTCTGACCTTCTTTCTTTATCATTTTAGATGGTAGAAGTTGTTACGGAGCAGTGGATTCAGGTTCAGCATCTTGAGCAGGTCTTTAATTTTAACATAGAAGTTTGTCATTTATTGTAGTTAAATCTCATAAGGTGTGATCAAGTTTTGTATAAATTCACATCACTGATGATATTTTTTTCTGTTCCTAATGCATCTTGAAGATGAGAGAATTCAACAACCGAAGGCATCACACACCTAGCAAATGCCCGTTCGTGAAGGTAAAATCCAAAATCCAGCTGTCGAACTTACAGTGATATGAAATCCGAGGAAATGATACTTAAACCGTCGTTTAATCATCTCATGGCCTCTCATTTTATCTTTTTGTATCTGTATTTAGCTTATGAGCGACATCCAAAGACATCTGCCCAATGTTCATGAGTCATTTGACATTCACTGGAAGGGAAAGAAGGTTCTCTCTGTGCAACCATATCTCACACAAGCACAGTCACGGTTAGAAAGCCTCTGGGCAGCTGTTACCAAATATCACCATCAGGTTTTGTTTCTAATAATTACATTTCACCCTCTCCATAATATTTAGATGGAATGATTTGGTAACCTCGCTTTGCTTTGATTCTTTATAGTTACAAGGCTTCATCAAGAATGAGATGGAAAAAACCGAGATCACAGCAGCGGTTGCAAACAGAGAAGTGGTGTTTTTCATGGTATGTCAGTCCATATTTTCAGAACTGGTAAAATGGTTAAATCGATGTTTGATTTGTGTGATCCTTAATCAAAATCTGTAAAATGAAATCTCCAGGCATCTGCAGTGATTACCATCCCGGTGTTTGGAGCTTGGATCTTACTCTCTTCCTAGTTCAGATAGGTTTTGCCTCTTATGGCTCAAAACATTGTCTAGTTTTGTTAAGCTTGGAGGTGGTTCCTTACGGTCAATTGCATCCATGAGCAAACCGATAACCGGTTAATATCTGGTGTAAACCAGTTGTTATTGGGTAAGGTGCACAGTTGTATGTATCCAAGATTAATTTTTGGGAGTAGAAAAGAAAAAACATTGGGTTTTGTAATTGAAGAAGAGACAAAACCAAAGAGATGCAGACAAAGTCAGTCCTTGTTCGTTTGGTAAACCGTTAGTTGTCGAACTTGCCAGTAGCGGTAGGCTTACTACTGCCCGTAGGGTTTGGTGTGTTGTGGTTAAATCGAGAAAAAAAGACAAAAAAAAAAAAAGCACATGGACAAATCTGCGGGAAGACCACAATACTGGATGATGATATAGATAATCTCTTACACATTCTCTGCAAGACTTACGAAATCCCATTTGTACAAAAGATTTGATCACTCGTTCATTAGTAGTGTGAAACGAGTAGTATGAAAGATCAACCTCTCTTATCATAAAGACAACATATTATTACCTTATTTCTTAACTTATAAAACCATTAAATAAAGTAACACAATCAATCCTCTTAATGTTACATATTCTCAATCAGGTTTTTAGAAGTGATAGGTCTGAGTTTGGCTTTGAACATAAAAATTGAATTGGCGGATCAAAAGAAAGAGATACTATAATATAAGGCAACAAAATCATTGAAGTTAATAGATGAATAAAATTATAATTTGACTAGTTATATGTAGCATGGGTTTCTAAGAAGATTGCTTGTAGTTGTCGCAAGGTCCTACACGGCTCTAGTCTTCTACCACTCCCACCACACGACCTCTTTTGTTGTCCCATTTCCGCTAGTCACGCCACAAAGTCTCTCTCAACACTTTCGAGTCTTTGATTGATTAATTTCATTTACTCTTGTACTTTTTTTTTGGGGGTCAAACCATAAGTAAAATCTGCTACTTTTTTTTTTTTACCCCTTTTATTGAATGGTGTTACTTTTTATTTTCATTGTATCCTTCTCTTATTTATATGTATAAAAGAAACTACGGATACTTTATTCTTCTCATTTATATTCCTTTCAGCTTTTATTAATTTATGTTAAATGATCCTTTTAGCTTTTTTTAAATGGTTGGAGTGCTCTTTGATATGTCTCTCAATGTCTGAAAACGAGAAATACCTACTCTCTCGTACACATTCCCGCAAATTACTCAATATTGTTGAAATTATTTAGTGACATTTATCTTTTTTTTCATCTTTCGGTTGACAATTGTATTTCTTAACTACTACTTTTTCATACGTCCTAGTAGTATTTTTTGTTCATGTATATTACTTCTACAAAGAGATCTAATTACCGAGAAACAAAATTTGATATTTTATATAATTTTTGACTGCATGTCTTTAGAAGTTTTAGAAGTGTATTATTGTAGTTTGTATGATGAAGACAATATACTATATAAACGACGAAATTTAGAGCCACGAAATTTTGTCACACAATAGAGACTAGCGCGAGAGTAGTGGCTTAGGGTCACATGATATGTGTATTAGTGTCTCCATAGTGATCAGTGGGATTGCCCCAATCCCACTAACCCTTCCTCAATCCTCGCATTATTACTCGCCTCTCAATTTCTCCCCTCTTTGTTATTTTTTTCTTTTTATTATCATATTTTCTTTCTCCTTTTCGGACAAAGTGAAATCACACCACAGAGGAAGGACGAGCAAGTTTTAGTTTGCTTTATAAGAAAGAACAAAAAAAAACAAATTTGCAAAACCATTGGATATCAATTCTATTAAAGCTGAAATACTCACTAGACTCAAATTGGACCATGGCTTTGTTTTAGTACGTTTTTCATTAAAAATGATTAGAGAATCACTTAATTTAATTAAATTAACCTATAGTTTCGATTTATCTAAATGACCATTATACCCTTGGGTCGATTACTTGAAACTAACTGGGTCGGGACGCGGATCCTCTCTGATCCGAAAATAGAAGAAAAAAATTTGCATATCTCTTTGTTCTCCGGATTAATAATTTCCGGATCTTGTATATTATTTGATTCAAGAATAGTTAAACACACAACCAAACAGAGTTATAATCCCTATAAATAAGGAAACTGGTATCAGAGTATTTAATGGTTTTAATAATATCAAATATTAACTACTACCATACTTAATCCCTATAATTATTATGAATATTAAGAATAATGAGAAATCTTTAATACTTATCAATTGTGACTTTGTTGCTTCCAAAATAATCAATAGATTAAATACGAAATTGTATATATATGTAAACTAATTTGATTTGCTTTTATATTGTGAGATATTTACGGAAACAACAAATCAATTAAATACAATTAAATAAAAACAAATCATCATTTAGTTTAGATTTTCAATATTTCCTTAACGAAATTATAGTAATTAATTATGATTAGTATAGATGAAAATAATAAAAAACACAGAAATTATATATATAAAGTTGTAAACTAATTTACAGAAAAAGTGTCTTGTATATCCCACATCGACTAAATATTTTGGAATATGGTTGATAATCACTATAAATATATGACTAATATGTTTTGAGTATAAATGATCAGGAAGCTTGATTTATCAGGTATCCAAATTTAACAGTTTAATTTGGTTCTATATTTTAGCATATTTAAACTTTTAAAAGTAAACATAAAATAATATATTTACGTTTTTAAAAAAAAGTTTAAGATATTCTAAATATTTAAATTTTTATAGAATGTTTAAATTATTATAAATATTTGAACTCCGTCGAAAGTTTAAAATATTATAATATATTGAAAGTCTATAAAATATTTAAGTAATATTAATATTTTTACTCTTAAAAATTTTAAAATATAAAAAAAGTTTGAGTTAAACCCGTTAAAACAGGTATTTTTATCAAACTATAAATTAAATTGGGTTTTTTACAATATTTCTGGGATTTGATATATCAAATATTAACTGCTAAATAATAACCTAAATATACATAATCTCACTATAAATACAATGGTTTCTTAACCATTGAAATATCTCAAACTAAAATTTAACAAGCAACTTCTCCTCTTTTGACAACAAACCAAAATAAAGAAAAACTCATTCTCTTACAAAACTACTATCTGATATTGCGGTGTGTCTATCCTTTTACAAAACTACTATCCGATATTGCGGAATGTCTATTTTCTTACAAAACTACTATCTAATATTGCGGTGTGTCTGTTTACGTGAAAAGCTACATTCTACAAACTACATTCTACAAACTACTTACTCTATTAGGATTTCCAATTTACTGTATAACTCCAAATATACAAATAAACACTATATAACCAAAAAAAATAAGTCAAAATAAAAAACTACATTACAAAAATGCAAATTACAAAAAAAACTAACTAACAAAATATATAATCTCTTGCTGTAGCACGGGGTATCATCTAGTAATTCAATATTTCGATGGTTCATGTTTTTGATGGCTCATTCGCCCTGACTTATTGTACTAGGTATTGGTGCTACAGTAGGGGCAAAATATTTTCATATAATTATATTATTTTAAATATATAATTTAAGTATTTGTATAATATTGATATAAAATCCAAATATCATATTTTGATTTGGTTTTAATTTGGATTATTACGCGTCTATAACCTAGACGTATCTACTTTGGAACGGGAAACACGTCTCTATCCATCATGTCTCGTTTTATTATGTCCCATCTCGTTTCCTCTCGTCCTATATCTATTAGAAATTTTTTCTGTTTATTGATCGTTCTCTTTTAAATAATTACTTGTTATACAATATTTTTAATAGAGATTGTGTAAGAATTTTAGATGGGATACCCGAATTCTTCTTGAATATTTAATTTTATTTAGTTATTTATCTAGCTGTTTTCAAAAAATACCAAAATTCTGAAAGTACCTGTTCCAAAATAGCTAATTACTTCACGAAATATATAAAGTCTTCATGAATATTTAAGTTATATAGTTAGTAGAAATTACACTTCTCAAAACTTCTCAAAATATTTTTCAAAATTTCCAAAATTCTCAAAATATCGATCTCATATTGTTCTTTACATGTCACATATTGAACCTTTTTTTTAATCGGTTAAATGCAATCTTTTTTATTATATGAATTACCCATTTTCGTTGTACATCCACTATTTCTCATTGTAATACCATAAATAGTCCGGACTTAATCATAATTTCTTTTGCATGTTACATCAAATTTTTAGTTCTATTTGTTTTCTGTTTATTGGCACACCAAAAAATATTTATTAAGTTTTTAGAATAATGATTTCTCATTTATTTCATATTGGCTTTCCATAAAGACAGTGATGATGAATTATAAAATGAGTTAATCCTGGACACTGCTGATGGTGGAACAATACGAGACTTTGTGTCATAATTATTTTTGATTTTGTTTTTTTTTTTCTTTTTTTTGTCAAATTTTCGATGAAGTTTAATAACATGATTTCATGATTTTGTTTAGTTTTATCTCTTTCATTTATATTAATTTAGTATTAACTTTGTTTTTTCATATAAATTTTAAATTTGAAAAAATGAGTTAGAACCGTATTATTTTAGAACCGTATTATTTTAAATATATAAAATAAGTATTTGTACAATATCGATATTAAATCTATATATTATATATTAATTCGGTTTTAGTTTGAATTATTGTGCATGTATTACTCATTAGAAAATGTTTATTAATAGGGATCAAGGAGGTATAGCTGATTGAGTTGCTGATCCACATGCTGCAAGTTGGTCGCCATTAATGTTGGACTGAGCTCTCGGAGTAAGATACGAACGAAGCGAAGAAGAGTGTAAGCGGAGAAGAGACTAAGATTGGGATTTTTGATTTTTCGTTTTCAGAGAAAAAAAAAGGTTTACTAATAGAGATTCAGTAAAAAAAATAAACAGGAGACTCGAATTCTCCGCTGATTTTAGTTAGTTAGTCGAAATTATCCAAAAATAAATTATAATTCTCAAAAACTATCTAATTATTTTTAAAAATACCCAAAATTCTCAAAGTACTCGTTCCAAATTGGGTTATTACCAAATTTATTAGGTAAATGATCTTATTCTTTTTATAATTAATAATCTATTGTTTGGTTACAGTTTCATCCTCAAATTATTGCAATTTATTATGAAATACGCACCTAAATACATTTATTTATGATAATTCGTCCGATGATACAATATTTTTCCAAATATTAAGTTTTCATAACTATTATATAGAAAATGTTTTGCTCAAGAAAAAAGTATATAGAAAAAAAAAAGTTAACTGCCAGCAGTGGGTTAATTTGTAACATCCGTTTTTCTTTTTCTAACATTTTACTAGTATACAGGAGTTTATGCCCAATCGACACTCCTACCATATCCCACTAACTAATTAAATTGAAACAACACGTTATTGCTCCAATGATACAACTGGTTTATTTATTCGCCGAAGAATTGTGTTGCTAAAGTTTTCAATGCAAAATAATTATCTTTGTTAGGTCTTGTTTAGGTTTGCAACTTACAATCGCCATTGAACAATTGAAACTCTTAATGTAAAGATCGGAGTATTGCCTTTTCCTACAGCATTGGATAACAGATTCACATATAATGTTGATTTTTGGATGTTAATGTTGATGTTTATTCACATATAATGTTGATGTTTGGATAGCATTGAATTGTCTCTTCTTTGGATGTTAATGTTGATCGGACCAAATGGCCCGATATATATTATTCATGTTTGGTCGTAGGATAAAGCAAGAATGATTACGAGTAGTACATGATGAATAAAGATTACTGGAGCATTTCAAATCAGCTTTATATAAATGTGGTTTTGTCTGACCATCCGAAATAATCAAATAGAAGTTTGCTTGAAGATCGGGAAAGTTGGAGACATAACTATAAAGTAATTTTTACATAAGAAAGCATCTCGAGGCTATTCAATTATCAACTTGACACTATTATGTCGATTTTTTTAGGGGGCTTAATTAAGAAGAATAATGTTTATAAAGAACACACAATTTTCTAGCTACTCCATGTTTTCTCGAAATACTGACAAAAAAAAATGTATGCATGCATGTTTATCACTTAAGACTATAAAATTAAGATACTATGAAAGTTTTAGTAATAACCATGTGGATTGGCCTAGTGCAATTTGAGCCTGATGCATAACAGTTTTCTTATGTATAAAATGTATCATATCAATTGGGTAACTTATAAACTTAATTTGACTATTGATTCATGGGTTATATACTTAGATGTATTACATTTTTAAAAAAATCGTGTTGAAAGTTAATTAGTCTAATGCAATTCAAATATGAAAACAAATAAATTTGGATTTCTTGAAAAATATGTAACTTCCAACTAATGCTAACAATATGAAAGACTTTTATGATAGGACTTAAATTTTGGTTCTAACTCCTAAGCTGCTGATCAGCAACAATGACAGTATGACAAGAACGAAGGGGAAAAAACAAAAGCATCCCTGTCTATTCCTAGTCCATATTTGTTTTCAACAAACCAACTAAAATACGATCCATGTTCTCATGAGATGATCACCTCAACTAAACTAGTCGATAATTGTTGTTTGTCAAAGTTAACAACCCAAAATGGTTATTTACCTTTTTCTGTTAAACTAATCTTATAGGCAAGAAAGCTGAGCTACCTCTTTGAAAAATCATCTCATCCTCAAGGACCCACCATCAACCATTATCACCTATCCAGTCCCCATTTCCACCTAACGACTTCAAATTAAAACACATGAAAAAAAAGTCCACAATTTCTAAAGAAAAAGAGTAAAAAGAACAAAGAAAAAAAAAGCCTCAGCTTAGGATCTTTCAATATATATAAGCTCACACTAGCTCTCCATAAACCCACAATATCTAATTGTCCCTTCTCTTCTCCCTATCACACTACTACACACATCATGGCTTTCTCCACTAGAAGCCCCCTCTTCTTCTTCTTCACTACACTTATTCTTCTCTCCACTCAAATCCATGCTAGAGACAGCTACTTCTTTGGGAAACTCCACAGAGACTCTCTCAAAGACCAAAACCCTAACAATGTTATCCCTCTCGAGACCAGCGAGAAAACAACAGTAGATGAATCCATCCCCAACAAGAAAGAGCAAGAACAAGATCCTACCTTTGTCCCCGAGTCCGGAAACGGCTATGGCTTGTATGGTCACGAGACCACTTACAATGACAACAAAGAAGAGTTCAACAACAACAACAAGTACGATGACAAAGTCAACAGCAAGACTTTCTCCACTCCAAGCTTGAGCGAGACTGAGGAGTCTTTCAACAACTATGACGAAAAGTACCCGAAGGATACAGAGACCTACGGCAGCAACGGTTACAACAACGAAGAGTTCAACAACAACAACAACAATAAGTACGATACAAACTTCAAGGAAGAGTTCAACACCAACAACAAGTACGATGAAACCCCCAAGGAAGAGTTCAACAACAAGTACGCCAATGAAGAATTCAACAACAACAACAACAACAACAACAACAACAACAACAACAAGTACGATGAAAACGTGAAGGAAGAGTCTTTCTCTCAGAACAATGGAGACAACAAGGGAAGTTTCTACAACTCTAACGCTTACGGGACAGAGCTAGAACGTGAAACGCCGTACAAAGGCTACAGCCACAATTTAGAGAGGCAAGGCATGAGTGACACAAGGTTCATGGAAAAAGGTAGCTACTATTACGACCTTTACAACGCCAGAAACCACGGCCATTACTACCGGAAGCCTCACAGCAAACGCCCCGCCGGTTTCTATTCATCTCCGGCGACCGAGACTAACTACGACCAGCAATCGTATTCGTACGGAAACAACAACAACAACAACGAGGAGAACAGTTTTAAGGATCCATACAACTCCAAGTGGGAGAACGAACAGCCTGAGGAGTTTGTTGCGGGGCAAGGCACTAATAATCAGCTCAAGCCTTGATGAAGATTGTTATTTGATTTCCTCTCAAGACTACTAGCTACACTCTTCAGAAGCACTTTCTTTTATTTTCAACTAAGTTATATTACTTATCGTTGTTTAGTCAAAACTATATCGTTGTTATCATTGCAACAAATTAAAAGTGAAAGGGGTTTGTGTTTTTTTAAGTTGAGGTGGGTTTGCTTTTTTATTGGGTTTTTGAACTTTGATGTTTGCGTTTGCATATATTATTCGGAGAAAAGAAAGATACTAGTATATATATATGGTGCTACTTTATGTTATTATTCTCTTATGGTAATTTAATCACTTTTTTTGGTAATTTTATTTTTAATAAGTTTAGTTAAAGACTGTATGGATCTCCATTATTAAAAATGGGACCAAACGTGACAATTGTAATGGGGGGACATGAAGATGCCTCCTCCTCCTTGCGTAAGTGCAAAAGAGAAAGTAATAATTACTTGCACAACAAATATTTAATTTTAATGGATCTAGAAGACATATACTCCACTAGATTAGAATCGAAAAATAACACATTGTCGACGCCACAAAAATCTTCTCAAAGATGTGGCTTATTAATGTTAGTTGGGTGCATCAACAGTTGCCAGTTTGCCACCCACAGGTCGTATCAGTTCTATATATCAAGCTGTCAACCCAATTAACCAATTTAGCCTTTATTACCTTCAATCACGTTTATTACGTTCGTATATAGTCTCCTTAAGTAGTAGTAGTCCTTAAGTATACAATAAGAATTTAGTGTAATGGGGTAATATGGCCTGGAAAGGACCAAGAGAAACGCCGGGACAAGTAAAAGACAACGACAGTTCCAAAGGCACTCACTTAACATTAAGCAACAAGAATCCACTCTCTCGAGTCTTTACGAGGAAAAGAAAAGTCCTAATTCCGCTAATCACGGCCAACATAAAGCACAAATTATAACCCCTTTTTTTCCTTTTCTGGATTTATTAACTTTTTCCTAAAAGAAATCAAATTATTAAATAGTAAAAATATTACCACCATGCCGGCACAAATATTTACAAATTTTAGTATATAGTATATTAAACATATTTTTCTGTGCTAATCGTGAAATTCATAGCTAAAACAACAGTGTGTGTGTGTTTTCTGTTCGTTAGTTTATACTTTATATAGATTGAGGTGACACTTAAAAAAAAAAATTCCAGGTTCTGCAAGTGAAACTATGAATGTTCAAAATATTCCAACATGCAAAAAAATACTAGTACATGTTGTATACCAAAAACTTTAAACTAGTGATTTGACACGTGTCACTTATCCGCAACCAATTCCACCAAGCTTCCAGTAAGCGCAGCTGCATCTAATCCCTTACCCAAAAACCCTTCCCAAAAGCCCTAATCTCTTTCTCTCCTCTCCAAGAAGAGAAAAAAAAAAAAAAAAAACCAAATCGAAAGATCTGAATCGTTCAATGTCTGCCGCCAGGTCAGTCTTCCGCTCCGCCGCAAGCCGAGCATCCGCCGCCGCGTCTAGGTTCTCCACCGGACCCAAGCCTATGCCTTCATCGGCACGTTCCGCGTTTCGGATGCCTAAACAGAGCCCGCTTTCAAACCGCATTTTCAGGTGAAAAATCTTCTCTTAACCCAGAGAGCACTGAGTTTGTCGCTAATTTCGTTCTGTAATCAATTCTGAGTTTTATTAACTTGCGAATTTTGTTTGGAATGAAAGATCACCCGTGGAGCTGAGCTGTTGCGTGGAGACGATGCTCCCTTACCACACTGCCACTGCTTCAGCTTTGCTCAATTCGATGCTCTCCGCTTCACGCCGTGGTTGGATCGTTGAAGGTACCTCTCTCTCTCTCTCTCTCTCTCTCTCTCTCTCTCTCTCTTCGTATTGCGATTCTTCGTCCGATGATTGAAATGCACCAACTAAGCTTTTAATCAAAAATGTCACTTTTGTATAGTCTAGTCTTTTAGGTGAATGTTTTGTAGTGGAGGGATTGGTATGAAGAAACCTATAGTTGAAGATGTAAATCATAGTGATGATTATTGATTAGAACAATTGACTTGATTCTTCAGTTTGTTGCATAATAGTGGTAATGATCCATTTGGTCATGTGGTGGTTCTTATATATCCATCATATGCTTGACGATTTTTCCATGTTCCGGTTGTTGTAGATAGACAAAACAAGGTCCTGGTTGTTGTTGTGGGGTTAGGTTTAGAGTTGTTGTTGTGGATCATGACTGTGTTAGTGTAGTGAATGTGGCTTTTTTTTGGATGAGTTCATGAATACTTCTAGTTCTACACTTCTCTGGCACCTCTGAGCTTTATTTGTGTGTGCAGTATTGATGGGTAGTTAGCTTTATTCCTTTATAACACAGATTTGATTATGGGATTTTACTTTCCTTTTGTCTGGATTTGTCCCAGTATTACTATTCGTAGGTCTATGCCCTTGAGATCTTGGTGTTCTTAGGATCAAAAGTCCTTTTTTTTTGTTTTTTGCAAATTTTTTTTGTATCCAATGTTTCCCTAGCATACTCTGCATTGAAGGATAGCATAATACTCAAGTATCAGTAACCTTTACCAGAGTCTGTCTTTTGGTATCTTTTCTACATATTTTTACCCAATTATCCAATGTCTTGCATTCACTGAGCCAAAATTCAATTTTTTTTCTTTTTTTCTTTGTAGGGCTAGACGAGACTAGATGAAAGAACTATCAGCAAGAGTGATGTGAGTCAATTTATCATCTGGTCTAGGAGTTAGGTCTTTTACTTTGCCATCATAGTTATAGATTTTTTCAAAAAGGGATTTTCTTCAGCAAAAAAAAACTCCAAGAAAAATGGGTTAGTTTGTGGTTGATTCTGTGTGATAGGCTTCGTTGGTAATGAGATTGAATATGTTTGGAATATTGACATGATGTTATATTTTCTATGAACCTCTGGGACTAGAACACTTGTCATTAGCACAAAAATCACACTGATACAAAATTGTATTCACTCAGATTGCAATGATGATGTATGATGAAATTACTGGGGAGAGGTCAGCGATGCATGCAGTCTAAGACAAGGTGGTGGTGTAATGAAGCTGTTTTTTTCTTTTTATTTTTGGTTTCTTGAACCTGATCTTAGGGCAGATTATAGAGAGAAGAAACCATTAGAAGTGATAAATAATCGAGTCGCATCTCTTAGGTCACAAGGTTTACCTTTTTTCTGCTTTACCTTCACAAATTGTGTCGAAAAGTTCTAATGGAGTGTTTGTATTCTGTTGTTGTAGATGGATGACTCTTCTTCTCACCATTGCAGTAGCCAGGAAGATTTGTTTTAAGAGTTGTTAGACCACTTGTGTTGATTCTTAAACCATAAGAAGTGGTTCCTGCAAATGTTTTTTACTACTTTATTTACCTTTATAAATATCAAGTGAATTTCTTGAATCAGTTGACATGGGTTCTTACTTCTTACATCACATCGCCTTCTAGTTTATATGCATCTGAAATTATATCTCTTGAAACTGAAGAGGCAATGTTAATATAGAATAAAACAACAGATATGATATTCATATTCATATACCAGATTTAAGACTTGAAGAGTAAAAATAAAAAGACCACTAAATGAGCCACAGTAGTCAAAGCCTGAAAACATCACATGTGACGAACGTAGAGTTCACACGTATTGCTGAATTTAGTAAACAATTTGATTCCTTGACTTCAGTGACTCGGAAACGAACAAGAAAGTCATGTAAATTTTTTCCAAAATGGGGGTAAATGTGTGTACAAATTCCTCATTCTCATCCTTATTCCTGCGTGGTCCCATTTAAAATCTACAGTTTAGACCAAATACATTTTTCGTATGAGACAAATTATAGACTATGGTCCGAGGTGGGAAATTATGATCATATCTAACTGTACTAGTATTTCCTGAGGCCAATGATATGTTACATCCACCATCTTCAATAGAAAAAAAATCTTATGGATGTGTTTCTTAGCTTAAAAGTTAAAATATGTAATATTTTTGGTTGTTTTGTTGTAAGTTCTTCTGTATAGCTACACATTTAGCACATGCCAAAAGAAAAGAAAATTTTGAATTTGTTATACGTTTCTTGATTTCAATCATCCACCAACATATCCGGCGATGAATCATCCAATCATAATAATGCATGCAAAAAAATCTTTACTTACTAAAAAGTGTATCATTATTATCACAAATCAAACAATACATTGAGCCGGAAATAATATTAGAAAATCATCAAAAACTTAAAAAGGAAATAAATGATTACAGACACACACTCACTAACTCATGCACAGATACACACATACGTAAAAAACTTTAGTAAATTACAAATTAAATCATTTGAGCAACTTTGAAATTAAGAAAAGCAACTTTGAATTGTTTTCACACCTTATTATACCTTTCTCTTGCTTTCTTGCACCAAAAGCTGTTCAACAGTAACCTCTCACACACCACTTCTTCTTCTTCTTCAAATCATGCTCCTCCTCCGTTCTCACTCTTCTCTCTCTAAATCTCTCCCATGGGTTATCTCTCTTCTTGCAACTGCGAATCCGCCGTTGCGATCTGTGATTCCTACAACTGGAACCCTCGTCGACGATCGAAACGTCATCATCCTCCAAAAATCCGAATTTTCAGCTACGACGAACTCGCTGCTGCTACAAACGGCTTCTCCGCCGGAAACTTCCTAGGAAAAGGAAGCCACGGCAGAGTTTACAAAGCCGTTCTTGACAACGGAAAGCTTCTCACTGCCGTCAAGAGAACAATCCTCACCACAACCACAACAACCGGCGGTCACAATAGTACTAACAACGTGAATCAAGCGGACAACGAGATCGAGATCCTAACACGAGTTCGTCACCGTTGGATGGTCAACTTAATCGGTTACTGCGTTGACCACCGGAGAAAAACGAAACTCTTAGTCGTCGATTACATGCCTAACGGTACACTTTACGATCAGTTACATTCTCGTTGTTCGTTACATCCACCGCTCAGTTGGAACCGGAGAACCAAACACGCGCTCCAGATCGCGTCTGTACTCCACGCTCTTCACGCCGCGGAGACTCCAGTGATCCACCGCGACATTAAATCGTCGAACATCCTCATCGACGGCGACGGTAACGCTAGGTTAGCAGATTTCGGATTAGCCTTGATCGGAAACGTCGACGACGAGCGCTTGAAATGTACACCGCCGGCGGGAACGCTGGGGTATTTAGATCCGTCGTATTTAGTTCCGGCGGATCTAACGGCGAAGACCGATGTTTTCAGCTTTGGGATATTGTTGTTGGAGATGATCAGCGGTAGAGAAGCCATTGATTTGAGTTATAGTCCGTCGTGTATCGTTGATTGGGCGGTTCCGTTGATAAAACGCGGCGAGTTCGCCGCGGTTTGTGATCCGAAGATTAAGAACCGTCCTTACTCCGCCGTGATTCGGAAACTTGCGGTGTTGGCTGCGAGGTGTGTTAGATCGACGGCGAAGAAGCGTCCCGATATGTTAGAGGTTGTGGAGTGTTTGAAAACGGTGAGGAAGCTATCTCAGGCTTCTCCGTCGTGGAATCGTCTGCGGCGGGGGAGTGAAGAAATATCGGAAAACGTTTTCGCGGTTGAGGAAGAAATGAAGGAAGAGATCCATGTGAGGATCGTGAGAGGAGGAAGCAGCAGGAAGAACCGTAAGGATAGTAATGTATTACACGAGAGAATAGTTTCGGAGGAGGAGACGTTGCTTTCTCCGCCGCCGCAGCTTCGTCGTCGGAATTTTGTACTGAGGTCGAGATCAGTGGGAGCGAAAGTTGGACCTGATCCAAACGAAGACATTGGAGATAACGAGACGGTGGCGACACTCAGAGTTCTTATCGAGGAAGAAAGACCGGTGACGACGATGGCGGCGGCGGAGATGAGGCTGCGCAAGTCGAGGTCGGTGGGGATTGTACGTAGTAACAAAACGGCGTCGCGGAAGAGATATTAAATGTGTTTTTTTTTTTAAAAAAGTCAGCTATATTGTTTGACCGTTGCCTGAATTTTTTTTTTTTCACAAATCAATTATATTGATATAAAAAAAGTGTTTACAAAATACACAAACATTCCCATACAACCATTGTACGCAAATATATGAAATTGATCCAATTTTAGTGAAGAAGTGGAACTAACCCTGCTGTTATTTAGTCTTATAGATAACAGATAAAATCTCTGAAGTCCCCTTTCACACACTTTTTATTGACCCTTGCCTGATATGCTTTCTATTTTTGTTTATTTCTTTGTCTCATTTTGTTTGTTTTTTTTTAATTATTATTTATTGAGCTAATATTCGGATTTCATTGTTTGTAATTTGTATTGAATAAAAAGTATGTTTGCTACAAATTTTTCAAGATGATTTGAACATAAAGTTTTTAAAAAGTCAGAAAGAAATTAAAGAAGGAAAGGAATAGACTTGAATATCATAAAGTTGAATTAGAAAAATGAGTAATAGTCACATTGAATAGTTTTTTTTTCTTTCTTTCTATAAAACTCTGTTTTGTCAAGATGAAGTTGGTTTTTTACCTAAATTTGTATGAATCTTTGGTAACTAAGCTAGTTTACTCTATTTTCAAAAGACTGGCAAAGTCTGTTTTTTAAAATGCACATAATAAAAATAATAGTAAGATTTTGTTTGTTTTGTATTCTTTTAGCGGACAATGACCAACGATTAAATCATGTTTTCTTTTGTATTTCTTAACTGGTTTTGCATAATCAAACAAAGACTTAGCTTCACGTCGCACTTGTATCCGCTCTATATAACCTCACGGTCCACAAACACGACATCACGTCGCACTTCATATCGAATACAAAGATCTGAAGCAACAGATGATACTTTTGTGATCCAGTGAAATTTCTAAAAGGAGAAGAAACACAAAACGGTTTCAGTTTCATCCAAATATGTTCTACACAAATACTACTATGTAAATTCAACAGTAGCAATATACAACGAAGCATTTACATCAACAGATATATAAAATTTTCACAACCCAAAAACATCTGATCAAACGCTAACCACAAACTGAAACCTGCAAAAATCCAACAAGACACACTACTACTTGTGTTCCCCACTTAGGCACTCCTCCATGTCCTTTGCAAGTGCATGAATCCTTCAGACCAGCGAATCTTCCGACATAACAGTAAGCAGAGAGTATTTAGCTTTGATTGAGATCTTGCCTGCTTCAACACAAAGCTTAGCCCCAGTCACTACCCAATATCCAGGTGGTTCCTCTGGACCTCTCACCACCTCCTTCATGTCCACAAGACTTAGCAGCTTTGGTTTCACAGGCGGAGATGGCCCCCTAGGATACACTGCAGAGTTTAGATCAATCTTAGACTGTGGCTTTGTTGTTGCCGGGTTTGGATTTAAACCTGCGCTTAGTCTTGTACTAATCATCGAGAAAACACCCGATTTGCGAGAGTTTGTTGAGAGATGATCCCAGCATGATTTACGTATAACAGCTGAAGCATCGAGTGAGAAACCGAGCCTCAAGAAGAGAACTTTCCTCATACCCATTCCTTTAACTTCTAGCCACGCTTTGGTTACAATAGAGGCGGTGTCATCAGACCGTGCTCCGTTGTACTGAACTGGGAAGGTGCAAACGTGTGAGAATATTCCCCATTTCACAGGTTCATAATACCCCTTTTCTTCTGGTTCATCTATGGGTTCATAGGTGTCATCGTGTGAGAGATGGAGACTTGGAGGACATGTAGAGAGGTGCTGCAAATGAATTGCTAGATGATCTCCTTTCTTCCCCTCCAGGAAGAAGCGTAGTCCAGTTACTGGTCGCTCACATGAATCAACCTATTAGAACAGTTTTTGAGAATTGAAAGTTTGAATTTGACCACAAACGTTTATTATCTACAATAATGTGAAGAACACATGTACCTTTGATGTGTTGACATATAACTTTGGACCCAACAAAGAGAACTGAAGGGACGGAGAACTTTGTTTTCTGCGGCGTAGTCCAAGAGGGAGATCACCATAAACAGGAGCCCACTGGCGTGGAAGTTGAAACTCAAGAAACTGATGCAACTCTTCAATCGGTGGCTTATCTACAACATTATACACAACCTTGTTACCTGAATGAACCGTTGAGAAACTAACTAAGATACAAAAGCCAAAATACAAAGTGCTCACATCGAAGGTATAAGTTCACCGCATGACTAAGAAATCCTGTTCCAGGGAGACCACTCAAGAGTGAAGTTATAGGAACAAAGCACATTGATATGGCATTGGGTGATTGTGAAATTGTTGAGAGCCACTGATCATGACTTTGTCCGATATCAACACCTCCTCTTCTGACACAAATGCTCACCATATCCTATAAAGATGCAAAGTACACATTTTTTTTTTTAACTTCCGAGTTTCAACATACAAAACCCATATGACTCACTGCATTAGTAGTAGTAAGAAGAAGCAGACCTCGTTCTTGGAGCGCAAGATAACTGGGCGACTAACCGAGGCATTTAATGGTTGAAATCCCCACTGGAGAGGATTCTCCTCCTGCAGAACCGTCAAACATGTCAGATTCCACTGTGATTTAAACGCAATGAAGAACGATGGAAAAAACTAGTAAAAGACTCTTTTTTACATTTCGCTTTCCGGAATGAACAGCAGCAGAAGAGATACTTTCAACTGGATGAGCAGAGAATCTTTTGTCACCCAATTGCTTCAACAGTTTCTGGACTTCCTCAGGCTCATGATTCGAATTACGCAGCTGCTTCATGTGAATAACATCTTTCCCTCCCATAGTCACTCCAACAACTATATGAGTACCATATTTCTCAATAAACCTGTCATATAATATAACACACACCAAAATTCAAATCTCACCCATTTACAAAAGATCCAAACTTGCAAACAAAAAGCAAAACTTGATTAGTTACCCAGCAAGTGCAGCAGAGTCCCAAGAAGAAGGAACCTCACGTTCGACTTCATCACGTAGAGTAACTTGCGACCTAACGAGCTCTACACTGTACAAACTAATGAACCAACCATCATAAGCTAAAGTCTTGACAGAGCTCGCATCTTTCTGCCAACATCTGTTAAACTCAAACATAGTATTAAACATCCCTGATGGTATCTTCCCAGACAGAGACATATCTTGATTAAACTTCTCCGACATCTACACACAAAAACCACTCCAAATTTTAAAAGGGTTTCACATAAACACGAATCAGTTAAAAAAGATCAAGTCTTTAGGATAGTCTAAAACCTGATTAAAAGAGAGTATATCGGAGCGTAATCGAGTACGTTCGCCTTTATCGCACTTAATCGAGCTGGAGACGTTATTAACAACGATCCCACCGGGGAAAAACAAGTCACGGTTCCGGGTCGGGTCAATCTCGACTAGCCTAGACCCGTCTGGTGTAGCTTTACAGTAAGAGAGACGAACATCGGAACAGAGGTCATAACCTAATCCGATCACTGATACGGCTTTCTCGGCAGCGGATTGAGCATCGAGGCGGGTGAAATTGTAAGCCATGGGATAAGAAAGAGAGAGATGATGATGACGAAACAAAAGGGGAAGAGGAAAATTTCAAAAAAGATTGAGGCTTTGAGTGGTGAAGAAGACGAAGACGAGGAACGAAGCCATCTTTGAAGTGGTCAACGGTGTATGGCTCACAAAAGAGCAAAGAGACTCATAACAAAAGGAAAACAAAATATTTAGTCAACACGCAATTACTTTGACTTTATTTGGTTTAAAATGTTTGAATTGTTTGGTTTATGATATTACAAGTTAGTGAATATGAAATGCTTAGAATAATATTTTTTACCTAATTTTTTTTAATGTTGATTTAGTAGCAGCAACTAATACATATTGATATTTTTTTTATTTTAATATATCTTGTTTTGAGGATACACTTATTAGGCAGTTAGGCTGATGATATTTGACTAAGACAATGTAAAAATTCGTGATCAGCAGATTTGTTTTCTAGCTTTTTTGTCCAATTTTCTAACTCAAAACAAAATTGATGGTTACTATAATACTATTGTCTAGTGTTTTACAATTTGTCTTTTCAAAAATCTCAGTATGTGTTAAACATATGTTTAAGTAGATCAAACTTCTGGCGGATGTCATGAGACCAAACCTTGTAACATGAAACTTTCTATGCTAGACTTTTTCTCATAGACTCATAGTGCAAGGCTGTGATCAGGCAGAGAGGCGTTACATCATTGATTCAATACTTTATTTCCTTGTAAGATTTTTATTTTATTTATCATTAGCTGTGCTTGTATAATTGGGTGTCAAACTCACTGTAGTGTAGTAGGTATGGATGGGCAATGACATCTTTTTTACACGTTAGTCGTCGCATGTTACTCAGTGATGGACAAAGTTGCGGCGTTGGGACCAAATATAGATTTTTTTTTTCCTAGAAATAACACCTACAAATTAAACTTTGCAATTTGAACTTTTCGTATTTTTAAACAAGAAATTAACTCTTAAACGCTATGAAACAATTTTTTTTTAAACAACACCTAAAACATTTCAATAAAATAATTTACAGGCGGTTGAACCCGAAATGCCAATGTATAAAACTTGAAGATAAACTACCGTCGACCGCAAGTGATCTTTTGAAGTCTTGTGATAGTTTTCGTATAAGATTATTCAAATTCGTATAAGATTATTTGAACAATTAATAATTTAGTAAGACTTGTGATAGTTTTCGGTGGGTACGGTTTTGTGTGTCGTCTCTCTAATCCATTCGTTTGTTTGAACTGAACTCGTAGGCTTTAAAGAAAATGTTTCCTATTGTCTCGTGCTCAAATTCCTTGTACTGTTATTTTAGATGAATAATTCTTGTACACAATCTTTACTCATAAGTTGAATAGTGATATGTTTTCGGTTTCCCTATAGTATGTTACACACACATATATGGTTTATCTAGAGAGTGGAACAAGATGTGTATATGTCTATTTGTATGATTGTATCTACAACAAAACACAAACGAAGACATTATTTATATGCAGGAATTAAGTACAAACACAAGCCTTAATTAGCACTACCTTATTTATATAACACCCATATATCAAAAGTTTACCCCCGTAATTAAGTAGCGAAGTTGAAGAACATATCTAACATATATGTCCTTCGGGTTTCATTTCGGCTTCTTATGTCTCTGTATCGGACCTAGACTGCCGTGAGGAACTGGCCCGGGAAAACCTCCTCCGTAAACCGGGCTCGGATTCCAAAACCCGTAATCACCATACAACTTTGGTAGAAAGCTCTTGGATTTCACCTTTAAGGAAGAAGAATCTAAATGATCTTGAGATGGATATTTGTTTATAGAGATAGAGGGTCTTGCCATGGCGGTCGAGATGATGAGCATAGCAAGGGTAGTTATGCGAAACATTGACATATTAGATACATGAAAAACCATTATCATGAAGGAACTCTTACGATCTGCATGATGTTCCTACCTTTTCAAAGCTATTTAAAACCAGATTAGATAGAGGATTACAGCTCATATCTTGTTTTATTTATGTAAACTTTTATATAATTATGAAAAAAACTTGTTTTATATCAAATGTATAGTGTAATTAAGAGAGGGCATTTGAGGATACAGTGGGTTTTTTTATGGTTTATCACGTCATATGAATGAGAAAGTTCATGAGGTTTGCATGTACTTCTTTCTTGTTTGTACATTATACGCGGAAAGTGGAAACGATCGATCGATACTACGTTGGTTATGAATTCTCAAAATAGACCAAGGTTTAGGCCCAGTAGTATGATGAGGCCCAAATTTTATTCTATTATGGCTAGCTAAGGGCTTCAATTAGTTTTTGCGTATATGTTTTTTATACCCTTTAAGGTTTTGTTTTTCAAGTTATATGCTTACATTACTTAATAAAGAAAGCATAATGTTTTGGAGAAGTGAGTATTTTCATTATAATTTACAAGGGTCACTCTTATTATAATCAAAATTGTTTTTGTAGAGATCGTAAATGCAAACACAGTAGAAAAAAAGTAAAAGAAAACTTTGGTTGAGTATAACTGAGAGAGTTCTTAATATATATATATATATATATAATAATGAGAGAGAAGAAAAAAATGAGAGAAACGGTAGTGAAGTTACTTAGTCAAGAACGTTTTTTGTATTAAATAGACAGGTGTCAGTTTTTAATGGTTACAATATAAAAGATAATATATATATATATATATATATATATGATTAGAATAATATCTTTTTTATTTAAAAAAAAAAAACTTACAACGATTGCTCTGTTGGATTTGCTCTTAACAGCAAAGCGTGCCTATGTAGGCAAAAAAGAAACTTTGGCCTACGATCATTCATTTTTTGTTTCTAATCATATAAGCTTAACTTGAGAAACATAATGCTTTTTAATTAATAGAACCATTCCTAATGTTAAACTTAAGCATGTTTTTTTTCGTCATTGTTTTTGCAATCCTCTAACACAATTAACTTCTTTGATATTATTATATTTTGCTATTTGTGTTACGTTTTATAACTAATATTTTAGTTTTTTACTCTACTCTTTTAAAGGTGATATTAGTTACTATTAATTTTTTTTTTATGAGTTAAAGTGTTTTTTTTTTTCTTATCGCCTCTGGCTTCCATAACCCTCGCACGGCTCTGCTCAACAGAAATCTTCTCGTAAAAAAACAAATAAAGTGTGTTGTTTAAAATTAGAATAAATAAATGGTAAAATATATAAACATGAATCTAATAATAATTTTATATATTGGTGTTTTAAATAACCAAAATCTTAGAAACTTTAGTGGTCAAGACCTCAGTACCAGAAATGATCAATAATAGTGTCTATTTAATTAATAACTCGCCATCTACTTTAAAAACTCGTCATTATATTTCATAACTATAAATACAGAATACACAAAAGGTTAACAATAACATTAAGTTATAAAATGATATCATCATTTGACTACATATATATTATACATATCAAAATCCTTATTTTCAGAAAATGGGTCATCATCTATTATTACTATTTCTTAAACAATTAATCTATATAATAATGACAATCTGAATAAATGCAAACAACGATTATGATTTTTCGTCGTACATTTTCATAAAAAAATATGTTGTAATTTTTTAAAAATAATTTTATCTAGTTGTGCCTGTCAATTGTAAAGTTGTGTATTTTTAACATTTTTCATCATTTTTTTTGTTTTAATAGTTGTGTCTATTCGATATTCATGTCATTTGAACTCTCTATCTATTTGTCTCTTTTTCTATAACTAAAATATCATTTTTTTTGTTATGTTTAATAATTTAAAATAATTTATATATAAAATCAAATAAAAATGAAAGGTAACTCCTATATTTACCGTTGAATTTGATAATAAGATTTATGAAAATTAGATCAAATTTGGAAAAAAAAAATTCATGTAATTTTAGTATAATTAGCAAATGTATTTCAAAAATGTTAATATAAAGAGAAAATGTTAATATAATTGGCCTAGTGGTTGGCCTAGGGTTCATTAATGCTTCTACACCATGAAGTATGGGTTCGAGCCCAAGGTAATACGATTTATTAATTGTGCAGATTAACGGAGATAAATTTACAAACAATCTCCAGTGATGCGCAATTATTGCCATTCACCGTGATTCTACATACAATTGAAGGTTCGCCATGATTCTACAAGGAGGTCTCCATCAAGAGCATGGAGCAGGAGAGCAAGAGTGTATGTAGTGAATCTAATAGGGTCCGAAAGAACTGTTCATGATAGATTCATATGTAATAGTTCTCATAATTTGCAATCAATAACAAATCCAAAGTTAAAAAAAAAAGGAGAAAACAATATGTGGGTAAAATTAAATTTAAAATATCATTAACTAGTTAATAAAATTTGATATATATTATTTGACAAATCTTTCTATGATCATTTTTTTATATGGAAAAGTACCTGCTAGAGAAAAAAAGGAAATGAAATCACTAGATTGTGTTGGACTCAGAGAAGAAAAAAGATACGAACAAAATATTAGGTTAATAAAGTAAGATGGCGCACTAGATTGTGTAACAACTAACGATCGTCGTCGTGGTGGTCATCGCCGGAATATGGACTTAATCAGCTCCTTTCCGGATGTGATACTCCAACATATCCTCTTCTTTGTTCCGACGCAACTAGCCATCACAACTTCTGTCTTGTCAAGACGATGGAGGCGTGTATGGTCCGATACACCTTCTCTTTCCTTTGATGATAGTTATAGGCCGCTAGCGCATGCTGCTCGGATTAACGAAACCCTAGATCGCTACACAGCTCCTAAGATGACCAAGTTTCATCTCAAAACCAGAATGTATCACACTGTTGCCAGTGTTGCCGACATGGACAGGTGGATGGAGTTCGTCATGTCCTGCAACGTGGATAATCTATCTATCCCTCTGCGTCGGTCAGAGTTGTGATTATTATTATTACTATAAGATTCCTGATTTCTTCTATATCAATTCCTCTATTAAGTAACTCAGCTTTGAGTTACCACATTCTTGTATGATTCCCTCATGTTCTGTATCTTGGACATCGCTAAAGAAATTGTCCGTGTCTAACTGTTCTCTCTCCGATGAAACTGTTGCTAAGATTCTATGTGGTTGTCCGATTCTCGAAAGCTTAAAATTGGATCATTGTCCACAGCTTAGGGTTCTTGATCTCAGCAAATCGCTGGGCGTGAGAACATTAGAAATAGCCTGCAGCCGTTTTGTGTCGGGGTCAATGCAGATTGTGGCACCACATGTCCATTCTCTCAGATTGTGGCACAACTATCAGTTACCATGTCCTTTAGTTGATGTCTCGTCTTTAACTGAAGCTAAAGTGGACGTTTCCTGTCACTCAGTTCGAGAGATAATCAATGGTTATGATCTATTTCAATTCCTCCGTGAAATGCTAGAGAAGTTGCAGAATGCAGAGAAGCTTACTTTTGGGTGCACCATTATTCCGGTATATATGTTTTAGGATCTAACGTCTACAACTCTCTTACTTACTTTACTAATGTTGGTTTCACAGTTAACGTGTGCCGATGGATTAGTTTTCATGAGGGATGTATAAGTTTACGAATGATGGTACTAAGAAATATTTTGTTTTGTGGTTGACTATGATAAGCCATATATGGTATCACTACACGTGCGACTGAATGATAAAAGAAGAAGGAGCACGTGACAAACTTTGTATATAAAGTCTGTAATTGTCATTTGGAGAACTTATGCATTGTTTGTGAATTGTAAAAGTGACATATGTGTTGCTTTGGAGATAGAGTTGATGAATCGGTGATGTGCCGGTGGCTCTAGTCTTGTATAAACAGTGTATCACACAGATAAGAAGTGAGATTGTGTTCATCATTCTTATCAATTGGTGCGTTCGTGATCGAGATCGAAGCAATCGCAGAAGATTGAAGATGGTGGGGGTTATTGGATTATCACCGATTCGAGAATTGTCGGCATCGAAGCAACAAGAATCTTCGCTGGCTGTCGTCTACGATCAATTGAGTGAGGTGCGAAACTCGGAAGCTAAGATGGAAGCCAGAATCGAGTCGTTGGGAAATACACTGACAATTGCTCGCCACTAATACATGCTTCTGGTTCTGTGAATTTGAGAATCGATACATAAGCTATCCATCAAGAAGTGATTTCTGTGTTTAACAATCAAGAAGCTTTGGTACAAGAGGTGATTATGCAGAACGAAAAGAGTGATTATGAAGAGTTGATTCCGACAATATAGTTTTCTCAAGCCAAGAAAAATAATGTGTATAGGAAAAATGCATCAATACAATAAAACTACAATGTTTCTCACCATAGCATGACACATCAGTCTCAACTTTGAAGCTCCTATTGACACATCAGTTAATATCATTGACCAATTAAATTAAAACAAATAATATAGATCAGCTTACAAATTGCCACAGTGGACACATAATTGTCTTCTCTTCATCAATCGATTTCAGAATTTCAACCTAACAAAATTGTTTATCTTCTGTGCAAACTAAAACTCGTATTCTTGACAATTCCGACGATCGCATAAGCGTTCGGTGATTGTTTTAGTCTGTTTAACTATGATTCTTCTACTTTTTTGTTTCTTCTACTTTTTTGTTTCTTCTACTTTTTGTTTCCAGTTAACAAAATTCTGTTCTTTTATGTCTCTTAATTTGAGGGATTGTGGAAGATTTCAAAGATGTAAATGTGTGAATTTGAGATGAATTGTTTAGATAAGCTATGTGTTTGAAACTTGAAATTACTATGAATGTTGGTGAAGAGAAGAGTCAAGAAGTCTCTTCAAGCGGCTTCGGTGTTTGTTTTCTCTTCTCCTTCACGCGTCTTTGCTTTGAAGCTTGCTCATGTTTTTTCTCTTTCATGGTGGTTAGTTTCTTCTTCTTAAGTTTGGTGGCTTCACTTCTGTTGTGACTTTACCAATGTGATATATGATCTCTCTGTTTACTTATTTGGGTTTGAAAGAAGCTAGAACTTCGCTGGAGAAGACTTGTGCGATTTTGAAAGATGGATTGTCTAAAGAAGAAGTGAAGCTTTTGTTGATCGATGAGAACAAATGCAAGACTTTTAAAAAGTCTAAAGCATTTAGAATGTCTCTGCAACTTTAGCTTATTGTATCTACAACTTTAGCTTCAAAAACCCTTTTGAGTTTCAACAATATACATTACAATAACCGTTTGTGATATATTACAATAACCTACAGATTTTCTTGTGATATACCTTTTTAGCGTTTCTGAATTTGTTGTAACTGTTTTTTAATGCAATAATTAAGTCTTTGTTAATGAGAGAGAGGTTTGTTAATGAGAGTTTATAAAACTTGTAGTTGTTGCAAGCTGACTCCGTGGAGGGAAGAGGCAAAGCTAGAGCAAGGATTTGAGAAGAGTGATTTAGTCTGAGGTTATTCGCCGAATCTTCTAGAAACTCTGCAAGATAGAGAGGAGCGATCTCCACAATGATCATAGTTCATGCCCATAAGACCATGAGTAAAGTACAAGATAAATCTCCACAAGTTAAGTGTAAGGGTAATATAAAGAAATAGGAGTAAGTAGCAGGTTGAAGTATCAGAAGATAAAACTATGTTTGAAAAAATAGCAAAGCTAAGGCTTACAAAGTAAGTTAATTAATGCTTGACTGGACGTGATGATATGAACAAGAGAATGATAGTAGCAAACGGACAAACAAAGAAACACCACAAAGACTTGAAATATTATATTAATATGTAAAGAAGCTGGTTTTTAAAAGAAAAACCTACAATTTTGACAAAAATGTATTTCAAAAACTTACAATTTTGTATTTTTTGGGAAAAAAAAACTTACAATTTTGTAAGTTTTTGAGATATAGTTTTGAGATATACAATTTTATAATTTTGGGAAAAAAACTTACAATTTTGTATTTTGTATTTTTGGGAAAAAAACTTACTATTTTTGGGAAAAAAAACTTACAACTTACAATTTTGTATTTTTTGGGGAAAAAAACTTAAAATATGACATTTTGAGAAATTTCTCATTATAATATTTGATTCCAAACAGCATAAAAATAAATATTATTTCAAAAAATATAAAAATATATATGAAAACAACTCGCGGCGTAGCGCGGGTACTAACCTAGTTGATCTTAAAAGAGAAATCAAATGACATTCAAGAGCATAATGTGGACATGGAATCAAGTCTCTGTATCTTGAGAAAAGTAGCAGCTAAGGTGCACATTTTGTCTCTTGATATGAGGAATCCGTATTTCTACCATGTATTTGATAGAAGGTTGATTAGTGGGCATGCTTTACAACGACAGAGACAACAACAAATTTGTTCCAAATCCTGGAAATTCAAATACAAAGACACGCTAGAGACAAGAGTTTTGATTGCGGAACAATCAGCATATAGGGAAGAAACAAGCAAACATAATCCTACAAGAGCTCATTTTTGGGAAGAAGATACTGTAAAGCTGTGGATATCAATTTGTGGTACACTGCAGTCTCATAGCCATCATGAGAGAAGACTGTTTTCATTTAAGTTGTGCAAGCTCTATTACTTTTCTGTGTGGCACTGTTGGAGAATTAAGACACTATCACAACTTGGAATTGGGAAACAAAAGAATGCAGTAACGTTTTGGTGGTGGTTGCAACAAAATATAAGAGAGTTGCAGGTTTTGATTGCCACAGAATGGATGCAGATTTGCGAGAACGCATACAAGGGGGGATACGTATGCTCTGTCCTATGTTACATTGACAAGTGACAACTTCTATGGGGATGAGAACTCAATTGTAGATGATGTCACAAGGAAAATAGAGTGTCATTTCAAAAATAAACAAAGAAAAATTGGAAGGGATCACCATAGCCTCAAAGTTTTGCTGCGACAATGGGAAGTAACTATGGATTTTCAGTGGTGGTTGGCATGGTTATTTTGTTGGCTTTGGTTAGAGTTTCCCCATGACCCAGGAATCTACATGTGGTTTCCTCTCTGTTCTTTTTTCTTATCCTCAGACAAAATGACAATAAAACAAGCTTGAGGACAAGCTTTCTTCGAAGGGAGGGGTATTGATAAGCCTCATAGGGAAGAATGAAGCATGAATCACACGTGCAGAAGGAGGAGCTCACACGTGCTAGTTAAATGTTGTATATAATTGGGATAGTTGATTTGATACGATTCTTATGTTCAATGTTGTGAAAGTTTTCTCCTGCGTGAGAATGGAATAGAGCCTGCGTGCTCTGTTAGGATGATAAGAGATTGAGAACTGTAACCCAATCCTTATCAGACTATCTCTTATGCTAGCTTTTATCTGTTGCGGAGGTTCGTGGTATTACTTTTCCGATGTTGAAGATAAAAGCTTTGATTCTTGAGACAGAGATCTTTCAGTGTGTTATTCCTATTATAGAAAGACTGTTGCAAAACTCACCTAATTTAAAGACGGTGACAGTTCATGCAAACACGCAGGTTCGTATATATATACCATAAACTTCTTCCTTTATTTTCCTTAAGCCTCCCTTGTAACTATCATCGAGTTCGAATAATCCAAGAATCATTTTGTTTTTGTTTTTTTTTTCTGTTGGGAAGAACTATTGTGGCGACTTCGTGGGCGTCGGAGGTGGTTGGAGATCAAAAAGATGAACCCTCTTGGAATAGATCCCGCTGGGAATTAGAGTCGAAGCACGTGGCTTCATTTGTGGAACTTGTGCTTAAAAATGCAAAGTCATTAGACAAGATGGTTCTACAGTTATACGGAGATTACCCTAGGTTTAAGTTTGAAGAGTTGGTTCAAACACTTCCTCACAACAATACTGTCTCCATTGACCATTGTGCTCTCAACCAGGCAGAATGGCACACACATCATATGAGTGGTGAATCATAGGGGTTAGTCTTGAGTCTTAAATGAACATCTTACATGGAACCTCAATTAATTAATATACAAGGTTTTTTTTTTGTTTTCCGTTTTTTACTTACACGTTACACCCATTGGATCTGAACCCGGTTAATGACACAATGGCCATCTTAAGGAAACAATATTAGACTGCACGTTTTTAAGCACAACTTCATCGGAAAATAGAGTAAAAATCTAATTTCTTTTCAATTTTTAAGCTTTCAATTGTTGTATAAATTACAAAGTAAAGTGAATTACACCTTTTTTTTCTTTTTCTTCACAAGAAGCCGGTTTAACAGAAATCTAGTTATACGGTTTGTGAGGATGAACCGGACCGGAATAGCATTTAGATTCGCTGTTTAGACTTATGGGAGATCAAATCGTTTGAAAGAAGAAAATAAATATTTTGAAAATGTCACGCAGAATACGAGGGACTGAGGATTGTACCTTCTTTCTCTGCAAAAAAACTTAAACGTTGATTTGACTCATCTTCAACGTAGTACTACTCTCTTTACAATTTTACCTTACTTTTTCTATTTACTAGTCTTCACTCTCTTTTGAAGCACAGATCCAACATCTCCTCTTCTTCAATGGCTGCCGCTACTGAGTTCCAGTTCCCCCCACGTTTCTTCAAAGTTTTCGTCTCCCATTTCAGCTCAGATTACATGGTAAGATGTTCTCTTTAGTTTGTTTTTTTTTTCCAGGTTTATCTGTACATGAGCAAACCATTCTTGGGTTGGAAAGATTATCTTACTTTTGTTGGTTCCTTACAACTACGTCTGATGAAACAACACTGTGGTTTAAGTTTTTTTTTTTTCGGTGGGTTTATCTGCATTTAGGCTCCTGTTAGTATAGATGTTGCTCTGCCGTTTCTAGGGTTTTTGCTCTGTTTCTTCTTACCCCTTTGGTTTCCTCTGTTTGTTTTTTTGACTAATGAGTAAAGATTATAACTTTTCTGTATGAGGCAGCCTATTTTATAAACTTAAATCTGGAAATGTTTGAATATTGTGACTGGATTCTATCAAAGTAGAGGTAGTTTTGCTCAGATTCTGTTTTTTCCTGTTGATGAATAGATTCTATACATGTGTTCTGCTTTCAGAAGCTTGTCTGCTTATTTTAATTTCTCTCTGGATGCTTAAAGTTGTAATTTTTTTACTAAGAAGCTTCTTATAGGGTTTGGATTTGATTTTGTCTGGTTCCGGAAAGTTGACTCTTTTAAGTTTTAACTGTCCCTACGCTTTTGATTGAAAATCAAATCTTGTTTGTATGTGTTTGCAAAAACCCTCTGCTATATGGTCAGAACTTTCAATCTGACTTTGAATTTGGATGACACTCTCTGACTTGCCTTAGAGTCTCTCCTTCTATGCATATTTTCTTGAGTGTTGGCTTTTTGAGTTGAGCAGGTGATCCCAGTCCCCTACTACGATCAGCTTCCACGTCTTTTACCCAAAAAGGTGATACTCCAAGGACCTGGAGGATGCTCTTGGAACGTAGCGACCAAGATAAGGGGAGATGAACTGCATTTTGCAAAAGGATGGCCCAAATTCGTCGAGGATAACACTCTTAACGACGGAGACTTTTTGACCTTCGTGTATAATGGTGATGACATATTCGAGGTCAGTATCTACCGCAGCGATGGATGTAAAGAGACTAGTGAAGTCTTTGAAGTGGAAGAGGACAAAGGAGATAGTGTTTGTTCTCTGAGTAGTGACGACACAGACACTCCTCAGATGGAGAATCCAATCCCGCAAGGCAGAGACAAAGGTTTAACCACACTGTTAGCTTTTCCTCATCACTTAAAACTGTTTTGACGACTCTTTGAGATGTTTTTTCAGGAAAGTCAAATGTGGAGGATTCTGATGAAGACGAGGATAGTGTTTATTCTGAAAGCAGCGAAGAGACAGAAACAGAATCTGACAGTGGCTCTGAGTTCAAGATAGGCAACAAAGGTTAGGTTTTAACCACCACCCATTGTTAGCTCTTTTCATCACTTCGAGTTGTTTTATGTTAATCGCTTTCTGTAGATTAGTCTGTTTCGTTTACTGTGATGTTTCCAGGAAAGAAGAAAGATCAGGAAGCTGTGCCTGTGGTGGAGGAGTCTTCTGAGGAAGACGGTGACGGTGACGGTGACAGTGACAGTGATTATATTGAAGCGTTTGGTCAGTTAGATGTTGAAGACGAATCCAACAGTGAGGACAGTTCTTATGCTCCAGAGGAAGAAGACACAGCCGCCAGCACCACTTGCGTCAAAGCAAAGGTGCCAAATCTGAAGAGTAAAGGTAAAATAATACATTTAAATTTCATCAGTTTGATTGTCTGTGAGATGCTTATATTAATGCAACATTGTTTTGTCTCTTATTATGTAGAACCAGATGCGGCAAAGAGGAGGAAGAAAGGTAAACAAATCATTTTCTTACTTTAATTATAAGGTGAGATTAAATTATATGGGATGCTCATATAGAAATGCTTTTTGTCTCTTGAGATTTTTACAGTAGATCCCAAGATCAAAGACCCTGAGACCTACCTCGATGATCCAAAGAACATACACTTTGAGACGAACGTGAAAAATAGGTTATACGAGCTGGTAAGAAGTGCAATTATAAATAATTGGTCCTAATAAGATACTCGTAATTTTTAACCTAGCTAACGTATTGGTTTGATTTGTGTGCCTTTAAAAACGTAGTTGGTTCATGCACAATTGGTGAAAGACTATTGCTTGAGGTTTGGAGACTATGTTGACTACATTGACAGATTTGGGAAACTTAGAGCGAAAACAGCAAAATGGAAGGATCAACGTGTGTGTATCAAAAGATGGATCCGCATATGCAAGAGGAACAAACTGACGAAAGAGGACCGCGTTTTGTGTGAGCTCTTGCGTAGGGGTTCTTTTGTTTACGCGATCAAACTCCATGTCATCCGCGAGAAAAATCTGTAGACGCCGCCATTAGTATGAGTAGAGAGAGAGAGAGAGACCCATTCTCAACCAAACTTATGAGTTTTCATTATTGTCTACATCAGATTAATTAACTGTTTCTCTTGTTCTAGTATGAATCTTATTTTTAAAGGAAAGATCTAATCTTTGAGATATGTTGTAGCTGTATTGTACCGATTTAGTTTACATTAGTACTTATGTTTTTCAGAACAGTAAAACCGCTACATGAGAAATCGATAGAATATAATATGCGAAACATAACAAGAACTGCATGGAGTCAGTAAAAGTCTTAACACAATAGATAATTTAGTCTTGACTCTTGAGTGTTTCAGATGGAGTAAGATGCAAAGATGAGATCATCGATGAATTGGTAAAAACTCAAAGGAGAAGAAACAAAGGTAGAAAAAACTCTGTATCTTATTCTTAGATTTTCTTTTTAAAGCAACTGATTACGTTTGAAGTTGCAATGGTTTGCGTGAATCATGTGGCTGATAAATGAACAGAAGGAATCTGTGTCTGTTGAAGATAGATATGAATTTTTAGGTACTACAAGATAAAATTAATGAAGCGTTTCTTAAATTGGTAAGTCTTTTTAACTTTTTAAGGGATGGCTGTGCAACAAAAGTGATTCAGGAGCTATGATGCACGGGTACGTCTATTTGGTAGCCGTCCCCGTACCGGGGACATGTTGGAAACGGGAACTCTATGGGGACTCTATGGGGACGTCTTAGATGCTTTAGGGGAAGATAACATCAAATTTTTGATATTTGCATCCATTTCATTTCATTCAAAACACTCTTATCATAAGCATAGTTTCATTTTTTGTGTTTTTCTACTTTCTAGACTCTTTTCCCCCTCTCTTCTTATCCCATTAGCTTTACTAATCAGCTCTTACTAAAGGTATGGGTATCTTTTCTTATGTGTTTATTGAAGTACCCATACCGTACCCGTATCTATAAATTTTTACTTTGCTGTTTTCCGTCCCCGATTTCGTACCCGTTTCTAGTTCCCGTACCCGTTTCAGTGCAACATAGTTCAGGAGGGACTCCATATGAAACAGTGTTTCTGTTTTTGGTCTCTTTAGACTTAAGTGACAGAAGAAACCTTAAAACGGACAAGAGAAATAGAAAGCAGTTATAACACCACTTTCAACCTTTCTCTGTCTTCTTATTCATTTACACCATTCATCTTCTAAGATAAAATCCCAAAAGCTTTTCAACACTTAAAAAACTTGTCTCTCTGTCTTGCAACTTCAAATCTTCTTGAGCCTTGAGAAGGTTCGTGACTCTGAGAAGTAAGTGCTTTGAGTCCCACTGCCTCATCCTAGTAATGTTAATAACTGTCGAAAAATAGTGTTAACAACTAGTACACATTTTTCCTAAATTTTTTTTTTGACATCAGCAATAACTTTTGTCACTACTATACGTACTCTAATTGGGGCATGTATGTTTAAAAAAGCTTTGGAAATTGGATAGCCAAAAATATTGTCAGAGTATTTTTTGTATTTGCACGCATAGTTTGCTTTGACTGTACCTACGTTCCATAGAAACAAAAATAATGGTAGTGTATATTTGGAAAAGGATATACGATGAATGGGTCATGAGAGAGAGAGAGTATGATGTATTTTTGGAAAAGGATATACGATGAATGAGAGTATGAGGCTAAAATTAAGTTTCAAGATTCATAGTAATAATTTAACATGTGTTTTGAATGATTTATATATAAGTTAACCATATGATACGCGCCGAATAAATGAGATTTAGTCAACGACGGACACGCTTTGATCCAAATGTCTCCAATGTCCTCATCTTGACCACACCAAAATATATCCCAAGTCTCCTACTTTGTTATATTTCCTGGCACCTTCAACATTTTAATTTGATTTGCAAAGATCCTTTATAAAGCATATATATTATAAAAAAAAATTAAGATACTCTTATCAAACATGTGAGTATCATTCATGCATCAAACCACTGTTCTGTGTTGTGTCCAATCTGAAGCGTTAAGCTTTTTTTATTCCACTCTTGGGATTCGAAACACTATTATACAAGTTTTTTAGTCATATGATTAAAAAGATAAGAAAACATTCAGCGGGTAAGACGTAATTAGATGCATCTCTAAAGAGATAATTAGGAATAGTTAAGTAGTTGTCGCCAATTTGAAACCAAAATTTAGCCATATATACTAGCTAGTAGCTCCATGTTTCAAAAGAAAAAAAAAATTTATAGGTTACAAATTTTTGTATATATGGAATATTTTAAATTTTATGTTAAGAGTTTCTTCAAGATTTTAACTAATTTGACGTATTTTGTGATGAACATCTATTATCATCTATTATCTATTAACCGAATAATTAGTTTGTGAATTCACAAATACGTCGAAAGAGTTTCTTCAAGTTATTAACTAATCTGAAACATCTATTATCTTGGGACATAGAAAATATTGGTTTAGAGTTATAAATACCTGTAATTCACAAAATAATATATTTATAATTAATTTTTAATATACTTATTTTCTTAATAAGGGTAAACTCTAAAAAGAATTAGTGAGGAACATATTGAGTACTGTTGGTAACTTCTGATGGTAACTCAATTACAACATTGCACTTTTCAGCAATTTGAATTAGTTATCGGACCGTTTTGATTTAAAATTTTAATACGCATTAAATCTAATATAGAGTAGATACATTTCTATTTCTGTGAAGGCCAAGTAGTTATGGTCCATTCGCATCAAAGTCCAAATGCAATTAAATAATGTGAAATTGTGAGGAGAAGAATCTATCAAACTTTGAAAACAATGTGGAGTAAATGCATTGCATCTGATCGAACGGTGTGCAATCCTGGAAACCGGTAACATAATCCCGTTTTTTTTTATATATTTTAGACATCAGTATTATTGTAGTCCTATGTTTAACTATGTAAAGTATGATTCTCATCTGTGTTTGTTCTCCGACAGTTTTGCAGCCCTGTGTATTTGGTTCCAGTCTGGTCTAAACCAACCCGTTCATTGTTTATTTTGTTTTTGTCAAAATATGTCCGTTTTTTACGTAACACATAAGTTAGTAATCATTCTTTGTTTTCTTTTCTAAATAGATTTATTTTTTTAAGAGTATGGTTTTAGTTCTTCTACCAATTATTTATTAAGGCGTAAAGCGGTAAAGGCTGCATGTGTACTTCGCCAAGCCCATTCAGCAGCCGCATGTGAGACCAGTTTGAGTATTTGCAATATTGGCTCGGATTTTTTTTTAACTTTCCTACATGACAGTAATACTTTTTTTTTTAATCACCCGTACAAACACTCTTAAAAGAGAAACACAAACATCATACGAAAGATGACATGTATTGCTTTGGTTTCTTGTTATAAAAGTAGATAAACTTATATTGCATATATGTATGTTCAATCCAAAAGACAAACGCGTTTAGAAAAAGATTAAACGCTACTATTTATTTTGTTTGCAAACTCATAGGTCATATAGCAACATCAACTCCAATTACTACTAGGCTATGAAAAACAGAATTAAGTACTTTGGAACAGCAACTATAAAACTATAACTTGTTAGAGTATATTATTATTTGTCTATATCTACATTTCATTATTGTGGATTTGCTGAGATATTAATTAATAAATATGATGTATTGAAGTTTAAAATATTTAATTTCGACATCTTGTCAAATTAATGATTACTAAAAAGTTAAAAGATAAGTAATTATAAATCAATTAGTTTGGGCTAATATGTTAATTTTTATACTAAAATTATATAAATTCATTTAAATATTCAATTGATAATTAACTAATACATGTCTTAAGTTATTTAAATTCATATAAGCTAGAGAAAATAATTTCTATGGAAATTCGCCCTCTCTTTTATTTACAGTTGTATTTTAAGTTAGAAAAGTGTAAAAGTTAAAAAAAAAAAACGGTAGACCCATTTAATTCAATAATATTTGTAACTAAAATTTCACACTTTCCTCATAAATAAAGATTAAAACAATTTAAATCCGGGTTTTTAGTAAGAAATTATGTTTGCTTTAATTAGTACTGCATATAATAAAGATTAGCAAAGGATATATCATTTGGCACGTCGTGTCCCATTGCAATTTCATATATAGTACTAAATTAGAAAAGAAGACAATATAAACCGACACGTGTCTAAGTAAGCGCGTGGGTCCTCATCGCACGCAATATTTATAAAATCCATATAATAGAGAAATCAATTAAAAACATTTTACATATTTGATATAAATATTTTATGGATGGGAAATAAAAAACATTTAAGAATAAAAGCACAAAAAAGATAATAGAAGAAGAAAAAAATAAAAGAGAAAAAAAAATTCATATCACTCTCTCACTTTCCCCGTTCGTGGAGACAAAAGCAAGATGACACGTAAGTGGATATTATTACCAAAACTGCCACTCGGCCGCCCCTTTAGTCAAAACCGCGGTTGACTTATACATATGTTGTTGTCTTTGTCTCCCTTCTTTATAAATTAATCTCTCTCTGCTCACAACTTCACACCACAAACCTCTCTCTCAAGTCTCAAGCTTCTTCCTCATCTTTATTTGTTTTTTTTAATTATATTTTGTTAACATGACGCCGACAGTTAAAACGGCGGCCGTCAAAACCAACGACGGTATCGGAGTCCGTTACAGAGGAGTGAGGAAGAGGCCATGGGGACGTTACGCAGCCGAGATCAGAGATCCTTTCAAGAAGTCTCGTGTATGGCTCGGTACTTACGACACTCCTGAAGATGCGGCTCGTGCCTACGACAAACGTGCCATCGAGTTTCGTGGTGCCAAAGCCAAGACCAATTTCCCTTATTACAACAACAACAACTACAGCAACGAGAGCTTGAGCCTGAGCCAGAGCCATAGCACAGTTGAATCATCTGTTCCTGATCTCAACAACCGTGGATCTGACTCCATCAGTTCCAGATTCCCTTTCCCGAAGATTCAGGTCAAGTCTGGGATGATGGTGTTTGATGAAAGGAGTGAATCTGAATCGTCGTCGTCTGTGGTGATGGATCTTAGCTCAGAAGGAGGAGGAGGACGACGAGTCGTCTTGGACTTGGATCTTAACTTCCCTCCTCCACCCGATCAGAACTAATGATTTTTATATCTTGGGATTTTAATTATAATTATTAGAATAATTAATTAAAATGTTTCTTGATTGAGTATTAATTGATCATCAAGTATACTAGAAAGATTTTTAAGTTTTAAGTGGTGCCAATTGTTTTTTTGTCATCAGCAGATTGTTTAAAAGAATTTTAGTTGTTGAGAACGTGTTTTGTTCTAATCTGTTGATGTCTTTTTATATTATTTTTAATTAATTGTAGTTCTGATCAAATAATACTCTTGTTTTGGCATCAATCTCTCTGATGAACATTGATCTTATGTTTTTATCCATATCCAATTGGTTTTCATGAAATCGTAGAATTTTACTTTTCTTGACACAAAAAAAAAAAAGAAGAATTGGAGAAAATACTCTATTTGGGAAAATAGAAATTATTGATCAAATATTGAATTTGTTGTTTCAGAATCAGTCATCTTTTTGTTGTACTGTTTCTTGTTCTTATGAAAGGTGTATATATATTAAATTAATCTGCTGTTATTAAAAACTGTCTAAACCAGTGCCGTGCTAGCCTTTTTAGGGGTTTAAGGCAAGTTTTAAAATGTAATTATTTTTTAACTCATAATTAACATATAATAATATATATAATTAATAAAGAGGTCTAATACAACAATTATACGTTTAAAAAATCTTAAATTTTGTTTTTTATTTGTTTTTTTTATTTGTCTTTTTAATTTGTTTTTTTTTCTTAAACATGATATTCATATAGAAGCATGTTCTGAATTTTTTTACAAATTCAGAAAACATAAATATTAACCAATATTCATGTAACAGAGAAACAGAAAAACTAAACAAGAATTTCTTTATATGTTATAAAAAATCAAAATATAGCAAGTTAAGCATAAATTTTTACACTATTATAAACATGAAACATAAATTATAATAATGTACAAATACAAGAAGACTTCGTAGAAACACATTTGAGAAAACAAAAATAGTTAGGATTCATAGATTCTTAGAGCTTAAATAAATAAAAAAGAAAATAATTTTTTTTTGATATAAGAATTTGGTTTTGAACTCAAATAGAAAATATAAATAAAATTTTGTTTTGAACCATTACACCAAAATTTTATATATTATGTGAGGGGCTGAGGCAAATGCCTTTTTTATTACACTATAGGCACGGCCCTGGTCTAAACAATACATGAGTATGTATGATTTTCATGCGAATGTAAGACTTTTTATGGATATATTTGTATTAATCATGACATAAAATTTTATAATAGAGAAAAACATAGATATTATATCATAAAACAAATATTTATAATAGAGGAAAAAAACATAGATATAGTTACCTCTTTTAATATATCTTAATAGTAAAAATGTTGGAAAACATGATAAAAGTATATATTTCGGATTTTAGTAATTCCATTTCAGTATCTATATGACTATTTCTTCAAACCTATATTGTATTGCTTGTTTTGACAACATATATGAAAGGGTCACATAGACCACTATTCTATAGTCTATACATACTGTATCTGAATTATTTATTTATTTTTTTGTGGAAAAAAAATCTGAATTATTTATTTTTAATGTGGTGAACATGATATTCACTATTTTGTTTGTATTATATTAATGTTATGTTCACTATTTTTGTTGAATAAAACAAAATCGCATTTAAGAATTATGTGTAAATATGTTATGTATATAACATTTAGTGATTATTGTTAAAATCTACGTTTAGAAACCAAAGGGTATCTCAGTTTGCAGCACTTTCCTTGCGTTGATCCCATACAGTAGCACAAACCATTTTCTTAAAAATTTATTTGTGTATCAGTTGAAGTTCACACAAATAAAATTTAATCTCTTCTAGTGTGCAGTAAAGTAATTACATCTATCTACTAGTGATTGGGAGTTATCCGTTCAAGCCTTCTTGATTAAGAATTTAATCCCTGGTAAATATTCGTTTCTCAAAATTTTGATACTCTTTTACCGAGAAGGTCTACGACTAAGTTCGATAGCGTTCAATTATAGTTGTCAGATGATATAAGCATTCAACTAAGTTTACGACACAACTCAGTAAAATATCTGTAATCAGAATATCCCCAAAATGGATAAGTTTGAGTTCAAAGCGGATGAGTCTCGCAAGTCGCAACGGCGGAGACTTGCCAAATGCCAACCACCAAGCAATGAGCCTCTTCGACGATTGATTATTTAATTAGAAAGGTCGCCATCAAATGCTTCACTTGTTAACTCAAACTTTACTTGGACCGCAATTGCTTAACAACCCATCAGTTCTTTTGGGCCCAAACATAGAACCACATTTAATGTTGAAAAATGTGAGTGAACTCTCAAAATAGTAAAGTAGCGTTTGTTGGGATTTGCTCCGTTTCAAAAACCAAAAGAAAAAAACATCTGTCAACAATGTCCACTGTTTTCAGTTAAGCTTACATAATGAGATTTAATATATTGGCTTATGACTAAATAATAAGTCTAAATTCATAGACTAAAATAGGCAAAATATTTCATATATCAATACCAGAAACCCAATTTTCCCAAAACCACGGGTTGTTTTTGTTGGGACTCTCCTTTTGGACATACCTTCGAAGCAATTCATACACGGAAAAGGCATTACTGATTAAAAACCTCAAAAATGGTCGGCCACTGCCGCCACTTAATTGTAATTACATAAGACTTTCTCTTTTGTCAAATAATTAAACAAGTTAACAAACCGTAGATTTGTGGAAAATGACGGTAGACTCATAAAGAAGGACCAAAGCAATCACTTATGTTAAGCCTAGACTAGTACTCCTAATAAATAACTAAAAAAATAATTCCCGTGCGATAGCCCCCTATAAATAACATAAATATATTGTTACGTGAATTTTATCATATCTTTCTACAATACATAGGTTTTGGTTAATCTCTTATAAACTGTCTATATATTAGTATCTTATTAGACGTGTTATACATTGGTAAAACATGAGCTGATAAATTATACGACAGTTCAAAAAAACAATAATTCCTGTAATTTTATGGGAATGCTTTTTTTTATAGCAATATGAAATATTTCGAATAATAATATAGACACATAACTTGTCCGTAAGTGAATTATGCCAGTCCAAACTCACACGCTTGCTCTGTATTGATGTCTCTCACTAGTCTCTATCTCTTTTGTTTGTTTCCTTCCTTTTTCACAGTCTTTTGTCGTGTTTAGAGAGAGAGAGGGCGCGTGAGTCAAAAACAGGACTTCTTGCAAAGAGCTGCACACAAGTCAGTCCGTACTTCACGACACGCCATAGAATACGATAAGATTCAAACCCCCTCGAAACCGACATAAGCGATGGTCGTAACACAATCCACAAACATGAAAACTATCATTTTCTCTAGAAGCACATGATCGAATCCTTAAATATACATAAGGCTTGTTGATAATTAATATAAGTTTCTTTTGTTTTTCCCGCAACATGGATCTCATAACGATCGATCTTATCCATCGTCTCATACATAACCGAACAAAAGAAGGATAAAAGAACTACTAAAAAAAACCTCTAACAAAATGATATTTGCTAAAAAGAAGAGACTAAAAAAAAGTTAAACAAATAGTTCCACACCGAAAGATGTCTAAAACCGGCGCCGTATATAAAGTCCGCTCTAAACGGCGCCGTTACATTGATAATGATCCTTTTGTTTTACAGCCAAAGCGGCGGAGGCTCGTTGAGGTCAATGGCTAAGCCACGTCTCACCGTCGCAGGGGAAGAAGGAGAAGGACTCATTATAGGAAACCCAACAACTCGACCACCAGGTGATGACGTGGCAGCGTTAGACGAGGCGGTGAAGTAAAGCGGCGCTTCGGTGGAGGTGTAATCTGAAGTTTTGTCGTTTAGCACTCCGGTTCGTAGAAAAATCCGGTGGTGTTGGTGATGGTGGTCGGAGACAGGAGGAGGAGGAGGAGAAGGAGGAGGCGCGGCGAACCAGAACTGTTGGTGGTGGTGTTGGCTATCAGCGGCGGAGGCGGAGGGAGCGGAAGGGATGTGGTTGAGGTCGAGAGAGAGAGGAGAAGGGAAGTTAGTCTTGGCTTTGATACCACGGAGGAAACGAGCGGCGCCGTCGTAAGCAAGAGCGGCTTCTTCGGGAGTGTCGAAAGTGCCTAACCAAACCCTAGTTTTCTTCCAAGGATCTCTTATCTCAGCAGCGTAACGACCCCATGGTCTCTTTCTTACTCCTCTGTAATGCACCTCCTTTGCGCAAGTCGTCGACGCCATTGTTAAGACTTAAAAAGAATCTCTCTCTTCAGAGGAGAGACGAGAGAATCTAGAGAGAGTGAGTAAGGAAGAAAGAGGTTTTGCTTTTGTTGACTTGTTTGACCCAAAATGAAAGAGAGAGTGAGTGAGTTTAAAGAGGTGTGTGTGTGTTTTGTAGTAGGTCCACTTGAGAACACCCGTAATCCTCGGCTTCCTTCACAAATTTTTTGTTTTCTTCTTTTTCTAAGCAATATAGTATAAAATATGTTTTTGCCAAGTTAACAGTAAAACAAAATCTAAATACTACTATTAATTTGATTTCTAGGATCGAGGTTTTTTATCTAGGTTTTGCAAGGATCAAGCACCGTTCGATCTTTTTGGCTGTTGGGCGATGTGTGACTGTGGTATGCTGAGAGATTGTTACACGTGGGTGTTCAACACCAACATATTTTGTACTATTATTAATTATTTGAGGAAAAAAAAGATCTCTTATGAAGTGAATAATTGAATGGACTAGTTGTACGACATAAAAAGGGACTTCTTCTGATGCTGATACTGTTTTTCTTTTTTTTTTCTTTTTCTTATATAGTAGTATGATTTACGAGTTTAAGTTTTGTTATAATAAATAGAAAATTATTGGACGTAATGTTTGAGTTCTATACTCTTAAAGCCACTGCATTCAAAATGGTCCAAAAGCAGAGAATAATTTTCTAATCAGCCAATTCATAATGACCTCGTTGCCATTGTAACTTATTGGTAAATTAAACATTTAAGGTAAAACATTTCAGGTTCTATATAGATCGTAACAACCTCAGATGCATTTTCTCATAGCAGCTAAAGTAAACCAACCATAGAGAAATGATAAAAGGAAAAAAAGAAATAATAATAATAAAAAGTTGTCTATACGAAGACGAAAGAAATAATGGGCCGCCTCTTTGACTGGACCTGTGTCATCGGGATGCTGACGTAAACCCTACTGTTTTGTAGCTCTCTCTATCTCTCTTTTTTATCTTCTTCACTCTATTATTTCACAAGTATTTAAATGCTCTCTTTTGGGGTTTTTATTGGCACCCCATAATATTTATGATGTGATTATGATGCACGAGGACGAGGGCTACAAGGAGAGATCATTTAATAAAGTAACTTGGACACAACTACTCCTAGGCTATCTATCTTATAGCTCTGACTGATTTTGTTTTTCTTTTTGTCCAAAATATCTAATTAGCCCATCTTATGTAACTTCACTGTACGTAGTAGAGTACATAGGCTGTTTATTTTTTCCCTAGTGACGCAGTTAATTAAATTTTCAGGATATTTTCTATACTAAAAGTACCAAATTCAAACAAGATTTCGAATTTAGTCCATCATATGAGTCAAACTATAAAACAATTGAACTATTGAAGTAGTAGCATATAATTTTGAAAGAAGAGGCAAGGCTTTAAAACCAACTTATATTACGAGGTTTCTTTGTTTTTTATTAACTGGAGTTTCATTAGGTTTTATGTATTTTTGAAAAAATCCAACAATAAACGCAGAAGAAGAGTAAGAGGTTTTTGTTTGTTTTAAAGGGTTTATTAAAAAATAAAAGAAGAAAAGAAGTGTGTTTCCTTTCACGTGACAAGGCTTGGCCTCTGTAGTTTTGATTGAACAAATGCTTTCGTCCATATCTAACAAAATTTATACACGTGCGAACTCTGATGTCTGACCTCTCTCTGACAAATGTATTTACCTAAGTACTTTATTAAATTAACCCTACCATACTACTATTAGAAGTAAAGTAAAAAATAATATCCCAAAGCTAAGCTACGAGTCCTAATAATAATCATTTTCATAAGTAGCTAAAGCTACGAGTTCTATTTGGCTTTCGTGTTCACGTGAGCCTGGGTGCTACTTATGAGCTTTATGACGTGTCTTTGTTGTGCAGCTCTTCTCAGAGAGAGAGAGAGAGAGAGAAGACAAAAGGAGCATCATCATCATCATCAGCTAAGTCCTAAGTGCTGACTGCCTACAGAAACAGAACACAACACACACGAAATCATGACTACGATACGATACGATGCCTCATGCCTCTCTCTCTTTTGCTTACGTGTTACCTTCTCATTCCATGAACCCTTCTCCCCCTCCCACACACACCTGATCCTGACTTTCGCGCCTCTTTTTTTTGACTATTTGTTGTTTTCTCTCTCTTTTTCTTTTTCTTTTTTTTTTTCCCTTGTTTTCTCTCTTTCTTTTCCCAGCTACCTAATAAGTTTACTATCAACATTTTTTTACGTTTTACCATTTACCTATTCACGTCACTGTGATCGCTTTATTCGATAAGAGTTTTAGAAAATAAAAAACTGTAACTGTTGAGATTCTTGTAATACTTATAATTGTTGAGGTTTCGTTTGCTTGACGTAGTGATGATTCTCTACTCAATTTTTTAAATAACGATGATATATTTTATTGGTTAATGATGGAGAGACATGATGATAATAAAAAAACAAAGGTGGTTTTCGATAAAAAGCACCAAAAGCTTGTCTGCTTAGCCGTAACTGAACCAGAATAAATCACAAAATTTGATTACCTAATCACCCAATCTAAGAGGCTCATCTCTTTAAGAAAACAAAAATGTGAATATTTTAAAGATTTAAAGATTTGCAAGGTTTTTCGTAGTAATCCCAAAAATCCTTACGAAAGCTTGTACAGATGAAAACATAACAAATATGCTTCTTCTTTGCTTCTGCAACTTCACCTGGTGACTCTAAAAGCCTAAAATAAACAAAAGTAAAATGAATATGCCAACAGAGTCAGAGCACTATACACAAGCAAATGGTTTTGATCAAACCGTAAACAAGAGGGGCCACGGATTTTATTACCTTGACTTGTTCCAGTAGATTTTTGGCCCGCTCGTTGGTTTTGAAATGATCGCGAACAGGCTGAGATTTAAATCGGTAACGATAAGCAAAGTATAGAAATTCATATACATAAAACTAACAGCTCAAAGATCAAATTGAAAGGAACCTACTTTCAGTGTTGCATGATGATTCTAAATTTTGTACTGATGCCAGAAACTTAAGAGAAAACGACTTTTTTAATAACGATTGTTTGCTCATTAATAGAAGGAAGTGTACTTACTTGCAAGGTTATATTCAACGCTTTCATCAAGGCCTTCTTCAGATCCTCAGGATGCAACTCGCCGCTCTCGTAGTCAGCAGCAATGTCTTCAAAGCTTTTGAAGGTCCTGACGGTTGGAAGATTTTAAAGATCAGTCTGAGATGTGATTTGCAGATCCTGTATGTGATTCAGAGACCCCAAAAGTTGCAACCAAGATATACAAAATTATTGTTTTAGCTACTCACTTGTTACCGCCGTTCTTTTCATTTTCAACATTGAACTCATTGAATCGTGGCAGAACGATATATTTGATGTATTCAAGACATGGATTGCCTTCCACAGTTCTTGGAGGGCAGTAAGCTTTGTTGATCTTCTCATTAACATCAGCCTGGAAGACAAAAGATCATAACACATGTCAGATACCTACAAAAAACTCTTCTCTGTTTTGTAAGCGTTTATAGCTACTAGTTTACCTCCTCATCTTCCATAAAAATGGCAGATGATGGATCACTTTTGGACATCTTTTCTTGTCCTTGTTGGAGACCAGGAAGCATATCTGAAAAGCCATTAACAACAGCTAAAGATGATAACACCACTGGAACAAAAAAGAAAGAAAGAAAAATGCAAATAGACATACGGTGGGACAGGATGATGGGTTTATTCTTTCTCTTAATGTCAGCACAGTATTCTCTTGCTAGCATGTTTACTTTCCGCTGATCCATCCCGAGCTGGCAAATATCAGCCTACACAGGTCAAACAACAATTATCAGTAGCAATTATAGAAGTGTAATGTATCTATACATATAATCCAAAAATGCATTTTCACGTACCTCGAGTAAGAAAATATCCGCACACTGCATACATGGGTAAAGAATTTGAGCTGCACTCAGCACCTCGGTCTCACTACGTCCCATAATCTGCCCACACCTGTAAGATAAAGTGAAATATTTCATTCAAATCCATTGTCATTGCAATTATACATGAACCAATCACTGAGAATTAATTACCTCAGGATTCGACGAAGGTTGTTTCTGCGGGCAATGTCCATCACAAGAGGCCAATACTTATTCCCCTTACCATTAATTTCGTCTGATGCCCAAAGAAATGCTACTTTGTCGTTGTTCATCCCACCCGCTTGCCAAATCTCTTTGAAGTATTCTCCAACCACTCTAATCCTCTCCAAGTCACCTCCCAACTTGTTGTTCAATTGGGCAAACCAATCTGCAATCCAAATTTTCACTTGACAACCAGCTGAAGTCAATTTGTTCACATTGGTGACCTTCATCACTCCCTGTTAAGGAAATAGCAAAATGAAACAATAAAGTTCTCATACAAAAAATAAAACACAATATATACATAAAATTTAATAAAACAATAACCGAATGATAACCAACCTGGGCAATGTGCATCCTTCCTGATGGTTCAAAACCATCGTAGCAGATCGGAGCAGGCTTCTTTGCTAGAAGATTCTTCAGCTCATCTTCTTGTATGCATTCCTCACCAATACTCCTCACAGTCTGGTATTTCATCTCAGCCTCCTCGCTCATCCTGAATTAATAACGTGCTAACCAGCTAAACCAAACGTGCATAATACGATAGGAAAACTCACAAACATATTCGATAACAAAACGAAGAACTTGAACTAGAGTCTGTGCTTTGTTTTCCTGAGTCGTCTATTTAAATGACAGGAGGAACTATTAAGTAACTAGAGCAAGAATTTTTAAATCCAAGTTTCACATAGGAGTCACAAACAAACTAAAGTCATTCATCTTGAACACTACTAAGTCATTCATCTTCTCAGATACTAAGCAACAGAACATGAAAGTAGAGTAGGAGATAAAAAGAATCCACTACATGATTACTCACTGTAATCCAGCGGCCAAAGAAGATGCTGCGCTTGATGTGTTGACGGAAAGAGACTCCTTCTCTGTGGATGAAGCCGTTGGGATGACTCTGACAGACAATAAATACAGGATTTACACTAGATTTTTTGTTATAAAAAGTTTGATTAATGTGAGGCGTTGCTGAAGTATTGACATCTGAGTATGCTTCTTGCTCTTTTTTACCTGGTGACTTTGTATCCCTACAATAACACATGATAAACAAAAAAGGAGAATGAAATTCAGAGGCTGCGAATGAATGCAATTTCTACAAGTAACTGATGAAACTTGAAAAATGAGTTGAAAAGATATGTTATTATTACCTTGACCTGTTTGAGCAGATTCTTGGCGCGGCTGTTGGTTTTGAAATGATCACGAACAGGCTGCAATGTGGGTCAAAAACAGATTAAAATTGTTCAAGACCCTAAAAATCAGTGACCTATTTACTTAAAAGGAGATATTTTTCTATGTTCCACGATGATTTAGTTGAATCCAAACAAAAGGGTAACATTTAGTTTAAATTTCTGCTAATTTTATAACTGCATTGTTGCAACAGAAGGAAATACTCACTTGCAGTATCTTATTCAATGCTTTTGTGAGAGCGTCCTTCAGATCCTTAGGGTGCAACTTGCCGCTTTCATAGTCAGCGACAATGTCTTCAAAGCTTTTGAAAGTCCTGACATTTGAAACATGTCATTTCAAAGGTTTAGTAACTTGCATTGTTAAATAAACCGACAAAAGAAACATGTATTCTGAGAAAATTTGACCTAAGGAAATATATCATGGCAGCCATAAGTTTGAGAGTAAACCCAGAAACCGAACACTAAACACAGAAGGTCTCGAAGAACAGGTAAAAGCTCACCTGTTACCGCCATACTTCTCATCTCGCTCAACTGTGAACTCACTGAACCAGGGTAAGATGATGTATTTGACGTATTCTAGGCATGGGTTACCTTCCACAATGTCGGGAGGGCAATAAGCTTTCTTAATCTTCACATTAACTTCAGCCTGGAAGTCAAGATCATTAAACACCAGTGAATAACTATACTACTCCTCTCTGTTGGTTATTTGAACTGACTATTTTACCTCTTCATCTTCCATGAAGATAGCAGATGAAGGATCACTCTTGGACATCTTTTTCTGTCCTTGTTGAAGACCAGGAAGCATATCTATCATCCGTTACAGATAGAGATTATAAGAAGAACACTTGAAAGGATACACAAAAAGTACAGAAATCAACTAGAAGATGTAGAACATACGGTGGGACAAGATGACGGGTTTGTTTCCCCTCTTAGTGTTATCACAATAGTCTCTCGCTAGCAAATTTACAGTTTGCTGATCCACCCCAAGCTGGCAAATATCAGCCTGCAAAGGTTAAGAAAACGTTTCAACAACAATTGTAGAAAAGTCAAAAGGTCGATGCACTTGATATAGATAAAACAGAGCGCAGCTAAACACAGATTTTCAGGATCCAAAGACGACTAATGAGAGTAAGACTAAACGTGGGAGAAACTTAAACAAAATACATATTAAAGTACCTCGAGGAAGAAAGTATCAGCACATTGCATACATACATACAGAATATGAGCTGCACTCAGCTCCTCAGTTTCACTCAAACCCATAATAGGCATACACCTGATAAGGCCAGAAACATACTCATGAACTTCCCATCACCATTCACATAACTGCATAAATAAAACGTGGGTGTACCGTTTTATTTGGGCAAGACTATTTTTGCACGCAATGTCCATCACAAGAGGCCAGTACTCCTCCCCCCTAGCATTTATTTCATCGGATGACCATAGAAACTCTACATTCTCAGTGTTCATCCCGGCTGCCTGAAATATCTCCTTATAATAGTCTCCGACAATCCTGATTTTCTTCAAGTCACCTCCTAACTTGTTGTTCATATATGCAAACCAATCTGCAATCCAAATTTTCACTCGGCAACCAGCAGAAGTCAATTTGTTCACATTCAAGATCTTCATCAGTCCCTGCCAAGGTAATAGCAGAGTTAAACGCACTTAGCAGAAGCTTCTCACTTAAAAAAGAAAGAAATATGAAAGAATTCCAAAGCATGCTAAGCAATATAAAACAAGGATATGAGAAAACATTATTTACCTGAGCGATATGCATCCTCCCTGATGGTTCAAAACCGTCGTAGCAAACTGGAGCAGCCTTCTTAGCCAGAAGATCCTTCAGCTCATCATCATGTATGCATTGTTCGCCAACACTTCTGACTACATTGTATCTTTTTTCAACCTCCTCACTTATCCTGAACCAATAAAGATATAATCCGCTAAGCTAACAAGTGCAAATAGAAACTGGAAGATTTTCGCAAATAAAGTATCTCATTTTATTTTCCTGAGGTTTCTACAGACAAGTGTGAATGGAGAAGGGGAAATCACAAACCAATTCGGTAATTAAATGGAGGATGTAAAATAAAGATAGTGCATTTATCCCAGAGTTCTTATCTAAAACTTTCGGAAGAAACTAGACAAGAGTTCAACTAAAATTAAAACTCCAACATTGGCTTCATTCATTTTTCGGATCCTAGGCAAGAGAAGTGCAGGGGAGAGATATAGAGAAGAAACTTACTGTAATCCGGAGGGCAAAGAAGAAGCCTGAGTTTGTGCATTGATGGAAAGAGCCTCCATTTCTGACGATAGAGCTGTTTCTGAAAATCAAAAACACAATAAAATGATACAAATTATGAAACTTTACGCAGAACGGCGTCAAACAGAAGTAACACCTTATCCTATCGTCTCCTCTATCTATATTGTTACCAAGCTCTTGACTTTTTTCTATTACTTACTCACAGTAGTCCTCAGTATCAGCAACACAAAGTAATTTATAAAAAGTTGAGAGCTTTAGCATATATATCGATCTGGGCTTTGTGTGTTTTAGATCGATTTCAATCTAGAAACTGGCATTGACTCCTAAATTTCAGAACTCCTATTGTAAAATCTCCCGATATAACCGAACAGAGAAACGAATTCAGGGCAAAGAAAAATAAACATGAATTCGAATAGGAAGACAATTTGAACTGACCTCTGCGATTGCTGCGATTCTCGTCGGCGTTCGTGTTCGCTCCGTGAACAGTCTGAAACCTTGTGGAAAGAAGAAGAAGACTCCGAGAAGAGAAACCCTTTTGACTCAAAAACACAAAAAGGAAAAAATAAATCAGAACCCGGTTTGATCCGGTCCACTAAAACTCCTCGGTTTATTGTGGTTCTTTGGCACAGAGAGAGAGAGAGAGAGAGAGAGAGTTACTACAGTTCAAGATTCTTGTGCTCATCTCATTCAACACTTTTAAGATTAGGAAAAAAGACACATTGATTGAAGCTCTTTTATTTCAGCTCTGGACAACTTGAAGACGAACTTCTTAGCATACTTCAAGAGCCATCTATAACCATACTTCTTGGGGACAAAGTCCTGTTTTGATACCGGTTTATTTGGATTTAGATGTGTATCCATTCAATATTTCAGAGTTTCAGTTTTATAACAAAAGGTGAGTTTTGACACAGTTCTCAACTTATCGGGTTGTTTCCAACTAATATGTGTAATGATATATTAAATTTTAAACGTAAATTTTTAAAGTTCTAGTATCCTCTAAACTCCCACGAGACAAAAGAAACAAAGGACTAATCCCATAAAGAAAAAATAAACACGAAAAATCGAATCCTATATCTAAAGAGAACTGGTTTTGGCTTCCTGCGATAATTAAAAGAACCCAAGACCATTTTTACAAATGTATTCTTCTTGTGGGGGGAGCAAATGTGGTAAGACATGATATGAACATTTTCACCTTGTGGGGGTTTGGGATTCGTATTGCTGACAAAACCAGAGAAATATTCAACTTCCGGAGAAGTATATTAATATCACGACAACAAGCTCGGTCCATTTTCCACAGCAGTACGAGCTTGGCCGTGGTTATTATTGTTCCCGTGCCTTGACATTTGTATGTCATGCGATACATGTGTTCTCTTTTTTGCATACGGAGCTCCTCTTGCTGCATGAGTGCAGCTAAATATAAGTTTTCTCAGAGACTAAATACAGTTTCTTAGTGTCTACAGAAGACAGAAATGAATGTTTTACCTGCAATCTGCTGTGCCCGAAGAATGTTCTGTCGTCTTTTCCACCATATCATTGCACATGCAACGATCAATAGTAATGCTAGACTAACACCAAATGCTATCCCAATCTTGGCTCCTGAAGAAAGGTGATGTCCACAAGCTGGAAGCCCTGGGATTCCGCAAAGACCTGCATTATCTGTGAAGCTGCAGAGATAAGAGTGACAGTTACCAGCTGAGTGAGTGACTTTTTTCCAACAACATTCTTCACATGCCAAATCCAATTAAAAGACTTTTGTCTCTGATTCAAAATATTTTTACTTGAAGCTTGCTCTGTGCAACAGCCTCCCACCTACAGCCGCTGGTACTTTTCCTGACAAAGAGTTTCCATTGAGATTCCTGCAGACACAATTGAAGGTTTTATATTGCTTGACCATGTGAAATGGACCAAAGAAAGAGCAAAATCAAGAGAAACTGGATAATCTTACAGAATCCGCAGGGATGTTAATTCTCCTAAAGTTTCAGGGATAGATCCATTGAAAGAATTGTCGGAGAGGTCCCTGCAAAGAAGTAGAAAGATTTAGTTTCAGGGCTCAGAATCGAAAAGTTAACGCATTAAGTACTCAAATTAATAAACAAACTGATTACTTACAATACTTCCAAGCTGGTAACGCTTCCAAGTGATGCAGGTATTCCTCCTTGAATGCTGTTTTGACTCAAGTTTCTGAAATATGAAAAAGATATTGATCAAGATGCTTTCACTGTAACGAGAAATTCAACAAGTCCAGGAATGAAAGAGCTAGTGCACGACAAGTCATTTGCAGTAGTAAGAATGTATTGACTTACATGCTCTGGAGATGTTTTAGTTTTGATATGTCCTTTGGTAGGAAACCTTTCAGACCTTGGTTATCAAGATCACTGCAAAATAACAACAAGGTTTGTCTATTCAAAAAACCTGATAAAAGACCAGAAACTCAAAGAGAGATCCTTTAACTCTAAACTAATGAGATACCTAAATAATGAGAAAGAGTTCATATATCTCTTGACTTATGTAAGTGTTTAGACTTCATATAAACTATATGATTAATGTATATGCACAAAACAAAAGGAACCGAGCTATACAGTCCATCAATGAACCATCGGCTGGTGTTCTTGTCCAGCTGACAATCAGCTCCACTCCATGGATGTTGTGGGGGAATACATGGATCACCATTCCATCCAAACCTTGATGGAAGTGCTAAAGCTTTTTTCATTTTCTGTAATGCACCGACTGTAACATAAAATAGCGAGTAAGTATAAGACGTTTGCGTGCAACTATAATCCAATGATCCAGAAAGAAAGAATCAAACAACCCGCTTGATATTCAAGAGCTAACTAGAAGAAAGTAAGAAGCACACACGTTCAGATAACCAAACTTAATGAGCATCTATTCAAGTAAAAGAACAGCAATGAAATGACAACCTTACAAGTGAACAAGTGTATCATAAAAAATGTGTACCTTCATCCCGTAATGTTTTAAACTCAGCGGTAATGATCTCAAAGACCTCGATTGCATTGATAATAGCACGACCACCTGCCTTGGGTTGTAGAACGACTGTTAAGGTTCTTCCACTCACAGTCACTGTTGCATTGAGAACAAGTGCTGCATATCTGTCACCACTCATCTTTATGATATCCACATCTTCAAAGAAAGTGTCGCCATTTATCACAACATCAAACACCCTTTTGCCTTCAGCAGTGATTGTAGCATCAATCTCTGCAAAGTGCAACCACACTGAGTACTTTCTGTTGGGTTCCACATCCAGGCTATATGTTAAATCTGGTTGGTCGTCTGTACTAACTAAAGCTGACTGATATAGTGCTTCTGGATAAAAGTTTGGCGAAACTGATGCCTTCTTGATTGTATTCTCAGTTGATCTTGGAGAATCAGCACCTTTACCAAAAGATCTCCTCGGATTCCAAAACCTATCACCACCCCAATGATCCCCACTGTAATCTTCATCAAACCTTGGCTTACCAGTACCACAAGTCAACCTCGTGGCAGTTCTAAGTATCACTCCTTGGCTCCAACCTTGACCAAAGTTGTAAGCTTTATCATCAACCTGGAGAATCTCAATACTCAGGATGGCAGGATCACCATGACCAGTACTATGGAAACATATTGTAGCTGTGCCACCCATAAGAAACATGAGACCCTCAGCAAAGACTTGATCATCTTCACTACTCCAACCCGATTTGAGAGAAGAAATCTGAGTCCCTTCAATAGATATGTCAAAGAGAGGCTCTTTGTCGAAGTTAGGTTGATCAACAACTCCAAAGAAGATCCTCACAGAGTAGTGTCCCTTTGGCACTCGGACAATGTTGTAGCAATTGTTTGGACCTTCAGAGATAGGGAAATAACGAAGTGTCTTCAATGGAGGAGTTATATAACTAGGAGATGTAGCATTGGCAGGTATGCCGCCAGTGTAGGCAATATCTTTGAACCAAAGAGCATAAGTTGGCGGTGTTCGGACATTTTTTCGAGCTCCACAACTAATCCGCAAGGCATATGGAGCTTCAAAAGCAAATTGCAAGATAAAAAAAAAAAACTAAATCATTGGGGATATTCAACAATTCCACAAAATGCATCAGTTCATATTATCAATATGCTCTCAAATACATGTTTCAAGAAATAGCAACTCGTAAATCTTGAGGAATCAAGAATTTCAAAAACGTTGAAAGAGAATTAGGGAGCTGGTGTGAATCCAATTTTACAAAGTCAGCATTGATCGGGAAAGAAGAAGCGGTGGAAAGCAAAAGGACAGAGTAGTAATCCAAGTGAAATGCAAATCAAGATTTGGATTCAAGAAAAGAAGATAGTTGCCAAAAATGAAGTAAAGTGAGAGTTGCCAAGAATCTGGGAAAAAAACAACGAACCTGGTCGAGCTGAAGAAGAGGGAAGACCAAATGAGAAAATAAAAAGACATGCGAGGATAAATCGAAGCATCTTTGTTTGATCTCTATACAAGAAGAATCCCAAAACTATTTAGCTCCTCTTCTCTCACACACGAATCTCTCTCTATCTGCAAGAGTCTCTCATTTGGCCATTTTAGCACTGACTTAACTTTATTTGGTTCGTTTGTTTTGTTTTCCTTTTCGGTAAGACTGAGGGAAGAGAGAGAGATAGAGCAGCAAGCAAGGGGACGTGAGTGCAGGTTAAAAGAAAAGCTCCGGTACTGAAATTATATATTTAATCTTATTTAATGCTCCCACCTCTTTATGTTTCTTATATTTAATTTTTGTTGTTTTCCTTTTTTTTTTTTTTTTAATTTAGTTTTCTTTGTGTTTTTCCTTCTGGATGAAGTATTAATAAGAGAGGAATAATCAAATGTTTTGATGCGCACATAAGTTATCATAGTTACTAGTCAAAGTGTGTAATCCGACAGCTTAAAATGTGCTGTAGCGTTTATATCACCAACCGTCGGATTGATTGAACGATCTTATGCTTTGGCAATATCGTCCACAAGTTCATGCATGCCTTTATTTCCTATATATAGCTAGCCCTCCTTTCGTGTCTAACTAAATTTTAAACAGTCTTAATTTTTTTATGAGAATGTTGCAAGTTAACTAATCTTTTTTTTCCTTAAGTGAACTAATCTTACAGTAATGTTTAAGCGGACTAATTGACCATATTTTACAAGATCTTATAAAACCAGTAAGCCTAAACTCATTTGTTGTTGATATGGGGTCAACTATATATTGGGTCTCATTCTAGTAAGGGGCCATTGAAAAAGTATATACTAAACCACTAACATACCACAAAAGTTATGTAAATGTTCGTGAGATCTAGATAATTTGGAACGATCAGTCTAGTTTTTTACTCAGAATGAATTAGTTAAGATGTGGAAAACAAGGTCTGAAAATTTAGAGAAAAAACCTAATTAACTACTTGCTAATGCTAAAACATCGATCTAATCCTAGAATCACCAACGTCCCCACAAACGTCCTAACTCGTAATCGTGATCACACATATATTATCTCCATCACCGGAATTTAGAAAGATTAATTCAAACCAATCTTCATACGTTTACAAAATGTACGGAAACAAAAAAAAACATCTTTGTCGAATATTAGAATTTTGTTAACTTTAACAAAACATTTGTACGCTAAATGACGAGTAAAGAAGAACGAAAATATTCAATGAAAAAAACAGGACGAAAATATAGAAAATAAATAAATAAATTTTACTACATTATATTCTACGTAAACGGTTCAATTTCACCAAAATATAGATGAATGCTTCATTTCACCATTCTGATTTTATTAGAATTTTTATTCATAATTTCTATAGAGTTACAGCTAACTTATAGTTGAGATTTGAGAAACCTAAGATTTTTTTTTTTTTGATAAAACTAAGATTCAAATCTTTCCACTATAATTTCAATTATGATTAGTTAATATGAATGTTTTAAATGGAGAAGTACCTTTTTTGCGTGTTCGGATGAATTATAGTAAAAAAAAAGACAATATATATTGAAAAAACTGTGATTATAAGATGTACCAAATTTATGGATATAAACTTTCGAGTTGTGGGGGTGTTAAAAAAAACACACTCTGGAGTTGTGGAGTTAAGACCAAAAAAGAAAAAACTATGGATATGAAATTGTGGAGTCGGTGGAGGTAGTCTTTTGTAGTTGTTGCAATTAACAGTAGTTCATTGGAACAAATTAGTGCTTTGTGATATTTAAACATTAGTTTAAGAACGGTTTTGTTTGTAATGTTTGGTGGGACGACAACGAAATCGTCACGTGACGAACATTCCCGGTCTCGGGGTCACCAGAAATGCTAGTTGTAACTTGTAACTTTAGCATAGTACCCTCCATTTTTATCGGACGGCTGAGAATTAATGGTCGTAATCTCTTTTATATGTATATAAATATAGTAGCTCCGGTTAGTTTTTGACTTTATAACATTGATTGATGCGCAATCTTCGGTATGCACATCAAAAGCATTCCCCACTCGAGTCCCTTCCTTGGACCAAATAAGAAGTCGTTACCCATACATCTTTTTATACTATTATACATATAAAATCCTTACTATAATTGAAAACATATCTAAAAAGTCAATGTTATACTTTTTAGGCAATCGAACATTTCTTAAACTGCTCTCCTTCTGCATTCTACACAACATCTATCAATTTAGAAGTACATATCAGTACTATCAACTAATTCCACAAAGAACAACCACGACGGAAAGGTGTGTGTCCATGTTCTTCTTATTGGTTTTACCGTAACTCGGCTAAGTGAGCTAAGAGAATTTCGAGAACAATAAGCTTTTCTTTGTATTAATATGTAAAATCAATTGTGAAGAGAGACGATTGTTGAAGAGCTTGACCAAAAACTAATGTTTCTGTCAAAGTTGAATAAACTTGTGTATTAGTTTCAATGATTTACATCGGTATATATATATATATATATATATATAATCGGGCTTAACAACATTATCTAGCCCATAAGCCTATATAACCCTATATATCTTAATACTCCCCCTCAAGTTGGAGCATGGAGGTTACAAACGGCCAATTTGGAAAACAAATAAAGAAACTGTAGACCGCCAAGAGCCTTGGTGAAAATGTCAGCAAGCTGGTCTTGAGAGGATACAAACGAAGTTTGCGGGCAGCCTCAGAAGAGGTAGCGGTCGATCCAACACGGAGACCGGTCAATCCGTTTTGTGAACTGATCGATTTTCGAAGTAGACCAGTCGATCCGGATGAAAGCTAAGTCGAGAAACCAATGACGTCGGGAAAAAGTTCACCAGCACTAGCTATGTTTTGATGTTTCTCTTCCTGATGAATCAAAGAGCAGACAGTAGAGATGATGTTACCATGATCAGCTCTAGGAGGAAGATAATAATCTGACAAGATCTTAGCAACAATTATAGCCAAATCATCAGCGATGATGACAAATCAAATAACAAACATAGCAAACTGCTCGTTTGTGATGAAAAAGAAAAGAGCAATTGGCTCTTAACAAAACACGTTGAACAAAATAAACTTCGAGCAAACGGCTTGTGATCAATGAAATCAAGAAGATGAATCCAAAGAAGAGATCAAATCCAACAAGGTAAAAAAACGAAAAGAAAAAGAAAACCCGAAGAATCAACCAATTGGCTTGAATCAGAACAAAAGAAAAACAAAGAGCAAGTGTGGCTCCTTGAAAAAAAGAGATCGATGATCAACCAAAACAAGCAAGTGGCTTGAGATCAATCAAAACACGGAAAAGAAACCCGAATCGAAAGCCAAAATAAACTTCCTAAAACTTGATAAGAAACCAAAACGAAGCAAAAGATAAAGAAAACAGGGATTCCCAGCCGGTGCTAGAGGAGCCACCGCACTCCGATTAGGGTTTAGGCCGTGATACCATGTCAAAGTACGAGCGGAATAAACTTGTGTGTTGATCTTAATGATTTACATCAGTATATATACATAATCATTGTGGGCTTAACAACATAACCTACCCCATAAACCTATATAATCCTATATATTCCAATAGTTTCATGAAAATGGAAACATTTTGTGCGCATTGTTGGAGACCCATGCATGATTTTTGATATTCTACAGTGCATATTGATATTACTCTATGAGCTTCATTTTGACCATCCGGTTAAAGATGATACACCCAAGACATTACTAATATCTAAACTATAACAGCTAATTGTCAGCAAGAAAAAAATTATATACACAGATCCCGTGAGCTCTGGTTTCGAGACTAGTAGCATGTGAGTTCTATTGACGTTTCTTTGAAATCTATACGAAGTCACTAATTAATCGAGAATCCAAATAAACAAAAACTGATAAGACAATAATCCATGTAACATTTTTTTTACATGAACGTGTGAAGACGAACGATGATGAAAAGACTCGAGTAGAAACTTAACAAAAATTTGGGCCATTGGAAATATGAATAACGATGATGAAAAGACTCGAGTAGAAACTTAACAAAAATTTGGGCCATTGGAAATATGAATAACGATGATGAAAAGACTCGAGTAGAAACTTAACAAAAATTTGGGCCATTGGAAATATGAATAACGATGATGAAAAGACTCGAGTAGAAACTTAACAAAAATTTGGGCCATTGGAAATATGAATAACGATGATGAAAAGACTCGAGTAGAAACTTAACAAAAATTTGGGCCATTGGAAATATGAATAACGATGATGAAAAGACTCGAGTAGAAACTTAACAAAAATTTGGGCCATTGGAAATATGAATAACGATGATGAAAAGACTCGAGTAGAAACTTAACAAAAATTTGGGCCATTGGAAATATGAATAACGATGATGAAAAGACTCGAGTAGAAACTTAACAAAAATTTGGGCCATTGGAAATATGAATAACGATGATGAAAAGACTCGAGTAGAAACTTAACAAAAATATGGGCCACTGAAAATATGAATTATACTTGGGCTTGGGTGTACAAGTCCATTTTCCTAAGACTTAACTGGTGAACCATAAGGGTGGGGGAAAAGAATACTTTAGCATTCATAATTTAAACTATTTGCTTTCTAAGTCAACGGCTAGCTTCAAGAGTCGATTGTAAGCCTGACAATCTTTGAACGCGATGCGGTAGATTCTCGATCCTCCTCCCATCATGAAACTATATAATATACTCTCTTCATTTTATAATCTTCGTTTTATGATATAAAATGTTTTCAGTTTTTTAGACAATTTATAAATTAATTTCATATTTTCTTATTATTTATATTTATGAAGTTTTTTTTATGATTGGTTAAATTTTTTAAAAATAGTTTTTTTTTATTATGCATGTTTTAGCTTAAAACATAACTAACATGTTATGTTTTGTAACAGATGGGGTATTAGTTTATACGCACCATCCTCGTAACCAAGCGTTAGTTTGATTCGATCATGTGGAATGAATTGGTGCATGCAACTCTATGTGAAATTGAAATGAATACTAACGTACAGGAAGTAAAAACGTAAATCACCAACTTTTATTTCTTATTATATAATTTAGTAACAATACTAGTACAAAAAGTCGGACCATACATATGTTTTATTATATTATAAATGCAATTTATCATGAATATGATTTGATGATTACGGTACACAAAAAAAAAAATTAAAGGCAACGATAAAAGGCAGGCATGTGCACTCGTAAGGTCTTTCAACAAGGATAAGTGCAGTAACACCTTAATGTTCCTGGTTTGTCTGTTGGTCTCTCACCATGACGGCAGTCACCATAGCCTTTATGTAACCGCACACACCTAGCATCACATTTTGTGAATGAACATGTGTTATTTTTATTAAAAGAACGCCTGACACATGGTTTTCCTTCAACTTCTGTTACTGTATATATTTCAAACAGAAATCTCAGTTTCTATATAAACAATTTATAAAAGAGAATTAACCAAAATTTTCAAAATATATTTGGAGATTGATTTCTAGATCTAAGACAAAACAGTTAATTAGTTTTTGGATCTGACATCAATCTGAAACAAAAATAACTAAACTATAATGGAATTCTATGATGAAAATTAATTCTGAAATCAGTTTTAAATATAATATAGTTTGATTGATATATTACGGAAACATAGTGGTATTGATTAATCAAATTCATTGTAAGTGAATTTTATTATATCAAATCTAAAAAATATAGAAAACAAACCTAACACAAGAAAGGAAAAGATAAGTAGAACGGTTAACGAGACTTGAGATGGTTTGTTCATTTTACAAGATATATAAATGAATTGATGTTTTTTTTTTAAAAAAGTAGAAAACATAAAGGTGTGTTTATACATATTCCATATTTAAACATACCTAAATTAAGCTATTGGATTCCGATTTAAATGGATTGGTTACATGCAAATCTGAAAAATGTAATATATATATATAGGAGAAAACCACAAAATAGATTTCTAATTAAAGATATGTATTTATAATATAAAAATGAAGTGAATTAGTTTTAAAATTTAATATAACATATATATCATTTGGTTATGGAATTTAATAGAACTTGAGTTATCTGTGTTCATTTCGATTCATATTTGGTCTTTGTTAATATTTATTTAAGATCTCTTAAATTATAGTGATATTCAAATTATGAGATTTTTGAATTAGTCTTTTTTGCATCAGAATGATTTTAGAGATAATTCAACAAAATTCATATACGTAGAACTTGTTCGTTTGGTTGCTGCACGCGGATGCAGTTGCGGTTGTGTCAACGTTTTTGACCGTTGAATAAAATAACGTTTATAAATAATAGCTGCATGTTGCATGTATATGTGGTAGCCAAAACAGACAAAAGTATTAACGAAGAACCTTGTAGTGTGTGTGTTTACTATGAAACTGAAACCAGCTGTGGAGTCAATGAAGGTAGTTATTTATAGTTTCTAAGTTTTGATTAATTAATTTCTAACAAATATGTTACTTTGTAAGAGTGTAACTAGAATTTCAAAAAGTATGTTTGAAGGTACATTTCTCTGTATTGTCATTTTTAGGGACTGCCTAAAGGTTACGTTTGATCGTGAGATAAAATACACTTTTGAGATATCGTTAAAAACAGTCATGTGATGGCTGCATCTGACAGCCCACGTGTCGGTCGTAGTCGTTCTCTCTTCACTTTCGTCCCCAATTAGGCTGTCCATATGGAAACATCTTCCCATGCCTTTGGACATTTGTGAATGATATACATAGATTTGAGTACTCTTTTTTTTTTTTTCAATTAGATTTAATCTACTCCTAGGAGCAAACCATATTCTCTAGGAAAACGAGCAATGTGATTAAAGAAAACAATGATGAGAAACTGAAGATCCCGAGTTTACCATTCTATACTTTTGATGGAGCATCGATTTCATTATATCAACAGCCAGGAGAGAAACCTAAACAGCCAGGAGAGAAACCTAAACCATTATTTATTGGTTTCTAATCTTTAATTGTAACCTAAACTTTTTTCATTATCAATGAAATATTTACAATTTAGCAAAAAAATAAACAGCCAGGAGAGAAACTTATGTCGTCTTCGTATCCCTCCTAGCACTACAATGTATTTTTCTGCTATTTAACTTTGGTCTAGGCTCCACTGAACCATCATTCATAAGTGTTACTTTTATTTTTACTGTCGTTAAATAAGTTTAATAATTAACCTTTTTTAATTTTGGCCATTCCATAAGACACGGACAATGTAACTATTTGGCTCCCAAAATTTCTGACCATAACTAGCACTGCCTTCCACTTCCAATACTTAATTAAAGTTCATGTTCTTGTTGCACAAGAAAATATGTTCACGTTCTCTATTGTTTGTTTGATTTGATCATTTGAGTGCATGAGAATTTTAAGGGTTGTCATGAAAGGGTGTACAAATGGTCAAGACGAAGTCATGTATTGTATTATGAATTTGACGAAGTTTCAATAATTACCATTTAGTAGTGATAAATTCACGGATTGAGCCTAGGATACTTTATTTACAGGTCCCATTTCATGACTCATCATCCTTATCTATATCTCTGTCACCTTCCACGTTGCACTTTGCTACTTTCCACACTCTCATCACTCCTCTGCTTTTGTCCTAAAATTAAATTTTATAATTTTTCTAATTTTTAAGTTGGAATCTTCACGTCTTATAAAGAAAACAATTTTAATACTACATATATGAAAAAAAAATCGAGATATTTTGATAAGGTGTCTATAAAAGTCATATACGCACCACCAAAAGTGTTTCACTGTCTACAAAATCATTGAAGAGCAACCCAAAAAAAAAAAAAAAAAAAAAA
>NC_025687.1:13219319-13223437 GCF_000633955.1 Camelina sativa | reverse complement strand
GAAGCTTTGGGAAGATGTGGTGGCTGGACCTCAGCCTGACCGTGGCCTTGGCCGCCTCCGTAATAAGATCACCACCCAACCCATTAATATCAAAGGTAACTTATCGTAGTATATATACATACAAACACTTGTATCTCAAAACCTAAAGTTAGTAAAAATATTAATTAGTGTGTTTTTGTGGATATTGAAAGAAATAGGAGAAGGGAGTAGTAAGGTGATGCATAGGTCGTTGACTATGCCTGCGGCAGTGAGCCCCGGAACTCCAACGACTCCGACCACTCCAACAACGCCACGTAAGGATAACGTGTGGAGGAGCGTCTTTAATCCCGGAAGCAACCTTGCCACTAGAGCCATCGGCTCCAACATCTTCGATAAACCCACGCATCCAAATTCTCCATCCGTCTATGACTGGTAACTACGATTTTTTCATCTTAATTTCATATAGCAAGTATATGATTATAACCTAAGTTTTAGACTACTTGAGAGTTGAGATGTTTTAGTAATAGAATTATAGAGAGGCAAGTTATTTGATCTGCTTTAACTTTTAAGATTTTGACTTATGAAACAAAGAATCGGATGATTCGGTTAGGTGGATTCAGTCCGGTTATTGTTTTTTGTTTTTTAACATATCACGGGATATTTGGTATGTGTCAGCGTTGATAACGAAGCTCAAAGGAAGGAACACGTGGCACTGTGTTTAGTGGGCGCGTGGATTAAATGAAAAAAAAAATTATTCTGTTTTACCAAATCAATCAGCAACCTTCGTTTTTGTGCATATGGTATAATATTATCAACTCCTACATAACTCGTAACCAAAGTTTTTTTGAGTGCTAATAACATTCATAGCCGTTGACTTAAGTGTTTAAGATTGCTGATCGGAGGGTTCAAGTCAGATCAGGAGTTGATGGCTTCTCTAACTGAGAGCACGTGTGGTTTTTCGCAGGTTGTACAGCGGTGAGTCAAGGAGTCAGCACCGTTAGGGGTTGGTCTGGATGGAGTGTGTGTGACATGCGGGTGAGGTGATGTAAATACGGTGACCAGATCTTCCGCCACTTGTCTGTTTACTTACTTTTTTTAACCTTTATTTGTTGTACTTTATGAGAGAGTTGGTAGGGTTTACTTTTTTGTACACAAAACTGTCTTCTGCCTACGCAATGCGGGTTAGCTTACTGTTTTTGGGATGTGTTTGCAAGTTTTTTTTTGAGTTGTGTAGTTGCAAGTGGCGCTTGGATCTTTTACTGTCTCGTTGGATTTTGTCGGTGGTGATGCTGTGGCTTTAATGTTAAATAAATAAGCGTAATTTTGCCTCGGTTCACGAAGTACCACCAGCGTAACGCTTACTAGGAGTGGGAGATTTCGTAGTGTCTATAGTGAGCCAAAGATGGTACCATAATTTAAGCCACGTTGTTTGTGGGAACGGTTGTTATGTTCTCTAACTTCTAACCATGCCATAGTCATCTAACAACCAGTCTGCTTTATATATATATATATATATAACCTACTAAGGCGATGCTGATAATACAATCAAAAGACTTTAAACAAAACTGATGGAGTTACAAGTTGAGTTCGAATGTTCGACGACCAATAGAGGCCTTTGATTCTAATAAATACTAGCTATGTAAATTAGAAAGAGTAACAATGTAACATATCACGATGACCACGATTTAGTTTAATTAGCACTGTAAATCAGTGGTTCATATATGATTTAGTACGCTTATATTAGAGTTGTCTTTGATTTAGTGTGTTCTGTTGCTTTTTTGTTTTATCTTTTCGTCGAGGAACCAACTTCAAAGGCTGGTCAACTTGTATCACTGAACTATTCATTATTATTTATGATATTTGCAATTTAGCAAAAAAAAAAAAAAAGTGGTTTGAGCCATGGTTTGAATCAAATTGAACTACATAGTTGAGTATTGAAGATGGATGTGCTTGTTGAAACTCATGCCGTCATGCGCAGTTATTTTGTTTGATGACGCTACCAACGATACGTATATCAACAACCTTTTCCAACAACGGCTGTTCGTGACCAAACTCAAAGATAGACACGGTTACCATGGATTTTTTTTTTTTTTGATATAGCTACCATTTTTGTTTTGAGTAGTAAAGCGAATTTTCAACAATTCACATCACCAAAAAACATGACAATATACTCGTAAAACTTAAATCTATACTAGTATTTTTGCAGCAGTTTTTGTTCAAAAATATTTTTTGGAAAGTTTTTACATTGAATATTATTTAATGCTTATATTCATATCCAAACAAGTTTAGTTAACTTTCTCTAATATCCTTATAACTAAACACAATTAAAATACTTTAAATATTCATATATTCATATACATAATGTTCTATAATTAATATAGATATTTAGAAGATTTATTCCAGATTAAAAAAAAATTCTCCTATCATTTTTTTTTATTTTAAAATTTAAATGTAGTGAATCTTCATATAATACATAAATTTAATTAAAAAATGTGTATTTTTCCTGCATATATTGTAATTTGAATTTTTTTAAACAAACATATATTACTCAATTAATATAAAAAATGTGTGTTCAACATACATATATAGTAAATTTACTCTATATAGTAAATTATAAAATTTTAAGAAGTTTATAATTTATAACTGATATATCTAAACTTAATAAAAAGTTTAAAATTATAAATATTTAAACATATTAAATTTTCAAAATTACACAAACGAGTTATATTATACGACGAATTATATGACATTACAAGATTGAATTAATAATACTAAAAATAAACTATCACTAATATAATATTTCAATATGGATTAAATCCTCATTTTAATGTTTTAACAACACCAATATAAAATATGTCGAATTAAACTGGTTTAATTAAGATTGTAGTAAACAAAATTTATTGTGTGGTATGCTACAGTTTATATATTAAATAATTAAAATTAATAAAAGAGTATACTGTATTAGCAAAATTAATATTGAAATAGTACATTAATAAAAAAATCATAAAAAAAAACTTACCCCGTGATATACCGCGGTTCATAATCTAGTAGCATGATTAAAATTTCAGTTGATCATGATTTAAATATTTAATCCGTATACTTTAAAAAAAAAGTATATATATTGGCAAGGATTTTGAAAACAAATTGATAGAACAATATTTGAACGGTTTTTTAATTTCTCTTCTTTTTTGTCGACAACAAAATATATTTGTTTTCTTTTCAAACAATTTTTTTAAAACGATTGACAAAAAATAAATAAACTAAAAAATATCTTAAACACACACAAACAAAATTAGGTTTTTTATTATTAAATAAATAAATAAACTCTCCTGATCGCGTCTGTTTCTGAATTCGCGTGAGAATGATTTAGATGATGGTGCAAATTGTAGCCGCCATTTCCATGAATCGTGATTAGCTTCATCTTCGTTTCCCCCTTTTATCCCAAAAAAAAAACCCCAAAACAGATTCAACAAAATCCAAACTTAGAAAGCAATTTAGGTGTCCGATTGAAAAAAAAAAACCCATCTCTATCGATCATGGATGTGTCGAAAGTTGTGAGCTTTTCTCGGAACTTCGCCGTCTTGGTCAAAGTCGAAGGACCTGTAAGCAAGCCCCCCCTTAATCTCTCTGTTACCCCAGTTCGTATTTTCAGATTCTATCCATCAATTTTGATCTAATTGTTCATACTTGGTGTCGATGTTAAGGACCCAAAGGGATTGAAGATGAGGAAGCATGCTTTTCATCAATACCAGTTGAGCATAAAGATGAAATCTTTTTTTTTTTCATTTGATTCTGTAGTTTTGTTTTCTCTCTTGGAAACTTTAATATGACTTGAATGTTTTTGTTTGTTTTTTTGGAAGTTCTGGTAATACAACACTTTCAGCTTCTGGGATCTTGTTTCCAAGACGAAACTTGAGCGGTGAGGTTGCGGCAAAGCTTATGGTTGAAGCTGGTCAGGACATGGCCCTGGTTTTGACTGTTGCTTCTGTTGTAGAACCATTCTTAACATTAGGCCACAGAACAACTAGAATCTCTCAGGTTGTTATATATATATGCTTATCGATGTTACATGTTTTTGCTTGATGTGCTACTTCAATCTCTATGTCTTTTTTTTTTTTTTTTTTCGGTTAAGGCCCCGG
>NC_025687.1:13218590-13219288 GCF_000633955.1 Camelina sativa | reverse complement strand
TTGTATGGAAATGTTGTAGCTCCCTCTATTTGTTTTTCTGTTCTGATGCTACTAATATGTTACAAGGTTGATGTTCCTGTATCTTCCGCTGCACTTCAATCGCTTATTGAAGCTTGTTCTGGTTCAAAAGATTCCGGATGGGATGTTGGTTGGTCTTTGGTTTCTGCTGCTAATGGTTCTCAGCCTTCAATCAAAGTAAGTCAAATGGAAACCCATGGCTCATTTCAAGGGAACCATTCTGATTGTTTGAACTTCTACTGGTAATTGCTTGAGTACATGATTCGTGTTTGAATTTCCCTTTGAATTGAAGAGTTCTGGGATTCAGTTTTCTATCATTTTTCCAGATTGGACATTACAGCAAGCCCTTGATGCAACTTGATGAACCACTCGATGCTAAGTTCATGGCCAAATCTGCCACTCGAATGGCTCTTCTAGGAGTCCCCTTAAGTTTACTGGTAAATATTTCCCTGAATTTCCTCCCCTTTTCCTCGGATTTGTAGTTCATCCTAATGTTACTGTACCTTATACTTTATCTCTAACCATAGTTTACTATGCGTCGTGATGCAAATATTTGTGAATCAGGGTCAGCCAAACATGATTTTTGCTTCATCGAGTAGCAAGGGTGATACACTTGTAGCACTAGGATCTCCATTTGGAATCCTTTCACCTGTTAACTTTTTTAACAGGTAGATAATGGC
>NC_025687.1:13214763-13217663 GCF_000633955.1 Camelina sativa | reverse complement strand
GTAGCAAGGGTGATACACTTGTAGCACTAGGATCTCCATTTGGAATCCTTTCACCTGTTAACTTTTTTAACAGGTAGATAATGGCATTGGCTACGCTAGCGTTGCTCTATTATAATTGATTAGAGGTCGTCAAGTTTTCCATTCTCTTGATAGTGTCAGCATTTAACTCCAGGAGTCTAAACTGGTTTGAAACAGCGTATCAACTGGCTCCATTGCGAATAGCTATCCTTCTGGATCCCTAAACACGTCACTGATGATAGCTGATGTTCGATGTCTCCCTGGTATGTACAATTATCAGTAGTTCTTTTATAGCTCTAACTGGTTTCATCTTAAGAGCTAAGATTTGTTCCATTCCGGTTCATTTCTTTCAGGAACGGAAGGGGCTCCTGTGTTTGATACGAATGGGAACTTAATTGGCATTTTGATTAGACCACTAAGGCAAAAGAATAGTGGCGTTGAAATTCAGGTTTGTCAACGCCAACCTCATTTCCTGTATGGTCATTGAAGTTTTATTGTAATGTTTCATGCAAAACTGTAGCCTTCGGTAGCAGCTGGTGGTTCCGTGGGGAGCAATCACAACTGCTTGCAGCCACTTGCTACTTGAGGAACCATCTGAAGATGGGAAAGCAAATCAGTGGGGGAGTGAAGTACCAAGTGTTAAACCAGATTCTAGTATTCCTGCACAAGTGGCTATTGAGAAGGCGATGGTATCAATTTGTCTTATTACGGTCAATGATGGTGTATGGGCATCCGGAGTTCTTCTAAATGAACATGGTCTCATACTAACAAATGCTCACCTGCTCGAGCCGTGGAGATATGGAAAAGGTGGTGTACATGGTGAAGGGAACGACACTGGTTTAAAACCTATGTCCTAGGAGCTGAGGGGTTTTCTTCCACGAGAAGTAAATTTTGGGAACATAAGAGTCAAACATTGCCACGGAAAGCTCCCGCAGATCTTTATTCGTCTGTTGGAGAAAACATGAGGGAATACAAACACAACTTGCTTCAGACTGCGCATGGAGACATACGTGTACGGTTGTGTCACCAAGATTCTTGGACTTGGTTTCCTGCAAACGTGGTCTATATTTGCAAGTCACAATTAGATGTTGCCTTACTGCAGCTAGAATATGCTCCTGGAAAGCTCCAACCGATTGCTGCCATTTTTTCTTCTCCTCCTTTGGGTACAACGGCACATGTTGTTGGACATGGACTCTTCGGACCAAGATGTGGTAAAGACTTTATTAATCCTAAAATTACCTTGTTGAATCTGATTTTTGATCAATTCTTGCTTATGTTGTGCTTCCGTAATTTTGCATAGATTTCTTTGCACAACCTGAATCTACATTTCTCTTGTGCGTTACATGTGCTAAGTTTCCTTAAATGGAATAAAGAAAAGATCCTCTATGTTCTTCCGTGATAGTTTGTGTTATCTAACATTTCGTTTTGTTATTAGGGCTTTCTCCGTCCATATGTTCTGGAGTTGTAGCAAAGGTAGTTCATGCAAAGATGAGATTGACGCAATCCATTTCGCAAGAGGTCACAGAGTTCCCCGCTATGCTTGAAACAACAGCTGCTGTGCATCCTGGTGGTAGTGGTGGTGCTGTTCTCAATTCAAGTGGTCATATGGTTGGACTTGTTACCAGGTAAAAGACAATCTTTCTCAAATAAAATTTGATATGAGATGGGTTATTAGAAACGGACGGAACTGATACAGCAATGAAGTCTTCTCTAATCAGGAATGGTAGTTGATTGTTCATTAGTTTGCTTACTACAAGATTTTATGGTAGATGCCATATACTTGTCTCTAAAGTAGTCTCTTGTTCCAAAGATAAAGCGTTGTTTTTTTTTTTAATATATATTATGCAGCAACGCAAGACATGGAGCCGGGAAAGTTATACCGCATCTCAACTTCAGCATCCCATGCGCAATCTTGGCACCAATTTTCAAGTTTGCAGAAGGTTTGTCTAATCTTGTTGGTTTATTTTGCTTATGGAAGGAGAAGGAAAGTATGTAGTTGTGTCAAAAAGTGTTTGCTTATTGTTGTTCCATCTTAAAACAGATATGCAAAACATGGAGATCCTTCAAACACTTGATCAACCAAACGAAGAACTCTCATCCGTTTGGGCTTTGATGCCATCACTATCACCAAAGACTGAGCAGTCTCTTCCCAGTCTGCCTAAGTTACTCAAAGATGGTAATAACAAACAAAAGAAAGGATCTCAGTTTGCAAAGTTCATTGCAGAGACCCAAGACATGTTTGTAAAGCCGGCCAAGCTTTCCCGCGACGTTATCCCTAGCAAGTTATGACAAGATTGGCTTCTTTGCAGAGTCTGTGCCTTCATTTCCCCCTTTTGTTGGATTGACAACTTCAACTTTTGTATAGACAGATATTACAATGTGTTGCTACTGTTTCTGGATTCATCCGCTTGTAAAATATGTAAAAATATGGTCGCAACTGTTTTATCTTCAAACTGTGATTCTGCTTCTGCTCCTCATATGTTTATAGCATAATAATATACTACATTTGAGCTTGTGTGCGTCGTCTAGAAAATTGCATGTAGTATGTAGATTATCGATAACAATCACGAGGAGGAACATGAAAAAAAAAAAATTACTAGAAAATTGCATATATTCTCTTTCCAGAACTACATATCCCATGCGAAACATAACATCTCTTTGATAACCATTAACCAATCATCTTCCACTGATAGTGTCTCTCTGTGGTCTAAGACCACAATTTTCATACTCCATCTCGTGGTTGCAAGCCCCACCCAACACAAAGAGGCGGTACCATATCCAACCTTGATTCAGCCACTAATAATGAACTATATCCACAAACATTCTACTAAACACACCTTGTTTTCATAAGGCTAATTACGTATATCTTTTGTGGTCACAAA
>NC_025687.1:13211830-13212881 GCF_000633955.1 Camelina sativa | reverse complement strand
CTAACCCGCTTAAAATTACATACATTTTATTTTAATATTTATTTTTGATTTTTAAATTACATATAATTAAATTATTATGTTTTATATCTATATACGTAATTATAAACATTTATATGTTGTTAATATAACTTAAATAAATGTATTTTTCTTACCATTGTTTATAATTTATAAACTTTTTATTTTTATAACATATATTTTAATATAATTATATATATATATAATGTTTTATATTGTAAACGCCTAAACCGCCTAAAAACTGTTTAGGCCCCGACTAAACGTTCTAGGCGCTAGGCATTGGGTCACCGCCCAAATACCGTCTAGCGCTTTTTTGAACACTGATTTTTGGGAACTTTGTGTTTTTTTTGAAACTACATACAAAAAGAGTTTCCTCCCTTTTTAAAATTAAAAAATAATAATTTCCTCCTTTGTTTATTTTATAACCCTCTAAATATGAACAATAAATGTATAACATCATTCCTTTGTTTGTCCTGTATTCGCAAGTTCTTGGACAGAAACAAAACGAAACATTCTTTTTTCTTATTTTTGGTATAATAACTGAATATGCTTACTTTTATATATTGATTGTGATGCAAAAGAATCGAAATCAACTGCCAATCAAACTATGCGAGAACAGTGTCGAAGAAAACAACAAAATAATGAAAAGAAGAAAGAAAAAAAAAAAACAATTAACCTTCTTTGGCAAAAAGCAAGTATTCCAAGAAAAAGAGTAATTTGGAGAAGACAAAGTAACATTGAACTTCGAGAAAATAGAACGAAATTTAGGGGAATTACAAAACAAATTAATTATCTGACAAAAATAAAATAATAATACACTAAAAAGAAAGACGAGAATTTTTGTTTTTATTTGCAGTAATTAAAAGAGAATGGAGCTTTAGGGAAGAATGAGAAAATCCCTTGGAGTTATACAAAAATTCGTTAGTTTCCCTATGCTAATGCTTTTGCTTTTCTTTTTCCCAATCTGCCTCCCACATGCATCATCGTTAATATATATTGACAGTTTGACACATACGTAGTACGTGCATACACACAC
>NC_025687.1:13207895-13211648 GCF_000633955.1 Camelina sativa | reverse complement strand
TTGGAGTTTTTTTTTTTTTTTTTTTGGACAACCCCGTTGGAGTTTATGTGGTGTGTCCTCGGTAAAAATCATATGTATCACTAAGAAAGAAAAATACGTAGACTGATGAATTTAATGGGTAATTAACCAAACTGAGCCAGGGGTAAATGTCAGTAAACCGAACCAGCCTTAACCAAGGATATATCTCTAATAAAGATCTTAATTTAACGTTGATATTAAGGTCTTTTAACACAGAATTTCATATATCATACAAGGTACCGATCTTCAACATAAGCAGAGTATTGATTGATCAATTACTATCACTACATATGAACTAATTTAATCGGTAATCCCTCTCTAGACTTCTTCTATCTCTCCTTGACATTAGCATCAATGATATATTGTGACAACATTATATACCACATACCTTTTCTTTTGATAATTAGAACCACATAACTTTGTCAATTTAAACCCAGCAGCTTTTCATTAAAAGATATAAAACATACTATTACTACAGTCGGTTATAATTACTTCATTATATTAGAGATTAAGTAGAATCTATCTATCAACAAGTACTTGTTACTATATTTAGATATTGAAGTTGAAAAATAGCCATACTAATATGTTGCTTTTTATAAGTATATCCCTTTGACCATTATACGCATTTTGTTTTTTTATTTTATTATTATTTTATTTTTAAGATATTGGGTTGTTTGAATATACACTTTTGGTAGTGTTCAAGAAAGCGGTCTAGGCGGCCGCCTAAGCGCCGTCTAGGCGCTAGACGCTCAGCAGACGTCTAGATGACCGCCTAACCCGCTTAAAATTACATACATTTTATTTTAATATTTATTTTTAATTTTTAAATTACATATAATTAAATTATTATGTTTTATATCTATATACGTAATTATAAACATTTATATGTTGTTAATATAACTTAAATAAATGTATTTTTCTTACCATTGTTTATAATTTATAAACTTTTTATTTTTATAACATATATTTTAATATAATTATATATATATATAATGTTTTATATTGTAAACGCCTAAACCGCCTAAAAACTGTTTAGGCCCCGACTAAACGTTCTAGGCGCTAGGCATTGGGTCACCGCCCAAATACCGTCTAGCGCTTTTTTGAACACTGATTTTTGGGAACTTTGTGTTTTTTTTGAAACTACATACAAAAAGAGTTTCCTCCCTTTTTAAAATTAAAAAATAATAATTTCCTCCTTTGTTTATTTTATAACCCTCTAAATATGAACAATAAATGTATAACATCATTCCTTTGTTTGTCCTGTATTCGCAAGTTCTTGGACAGAAACAAAACGAAACATTCTTTTTTCTTATTTTTGGTATAATAACTGAATATGCTTACTTTTATATATTGATTGTGATGCAAAAGAATCGAAATCAACTGCCAATCAAACTATGCGAGAACAGTGTCGAAGAAAACAACAAAATAATGAAAAGAAGAAAGAAAAAAAAAAAACAATTAACCTTCTTTGGCAAAAAGCAAGTATTCCAAGAAAAAGAGTAATTTGGAGAAGACAAAGTAACATTGAACTTCGAGAAAATAGAACGAAATTTAGGGGAATTACAAAACAAATTAATTATCTGACAAAAATAAAATAATAATACACTAAAAAGAAAGACGAGAATTTTTGTTTTTATTTGCAGTAATTAAAAGAGAATGGAGCTTTAGGGAAGAATGAGAAAATCCCTTGGAGTTATACAAAAATTCGTTAGTTTCCCTATGCTAATGCTTTTGCTTTTCTTTTTCCCAATCTGCCTCCCACATGCATCATCGTTAATATATATTGACAGTTTGACACATACGTAGTACGTGCATACACACACGCATATATGCATTAAAAGTATTTGTGTATATCCTCATTTGATTTTGATAAAGCGTATACTCTTTTGAAAAATGAGTAATGACTTTATCTAATAAGTTATTTGGTGAATGGATTTTGTTTTGTGGTTATGTTGTGAGAAATTATTACCAAGAAAGAGAGGACGACGACTAGAAGAAGAGATATGAATAAAAAAGAAAGATACGAGAATTTCATGTATACATATGTAAAAATCGAGCTAGTCGAGAGAGTGGTTTTTGCGGCTCATGCAAAAACTTGTTGTTGATTGACATAGTATTGCAAACAGAGAGTTTTTATGTATGTACATTTTATTTTCTATAATCATACCAATTGGATGAGATTTTTATTTTCAGTCCTCTCATATCAGTACAAGAATATGCAAACCTAGTAGCTATAACCATATCGGAAATAATCGATACCGCTAATCGCAGCATCATTTACGTACAAAAAATATGTTACATAAACCGAAATTTAAACCATTTTTAAAAAAATATATGGTTTTACATTCAAAATATATTAACAAGTGATCTACATCCTGAATGTATAATTATTAGCGCTGGCCTTTCTTTTTAATTCACTTACAACGCTAATCTTTGGCTAAATGATTCTCTGATTCATGGTTATCTCATGATCTATCCACTAAAACATTGAAAAATTTGCAATAGTATATACTAGTTTAAACGCAAATGTAAACATGTAGCAAGATGTGATATGTTTTAGTTTCGATACATAGTCCTAAGATCTAATTCTCTTATTTTATTAAAAAGTAAAGAAAAGCAAAGATAATGTAAGGAAAGAGACGAGGGAGAATAAAGTAAAGATTGGAAATGTGAAGCCATTAGGGGTTGGCAGTGAGTGAGATGGAACATCACATGCACTTATGCTCTATTTTGTCCCTTTCCTCTTGGAGCTTTCACTTCTCGATAACCTTCTTCTCATTTGTTTTTCTTGCAGCTCTAATTTAACCCCATTTCTTATTTTAATTCTTAAAGATTCTGATTGTTTTTTTTCGATTCATGACTTAGCTAGTAATAATATATGATGTGATAATTTGATCTACCATGCATATATAGTCTCAATTACAATTAGACAATAATGGCTATNTTAGGCCCCGACTAAACGTTCTAGGCGCTAGGCATTGGGTCACCGCCCAAATACCGTCTAGCGCTTTTTTGAACACTGATTTTTGGGAACTTTGTGTTTTTTTTGAAACTACATACAAAAAGAGTTTCCTCCCTTTTTAAAATTAAAAAATAATAATTTCCTCCTTTGTTTATTTTATAACCCTCTAAATATGAACAATAAATGTATAACATCATTCCTTTGTTTGTCCTGTATTCGCAAGTTCTTGGACAGAAACAAAACGAAACATTCTTTTTTCTTATTTTTGGTATAATAACTGAATATGCTTACTTTTATATATTGATTGTGATGCAAAAGAATCGAAATCAACTGCCAATCAAACTATGCGAGAACAGTGTCGAAGAAAACAACAAAATAATGAAAAGAAGAAAGAAAAAAAAAAAACAATTAACCTTCTTTGGCAAAAAGCAAGTATTCCAAGAAAAAGAGTAATTTGGAGAAGACAAAGTAACATTGAACTTCGAGAAAATAGAACGAAATTTAGGGGAATTACAAAACAAATTAATTATCTGACAAAAATAAAATAATAATACACTAAAAAGAAAGACGAGAATTTTTGTTTTTATTTGCAGTAATTAAAAGAGAATGGAGCTTTAGGGAAGAATGAGAAAATCCCTTGGAGTTATACAAAAATTCGTTAGTTTCCCTATGCTAATGCTTTTGCTTTTCTTTTTCCCAATCTGCCTCCCACATGCATCATCGTTAATATATATTGACAGTTTGACACATACGTAGTACGTGCATACACACAC
>NC_025687.1:13199243-13207302 GCF_000633955.1 Camelina sativa | reverse complement strand
AATGATAGTGGTTTAGGGTTTTAATTTCGGATTATAGATAAAAGAATATGAAACAAAGATACAAGCTCGTATAAAGAGAAGATGATGAGTGGGTATAAATCTTCACCAATCTATGAAGGTTTCTAAATTTTTTGTGTTGTTTTACTAATGGAGAGTCATATATAGTATATTTGTTCCTATACAATTTCTGAAGTTTAACGGCAATGCACTCCGGCAAACAGGCCATGACAAGTTGGAGATATACAGTGGAGACCATAAGATACGTAAAGACAACATTATAATTGCGGGTAAAATTAAGGGATATTACTTCTATATTAAGTTATTAACAAAAGGTTCAACAATTTATTTTTCAATCGATTGTGTATTTTATTACACGGTTAAAGTTACATATTTTGTTACTTTATTCTAATAAATTAGATTCAAATACAGATCATCAGATACTTATGAAAATAATTGGATGGCAAAACAATATCTTAATGTCTAAACTAATACAAATCATTTGTGGATCAAAGGTTTAAATTAAACTTTCACGGTTAATTTTATTTTAAAAACTGATAAATCGCTGATACTTTATCTTATGTTTTAAAGTAGAAAATAATGAAAACGATTTTACTAAAAGTCGGTCAAGGAAAAAGATGTTTTTATTTTAGTACAGAAAACTCAATTTGTTAATGTAATTACAGTAAAATGAGCAAATCTTATTTAAAAATTAGTAGCAATTTATAGAACAAAGGCCATCTTGAACATCTCTGTAGCAAATCTTATTTAAAAATTAGTAGCAATATTATTAAGTACAACTCGAGAAAACCCTAGTGCAACTCACACATATTATATAAAATCAATAGTGGCACGAATAACAATATTACAAAAAAAAAATAAAAAAATAAGGAGCTTAAGAAACCATCTGTCAAGAATCTTTGTGCTTCTTCAATCTTTGAAAGTTAAAACAGTAATAATAGCTTCAGTAGCCAACAGCTCTTTGTCTGTACACTGCTGGTTTCAAAAGGATTCTCTTTTATAGAAGCGAAGAAAAACCAAAAAACAAAAAAAAAACAAAAATCAAAAGAGCTTAATCAAGAAAGATATGTTTGGCAATTGTGACCAGAAGAAGAAGATGCCTATCATCAGCTCTCTCAACACCAATCCACTGGTCTCTCTCTCTTTTTTCTCTTATTACCTTTATAATTTTATCTCTTTAAATAATATGACCCATTAAATTTTTTGTTTCTTAGCTTTTGGATCCGAATAATATCCTCTTGTCCTCTCGTTGTTCTCTTGCCTTTAGTTAAACCACACGATCTAAACATCTCTTCTCTCTTTCTTTTTCTTCCTCTCTTCTCAGGCGAGTATGCAGAGCAAGAACATGATCGTGGCTTCATCTCATCATCATCATCAGCAGCAGCAGCAACAACAACAACAACAACAACCGCAGCAGCCGCAACCGCAACTTAAATGCCCTCGTTGCGATTCGTCGAACACAAAGTTCTGTTACTACAATAACTACAGCCTCTCTCAGCCGCGTCACTTTTGCAAGGCTTGCAAGAGATACTGGACGCGAGGTGGGACTCTCAGGAACGTTCCCGTAGGCGGTAGCTACCGGAAGAGCAAACGAATGAAACGGCCATCAACATCAACCGCAACCACTGCAGCCTCCACTGTCTCGACGACGACTTCTTCATCCCCTAATAACCATCATCAGATCTCCCATTTCTCTTCCATGAATCATCATCCTTTGTTCTATGGTTTATCAGACCATGTGAGTAGCTGTAATAATCTTCCAATGATTCCAAGCCGTTTCAGTGATTCTTCAAAGACTTCTTCATCAAGTGGTCTAGAGAGTGAGTTTCTCTCATCTGGGTTTAGCAGTCTTAGTGCCCTTGGATTAGGTCTTCCGCATCATATGAGTCATGACAACACCATTAATGGTAGCTTCATCAACAACTCCACAACAAACAAACCTTTTCTTCTATCGGGTCTATTCGGGTCCTCGATGTCTTCTTCTTCCTCTACTCTTCTCCAGCACCCTCACAAGCCCATGAACAATGGTAGTGACATGTTGGGACAATCCCATCTCCAAACCCTAGCATCTCTTGAAGATCTGCATGTTGGAGGTAACAATGACGACATGAACAAAGGAGGAAAGCTTGATCAGATCTCTGGGAACATTAATGGGTTCATGTCATCATCATCTTTGGATCCTTCAAACTACAACAACATGTGGAATAATGCAAGTGTTGTCAATGGAGCATGGCTTGATCCAACAAATAATAACGTTGGATCCTCCCTCACCTCCTTGATATAAACAAAAAATTTGGTTATATGATCATCTATAACTAGCTAGGGTTTACCTTCATCACTTTTTTTTTTCCCTTTTGTTGTGAGATGAGAGAAGAAGCTTGGATCAGAGAGATCTAATCATGGGGAAAGTTGATCTTGGCACCATATATAAAGCTCCCTCGGATCCTCTTCATCTCACCATCTCAATCATCTCTTCCTTCGCGTTGTTCAAGAAAAACAAAAGAGGTTCAAGATTGGCTCAAGCCTCAAGGTTTACTATGGTCTACTGTTAAATCCACTCGAGGTAAATTATATGTGTATGTACATAATATGGTCCTGACTTTGATCTTTTTTTTTTTTTTTTCGTTTATGTAATTCTAAGGTCCACCACATGGGTTGGTGTTTCTTTTCATTGGGATTAGGACGGTATATTTGGCTTAATTTGGGGTTCTCATGGGGTCCGAGAACTCTCAATAGTTTTCAAGTTCTATATCTTGTTTTAGTTTTACATTTCTTTTTGTGTGACTTTCATTGGGTATACAAACAGATGGAGGGTGTGGTTTTGTGTTGTTTAACTTTGATTATTCATGTATGAGTTATGTTCTTACGGTGCTTTTCGATACATGCATGTCCTTGTACATATTTATAATCACGGTAGATAGAACAACGAAGGAAATGTGGATGACTTGAATTGGCTGAAATGAAAATGTCCTTTAGCTAATGTCAAATGGGAGATTCCCTAAATACGTTAAAGTTATTAGAAACGACGTCAATGAATAAAATGAATCGAGACATATATAGAATATTTTTATTTTGTACGTGTACATACTTAGACCGACAAAGCAAACAAACCTGGTTAGATATTTAATATCAAATATGACATATATTGCTTATAATTATGTCATATTGATGATCTTGTTCTTTAGCATGTTATAACTCAAGGTTTCACATAAGCGAGCTATATACATGAACGCAAGTTCTGGTCCAGACTTGGAGTGTAGTGTGGTGTCTTTGTAAAGTGGGCATGTTCGTTACCAGTTTCTTTATGTCATTTTCTCTGTAATGATTCTTTCCGTGCAAGAGTTGGAGATTGTTTATTCGTTAAACATTTGAGTCGGTATCCTTTCGACACATCAGTTTTGTGCGGATGATTTACGGATTTAATTTCAAATAGCACACATCATAAGAATTTTGTCTTATGATGAGATTTGGACGGATCCATGCAAGATCCAGGGTTTAGCTATGGTGGTTAACGAAATCAAGAGAAATCGAGAGAAAATAGAACAAAAGAGAGTTCGGAGAAGAGATTTGAGTTTGTTGTTGGTGTGCTAGAGTTTCATCTGATGGTGGGCACATCAAAAGAAAATAGAAGGGTCGGATCCGGATATCTGGTTTTGTTGAACGGATATTTGTACCCGGATATCCGATAGCCACAAATCCGAATCCGGATAGTACTTTCATGTATCCGTTAAATACGGATCCGGATCAGGAGAGTCCAAAAAACCCGGATATCCGTTCCGTTTACAAGTCTACAAAATATAAACCATGCGGACTTACAAGTACGCATGTACTTATAAATTATAATCTAACTACGCACGTACTGATACATATAGTTATTACAATCCTACAAAAGGGTTTTGCATTTGCATTTTAGTTTCATGTGCCCCAATCTCATATGTCTTGTACATGTCTTACATCATATTCCCTCAGTCTTTAAAAAATTGATGTTTTGACCATTTATTAAAATTTTGTTTATGAATCAATGTTTAATTACTTCTTTCTAAAAAGAGAAAATATAAACTTTAGATAACATTTCATGTGGAGAAAAATATAAAATAAAAAACACTTTAATTTTTTTAATGTAGAACATCAATGTTCTAGGGATAAGACAAAGATTTCTAAAACATCAATCTATTAGAGACAGAGAGAATATGTACAATCTCCAAAGTCTCGATTGAAATATATATTTAAATCTAAATATTTGAAACTGTGATTTTCTTTGCTGATCCATATAATTATAAAACCGAGTAATTACAAAAGTATTTTCTTTGCTGATCTATTTATTTGGGTTGATCAAAATATATAATCATTCTTTTCTTTACTGTCTTTTCTTTAACTTGGACATCAAATTTCTATGTTCGCTTTTTTTCAATGAATGGTAATAAATCCCATATAACTTTTTTTAGGGAAAAAAAACTAAAAAATATATCATCTATTTTTTGTTTGAAAGTTTAATAGTATAGAGATATCGTAACACCCGCAAACCAAATAGTATGTTTTGGGGGTGGGTGTCGATTGACACCAACAAATTCTGGTTCGACCGAGTTGATTTAAATTGTCGATTTGATCCCGTTTGGTTCAAGTGAATCCCTAATCGACATATATAAGGGGGAAGTCGACGTTGGGAGAAGGAAAACCCTATTTTTTGTCGACACCCACATGTCTGACACTTGTTTCTCTGGTTTGTTGTGTTGTTTGTGTTGCTTAACATTGGAATCTCAGCTTCTTGTGTGCATAGCCCAATAGATGAGATGATTACCTCACCGAATGTTTATGACAATTCTTATGCATCTCAATTTGTGTTTGTGGTGGAGGTAAAGGCAAAATGTGATAGTGCAATCAATGCGATGAAAATGAGGATGTTCTAGAGGCTTGATTGATTGTGGACTAACTATTGTTAGGTTGCTAGAATGGAGTCGATAGAACATTGTAGCATGTTGGAATTGATTATTGACTTTGTTGGTTTATTGGTTTTTTATTGTTGGATTCTTTATTGGTTTAATGGTATTGCTTGGTTATCCAATCCGTTGTTGTTGATTAATGCTAGGTTGTTAGTGGATATGAAACCACTATAGATTATAATATATATAAAAAATGAGAAGGGTTATTTTCAGAAATCGCTTACTTATTACAACGGAAGCACATTTGCTAATATAACATTATATTTGTAAGATTTAAATAGTAAATCCTTACCATTTTAATAAATACCACAACTTAAAGTTATAATTTGTAACATTATTAGTGTATATACGTTATTTCCTTACAAACCGGTGCACATCTTAACAAATCTCTAAATAAATCATTTCCTTATACATAACTAAACAACTCTCTTATGTTTTCAAACCAGAGAAGAACCAATGAATATGCAGAAGCCACTTACATAGCGTCGTGTGTTGGGACAAGAAGCCCAGTCAGAATCAGCTAACAAAGTAAAAAATATACTAAATAATTTTTTTTTTGGATGTAAAGTATAGATCAGTAAAATCATTTACACTTCTAATGTAAAAACAATTTAATAAGAAGATCATAATAACTAAAGAGAGCCACATTCTCCTATCTATATATAATTTCAATGAAAATCATGATTGTTGGGTTATCAACCATGAATAATCCTAACATTCGTGAATTTCAATGTCAAAATAGAGTTGGCCAGCGGTGATTTGTTGTCAACCATTCATGAATTTAAAGACCATGTACAAATAGAGTTGGGCAGTGGTGGTTTGTTGTCCATCCTATTTTTTTATTTTTAGGTTGAACTAAACCGCCGACGGATTTTTCCGTCATACGCTGCTACCATTCATACTTTTAATGTTCTTAAATTGATTGTTATAATTTTTAGTTGTATAAGGATAGACACTAATACCCGTTATTCATATTCGTCCCATCTCGAAAAAAGGTATTCATGATCTTAGGGTCAGATAAAGAGTATTATAATTCTATTACTTCCGGATAAAGATCGAGTATTGAGTATTCATTTTTTAATACCTATCCATTATCCAACCAGTTATTTGATTTATTACTTGACCTGTAAATATCCGCTTTTTAATGTTTATATAAGTCGGATATCCATTCTACACTTAAAGTGATTTAGAATAATTTGTAACATAAAATTATAAGTGTTTTTTTGTTATGAAGTTGTAGTACAATTTTTTTTTTGAAAAGATAAATAAGTTTTGAGTTTACCCAGGTCAAATTAATACATGTAATCATTATGAATGTAAATATATATTTAGAAAATAGTATAAATCATGGAAAAAAATAGTATAAATATCATATAATGTTCTGAGTTTTTCTTTTATAAAAGCAGAAGCTAAAACTATATATATATATATATATAAATAGAAATATATATACTTTAATATAGTTTAAAATAATCAATAAAAAACCAAAGCCCTACTAATACATAATGAGTTTGCAAACATAAAAAATTGTTAGGAATTTTTAGGCCAAGCTGTATACTTTTATTATTCACTTTATACTTCAAAATGTTTATAATGACCCATGCAAATTTATTTTAACAAATGTTGTTTAATTTATTTTAACAAATGTTGATCACCATAATGTAGCCACAAGTTACGGCTTTTTAATTGCCAATGTTTTTCTTCCTCTCCATATGCAGTACTGAGACATCTTTGAAGTTCATGTAGTTGGTCTAAGGAGATAGCCGGATTGGTGTGTGCTACATCGATTTCCTGAGTCAATTCTTTGATCTATATAGCAGAGTTGGTATTATGGTTTCGTTTCCATTGTGAAATGTCTTTCCTACAGTGACAGATTTGTTCATAAAGAGACCTATCTTGTGAGTCAGAATCGGACCAGCTGTGCTGTACTACATCGTGAAACTCTTGGAGTTCGCAGAGTCGAGTATCAAATTGAAAAGGTTTCATACCTCTGTCCGTTGTACGTTTGATATTTATTACTACTGGACGATGATCAGATTCCACCATTTCCAAATAAATAACTTCAGATGCAGGGAAAGTAGCTTTCCATTGATCATTAGCCAATGCACGATCGAGCCAACATTGAACTGTATGCTTCCATCGTTTTCCAGACCAAGTCATATTATTTCCTTTGAAAGGTAAATCAGAAACTTTGCAGATATTAACCATGTTTCTGAAATCTGTGAAGCTCCAATTTCCTCTTACACGACCACCTCGTTTCTCATTGTTATTAAGTATCTCATTGAAGTCACCACACATTAACCAAGGACCATTTCTGTTTGTTGATATTCGTTGTAAACGTACTAAAAGGTGATGTCTCAGTTCACGTATTGGGTGACCACAAACACATGAGAAATAGACAGAAACATATTTATTATTGATTTTGCAGTCAATGATCTTTTCGTTTACATCATAAAAACAAACAGAAACAGTCTTCTTCCATAACATAGCTAAACCACCCCCTATACCCAAAGGAGATACACACTTCACACAATCATATCCCAACTGAGGTGCAACGTCGTGAACGATATCATCTGGGTTCTTAGTCTCGATCAGAAAGAGTATGTTCGGGGAATAAGTTGCCTTAATCCCTTTGAGGCGTCGAACTACCAGGGACCCTTTCAAGCCCCGGCAGTTCCAAAAGGTTGTATTCATGGCGCCTCCGGTGGCTTACGGCCCACCGTACCATCACCTTGGTTGATCGGGACTACTCCTTCCATGTCGAATGGTGCCTGCTCTGTTGGTACCGCTTGCATCAAAAACCAATTGCGTGTCTCGAGTGTCTCAGATTGTCGTACATTTCTCTTTGCACAGCATTGTTGAGTGTCCTCAGAAGCAATGGTATGGCGTGTATCACAGCAAAGTAGTGGAAAGATCACATTGTATTCATGAGTAGATGAATCAGTCTTTCACTTCTTAGACACAGTAGGGTTGTTATCATTCTCTGTTTTGACATGAGCAAGTGCACTTACGTTTTGTGGCAGTTCTTCAGGATGGTCGTCAACTGGATCCTCTGGCTTATAGTCAGGGTCATTATCTTCATCCGATGGTGGTGGAGGGGG
>NC_025687.1:13166510-13199045 GCF_000633955.1 Camelina sativa | reverse complement strand
ATGAGTTATCAAGCCACAGTGTGTGCAAAAGTTGCGGAGTTTCTCATATCGAAACTTAAGAGTACAAGTGTGATTTCCAAACTGGAATTGGCGTTGGAACCGTAGAGGAGTGTTGACATTCCATAGTTATGCGGACATCAGAACTAAACCAAACTGGGAGCATGGCGAACCAACCGGTCCACACACAAAACTGGTCCACGAAGAGCATCTTGGAGAATCTTTTTCCAAATGGAGTTCTGATCAAGCACAAAGAGAAGGGTTAATTATTCATCATCTAATTAAACCTAAGAAGTCCAATGGTTCAAGAGGGATCAAGCATCATCAAGTCAAATCACCTCATTGTTGGGATATGACTGTTGCACTCTTTTTCCCTTGTCTAGGGTTTTTCTCACTAGGTTTACCTAGAAAGGTTTTTAATGAGGCAACACCAAGTCATCAATGAACCACTTACCATTCATCTGATTCAAAGATGACACAAGAAGTCATAGCTGAAGTACTTGTTGGACTACTCGCTGGACCTGCTGAACTACTCGCTGACAAACATGCTGAACTACTCGCTGACAGACATGTTGAACTACTCGCGGATGAATCAGACATCATTGCAAGCTATGAAGAGTTTCGGACTTTTGACACTTGGACCAGCCCTGGAGGAAGCCCACACACCTATTTGATTCACCACAAGTCCCCAACCAATGGAGAACAACCCAAGAGAAGACCCAAGTCCAAACCACCCTTTGAATCATGTCCGTTGATTTACTTGGAGCCAGATATGGAAACTTCCATTTGCTTTCACTTAGACGTGCCCCAAATCTACATATTGAAACCAGGAGAGCTTCTACAACTACTAGAGAATATTTGGAGGATATCACACGCAATAATAGTCGTTGGATCAGGCGGATTCAATTCTATTATTACTTGCCTATTTCGGACCCGATTGTCATCAATGCACAACGACTACTTCCTATTTTATTTTTGTGCATATTCGAGTTTCCACAAGTGCCTAAGAAGCTTCCAAGACGTCACCACTTCCTCCCCAAGCTAACGAGATACAAGACACATCTTCTTGCCTTATTTGGACTGATTCTACACTTAATGGTCCAATGATCATATTTTCATTAATTGTTGTGATTCCTTTCTTGTTTTAGAACACTAGAACGTGTAGTTGAGCCTATATATGCTCTTTAGTTTGTTCATTGTAAATCACTCTTGATCATTTTAAAAGTAATAGAAACGTTTTCTTCTTTACAAAGTTTGAGTCTTTGTATTGCTTTGTTCTTTAGTTCTTTGTGAGTGATTCACTTAGTGCTTCAGAATCCTGCGTATTAAGTTTGTTGAGTGATTCAACATCCTTCATTCGTTCATTGATCGAGCGAGTCGATTATCCCACCGATTGAGCGAGTCAATCACCCTCTTATCCATCGTACCACACCTTGATTCACAAGAGAGTGCTTCAGAGCCAGCTCGTGAATTCCACCTTCCGCAAGATAAGCTTTGAATCTCTTGATCCTTGTGTGATCTTAAGTTGGAGTGATTCCAATCTTAAATCACATAGTAGTCGTATTCGCACATAGTCGATTAAGACCGCCCCATCTTCGCCAAAATCAGTCTCCAGGAAATTTCCAATCGTTTCTCCGATGAAGGTTATCATACGAAGGGTGAGGAAATGGACCGGAATTCCCCAAATTTGAACCCAAAAAGGAATGGAAGTCAAATCCGCATCAGTTTGGTTAGGATGCCATCGTTGTGTAACACACATCCATTCATTAAAGAACCAAGGTCCTCTTCGCTCAACAGCCGCCATGGATTCCTCGGAGTGAAATATGAATTGAATCTTCTTATTCTCCAAGATTCGACCAGAGATCTCATCATTACTCTCCCAAAGCCTTGGTGAAGTACTTAGCATCGCACGAAGGTTCTTCTTCCTAGGGTTGACCAGCTTCACCATTAGACTGAATTGTGTCGCTTGAATCGCTTCTGCACATAGATCGGCTGAGAGATGAACCGTAGCATCCTCAATACCCAAAGCAATTTCTTTCATTTGGCGTCTGATTCGATCTGCCATCAGTAATATGAACAACGAAAAATGATTAATTTCACTATGATCAACCTGAGGAAACCAGAGACCAACGCAAGGATTATATAGGTTTCGATGAAGGCGGTTACAACATTGGTAGCCATTTTACCATTACCAACCCTTGAAAAAACTGCCAAAAACTGGCGAGATCGGCGCTTAGAAGAGAAGAGACACGAAGAAATGATGAACCAGTGTGAAAACCAAAATCGCATCGCTCTCATTTTTTTTGTTTTATAAGTATCGTATTTATTAAGATACGTCATTTTTAGTTTCATGAGAGCAACTCCATTGGTTGTATTTTAGCAAAGTTGTTAGCTTAAAAAGCTAAAAAGATAAATCAGAAATCCTAATTAGTTAACAATCGATCTTTAGCTTAGAGATTTTAGGAGCGATGCTTAGGTAACATGTGTCAGCTTGTGAGCAAAATTTTAGAAAGAAAAAAAAAGCCCTGTTTTTTTTTTGTTTAACCTAGTCGTTTTTTCTCTCTCTTTTCTGCGATATCACTTGGGGTGCAGGAGGATCCACCGCCGGCTTCGAGGATACAGAATGTGATTTGCGTCGAGACTATGATGCATCTCACTTGTACCAACATGATTGTCGAGAAGATTGACCACGCTCTTGAGACGATTAGATCTAATGGGATTCAGAATGTGCTTGCTCTTAGAGGAGATCCTCCTCATGGACAAGATAAATTCGTTCAGGTTGAAGGAGGTTTTGCTTGTGCTTTGGATCTGGTCAATCATATTTGGAGCAAGTATGGTGATTACTTTGGAATCACTGTTGCTGGTTATCTTGTTATTGAATTTGCCCCATCCTTTTTGCTGGTTTTGTTCTTGTATTTTGTGTTTGTATTTTTGATCTCTGATTGAGGATTTGTGTGTTTTTGTTTAAATCAGAGGCTCATCCGGATGTTATTGAAGCTAATGGACTTGCTACTCCTGAATCTTATCAGAGTGATCTTGCTTACCTGAAGAAAAAGGTTCAGATTTGTGTTGTTCTTGCCTTTGCATTTTGTGTGTGTTGAGTTTGGTTACTTACTCGTCTTTGATCTGATGGGTTGTGGCTAGTGAAACATGTTGATGTTGGAGCAGATTTGATTGTTACCTAGCTTTTCTATGATACTGATATCTTCCTCAAATTTGTGAATGACTGTTGGCAAATTGGGATCAAGACCAAGGTATGTTATGATCTCTTACATGATTCATGATCGGGCTTGCTCTGTAGAAAAATGTTGTCTTTGTGCTTTAAGGCTGATCGATCCATGGATTTGATCCCGTTGAGAGTGACAAGCACGACAATGATCGATCCATGGATTTGTATGAAATGTGTGAGTGTGAATATAACTCTGATCATCAATTCATCATCTTATCTTGAAAACAACAGCTAGGTTGGTCCACTGTCCACACATCTTATAACCATACCATTATTATTAAGCGTAGACATATTCGTCTTGATCTCTAACAAAATAACAAAACCATTATTATTGTTTGTTTGGGTTTTCTTTTCTTCTGTGTGTTTAAACTGTGTATGTATACGTTGGTGATATATACACACAGAAATTTTCATAGTTAAAAATTGAGTTTGCATTTTGTGTTGAGGAGTACAAATCATTATTCTGCCGTTTAATGTTCGTCCTATTCCCACTATCTCAGCCGTATGCACAAGTAAGTAACCAACCTTTGTTTTGTTTTTTTTGTTTTTTCTGGTTTGAATTTTGGTCAATCTTTTGTTCCACCAAGTTAATATTAGTTCAACACACGAATGAATGCTTTAATGTTTTTCTTGTTGAATTAAGTCACATCATTATTTAGTGAACCATTCAACCAAATTTTTGCAGTGTGATAAATGGTTGGTTGTATGTTATTAGGTAAAAACTTATGTCCACCATTGATTGCTACTTATGTGACTTTTAACCATAAACTTCAATTAAATCTCTTGTTATATAGATAAATTCTTCTTACTCTTCCTTCTTCTTCAACCATAAACTATTCTTGTTACTCTTCTTTCTCCTTTAATTACAAACCATAAAAACTCTTTCTATCTCTTCCGTCTCCTTTAAACACCAACGACAAACACTCTTTCTTTCTCTTCCTTCTCCTTTAACCACCAACCAAAAACTTGACTATGGAACCATCTAGTGACATGTTAGGTTTTATGGATCTTTTAACTAGTCAAACCACAACCAACACTGTCGAAGCCAATGACTATGATGAGGTTCCAAGCGAAGGTGAACACCAACCTAAGGAGCGTCAACAAAGAAGGAAATGGTCTCAGAAAGAAGATTTGATTCTCATCGGTGCTTGACTCAACACTAGCAAGGATGCCATTATTTCTAATGACCAAAAATGCAATAATTTTTGGTCACGCATAGCAGATTATTATGCTGCTAGTCCTAAGCTTGCTGGTGTGGATAAGAGAGAGGCCAAGCACTGCAAAAAAAGGTGGCAGAAGATCAATGAGACGGTTTGCAAGTTTTTTGGAAGCTATGAGGCTGAAACAAAACAGAAAACTAGTGGCCAAAATGAGGATGATGTGATTAAATTGGCTTACCATATATTCTTCAACGATTGCAATGTGCAGTTCACACTTGAGCATGCTTGGAGAGAGCTTCGCCATGATCAGAAATAGTGTGGAGCTTCTACTAAAAAAGGTACTGGAGCTTCTAAGAGAAGAAAACATGATGACCATCCTTCACAGTCATCAACCTCAGTTCCAGCGAATGTGGAAGAAGAAGCTCGTCCTCCAGGTGTTAAGGCAGCAAAGGCCAAGGGTAAAAAGGTGTTGAGCAAGCCAAATATTGTGGAAGAAGAAGGCGCTTCGCTTGAGGAGTTTCAGAGCATGTGGGAGATAAGGCAAAAAGAATTTGATTTGAAAGAGAAGCAAAGTATGATCAAAGAGAAGCAAACAATGCATAAAATGCTTGACCGTCTTCTAGCTAAAACGGAGCCGCTTCCAGAAATGGAATTAGCTTTAAAGAATAAGCTAATTAGTGACATGTTGTCAAGTTAGTTTGAGTTTATGTTAAGGTTTACATTGCTTGTATGTTATTCCTTTCAGTTCTGTTTTATGCTATGAGTTGTATATCTGTTTTATGGTATGAGTTGAATTGATGTTTATGTTTGAATTCAACTTGTTTGGTTTATAATGACAGTCGGTTGGTTATGTATATGTTATGTTTAACTGTTAACAGTTTGAGTTGGAGTTTTTGTATGAACAAGTTTGGTTGTTGTATTGGCGACTATAACAGGTACATGCATTTGGGACATTTGAAAGAGACCGTGAGGGGTACATGCATTTGGGACTGTAGAAGACAAGAAGAAAAGGAGCAGAAGACAAGGGGAAGAACAAGGCCAGCCACAAGTTTTGTGAGTTGGACACTAGGTTACGGATGTTGAAGAAGTAGACAAGAAGAGAACAAAGCCAGCCATAAGTTATTGTTACTCTTTTGCACATGGTCATGGATGTATGTACTATATGTACTTTGTATTATAGACACCACAAATTTTACAAGCAATGTAAACCACAATTTTTTTTTACAATCTCCTCTATATAAGTGACATGAAGAGTTTATCAATATGGATTCACATTTCATTGTCTTTTTTTACAATCTCTCACGATACAATATTTTCCAGTTGCATCTTTTTCTCCTTTCTTTATCCACCAAAAACTTTTAAAATATATATTTTTCTCCTTTCTTTGGTGAAATGGTATCTTCTTCTAATAATATTGAAGAAAGGATGGATGACTACTTTGATCAAGCATTTGATAATTTTTTTGATAAAGCATTCGAGAATCGTTTCAACCAAGCATTCAATGATCAACAAGAAGCAACCACAGAGAAGCCAAAACGATCCTTCATTGAAAGAGACCGTGAAGGTGGTCACAGACGCTTATGGGAAGATTATTTCTCGACGATGCAACATATCCTCCTCACCTCTTTTGTCGCCGTTTTAGAATGAACAAAGCCTTGTTCTTGCGTATCGTTGAACGACTCTCTGCTGAAGTTCCATACTTTCGACAACGACAAGATGCTACTGGAAGGTTCGGTCTCTCTGCACTACAAAAATCTACAGCAGCAATTCGTATGATGGCATATGGTTGTGCAGCTGATGCAGTTGACGAATACCTCCAGCTTGCTGAAAGCACTGCGATGTTATGCTTGGAACAGTTCATTGAAGGAGTCATTAATTTATTTGGAGATGAGTACCTCCAAAGACCCACAGTAGAAGATCTTCAATGACTACTCGTTATTGGAGAGTGGCGCGGATTTCCCGGAATGATAGACAGCATAGATTATATGCATTGGGAGTGGAAGAATTGCCCGACCGCATGGAAAGGTCAATCCACACGTGGATCTGGAAAGCCAACAATTGTTTTAGAGGTTGTACATTCACAAGACCTCTGGATATGGCACGCACATATTTTTTGGACCTCCATGTACATTAAATGATATTAATGTTCTCGATCGCTCACTTGTTTTTGATGACATATTACAAGGTATAGCTCCCAAAGTGAAATACTTTGTCAATGGACGAGCCTATCATATGGCTTACTATCTTACATATGGTATTTATCCAAATTGGGCTACTTTTATCCAATCAATTCCAATGCTAGAAGATCCGAAAGCATCTTTATTTGCTACATGTCAAGAAGCCACACGTAAAGATGTCGAGCGTGCTTTTGGCGTTTTGCAAGCTCGATTTGCCATAGTCAGAAACCCAACTCTTTTTTTGAGTAAGAAAAAAATTGGAAAGATTATGAGAGCATGCATCATACTGCACAATATGATAGTAGAAGACGAACGAGATATAGCCACTCAGATTGATAAGGTAACATTCACACAAGCAGATTCAAGCAGAACTCCAGAAGTGGATCTCTTATATTCTATAGATACGCCTTCAAATGTCACTAACCTAATGAGGAACATAATGATCAGACGAAATGACCTTCGTGATCGAAAAATGCATCAAAGTTTGAAAGATGTTTTGGTTGAGAATATATGGCAAAAATTCGGAACCAATTAAGATTTCAATTAATCGTTTTGCATTGTGTTTTAAATATGCTTTTATGTATTGTTTGTATAAAATCTTATGTAATATATTCATTTCAAGTTTTTAAATATATACAATATTAAAAATATAAAACAAAAATTATTATACTATAATAATTTCTAAATTAATAAATTTAAATTAAGGACCACATTTTTAGATACTACAAATGGACCATAAAAATAGAAAGTTTTTAAGAAGTTTGTTAACTTCACATTTATTCACTTTTATTCAAAATTAATGTTTTTAGCAACTTTCCTAAAATACAACCAATTGAGTTGCTCTAAGAGTTGGTTTAATCATTAATTCTTAACTCTTAATTCTCGTGTTGTTGTTGTGGTGTTTATTGAACCGGGAGATTTAACCATTCTAGACCGGAAATCATTGGTTAATGGAAGCCCATTAAAATTTTAAATTTTGCAAATAAAACCTTAGTTTTCTGTAAAAAAAAATTGAGCACCAGGTCCCAAAAAAAAGGTGAGCCGGGCCTGATATAACATAAACAAAAAAACCTGATTTTTTTGGTTACTTACTTGGTTTCCAGGAGATCCACAACGAGCCGGTTCTACTACAGGCCATATATAGTAGTTGATAACTTTTTTTTTCTGGAGTTAGTACTATTTCTGGTATAAAGAAGCACTTAGAAGCTGCAATGTTTTCATATGCTTTTTTTCAAAAACTCTCACCTGAAGCATTTGTTAAACATTTACATCTAAGATATTAATATATATTAAATAATTATATATAGTTTCTTTGTAAAACATATAAAAAATTTATGATTTCAAAAAACATAAACTTATCTATTATAAGATAATATTTATCAGTAACTTATTAATGTTATTATTTAAAATAATATAATAATTTATTTAATACATAAAAAATAAAAATTAAATATATAAATGTAGATATAACGTTTATAATATAAATATTATTATTATATTTTAGATTAATTTTTATGTTCTATATATTTTTAAAAATTATTGAAATTAAAAATGTTAATAAAGATATAATGTCTTATCCAAAAATAATAATATATATATTAATTCTTTTTAATAAATGTGTCACATTATATATATATATATATACTATTTAATTACAAACATATATATATATATATAATCATAATATTTATTAAATGTGTGAAATATATTAAACATATTATCTAACAATGACTCAATGAGTGATATTTAAATTTTCTAATGAAACACATTAAAATTATATATTTTTAATATAATATATTAAATATAAATATAATTATCTAATCACTCACTTCTCCACCGTCAATTAAATGTGTTATATTAATCACTGCATTAAGCTTATGCAGCTTAGACTTTATGTTGCATAATGTTAATGCTCTATTATCTGTTGTTCCAATTAAGCTCTATATTGTGATTCTTATGTTGTGTGATTGTGTACTACAAAAATATATTTATGGTTCAGATTTAATCTCATTAGGGGACCACATAAATTTATTTGGTTATAACTTTTTGGTAAAACAAGATAGCCTTAGATTAGTCAAAATTCTAAAACACTGATTTTCTATTTTTAATCATTAATAAAAAAGAGTGTGAATCCAAAAATAACAATATATAGATGTATATATAAATACTGCAAGTACAAAAGCAATTTAACACAAGAAAATTAAATCTATTTTTTTTGTTAAAGCACAAGAAAATTAAATCTAAACATCTGAAAAAAGGTTTTCGAAAAAAAAAATAGAAAAAAACATCTGAAAAGAAGCATGAAATATCTCTTAGTTTTTCTAATTGTTTATGGCCAATGCATCATTGGTAATGTATCCGCCGGCCAAACAAATTATCTCGAGGTCTGGAACGATCTAAACGTAACCCTCTTTGTGCATTGTAAATCCGGAAGTTCCGACAGAAAAGGAGCGTATAAGCAGCCTGGACAATTATACCCTTTTCCTATAAGAGATAATTTTTGGAAGACGACACTTTTTTGGTGTACTTTAAGACAAGGGCCTAATTGGAAGAAAGGACGAAAATTTGATGTGTATAAGTATGAAAAGGGTGTGGCTCAGGGAGCCTACTACATATGGAGAGCAAAAAAAGATGGTATTTATTTTCAGAGAAATAAAAATCCGCTCCATAAAGTGTGGGATTGGATGATACTACCGAATTGACAAAAAAAAGATGATACTACCGTAAAAAATATTATTATATTGGTATTGATCTTCTCATCCCTAATATTACTTTTTATTTTTATTTCTTCATTTTTTGTACATATACTTCCACTCAATGGACAAGATATAAAATATCGTGAGTTTTTATAACTATGTAATATTTGTTCTTTTTCAAAAATAAATTATTTTTGATATTCTACTTAATAAAATACTCTCGTTGGTGTACCATATATTGTATATTGTTTAATTTGATTAAAAGAGCATACATACTGTTAGTTATATTAATAAAGACAAACTTGTTATATATATATATATAAGAAAAAGTAGTGCATCCAAGAATTCTAAGGCAAAACTAATAAGCAATAGTGGATTTGACGGACAAACTTTATTGTTGCTCTTAAATCATTTTCACTTTTAATGTGAAAATTGTAAGTAAAGAGATCTACATTGCCCTATCTATAACTTCAATGAATATGATTGTTCTGTTAATCTGTTATCAACCGTGATTAATTTGTTCCATAAAAGAGATTTTGGGATAAATGATAGTGCTAACAAAAAAAGTTAATAAAGGCCAGGGAGATATGTGGAATTCAATCAAATGTTTAATGACGTAATTTTGTCGGCTACAAGAAAGCATCTATATTTCCGATCACCATTTCCAGCTAAATCAGTATATGTATTGAGAAATTTTTAACTAATTTTCAATAAAAATATATTAAAAGGGAATTAGTCAAAAAATTTCATTATCCCGAATTAAAGTTCCACAAAATTTATCGAAATACTTAACTGAAAATTCGTCGAAAATAATAATTTTTAAAATTTTGAATTATTATTTTTTTTTCAAAAATAAACAACTGATGTTGGGCATCGATCCATCACCAATGGATCTGACTCTTTTGGGAGAAAGCCCAATACCAAAAAAGGAGGACACTTGTCATTCACGGTGCGAGAAGACGAAGAGTTCGGCGGTGATTCAGCTCGGCGAGCCCCAAAGGAGTGCGGGAAATTTAGAATCCCATAGAATCATGGGAATTGAGGTAAAACAACTAGAGAACCTTGAAAGGGGGTCCACAAAGTAATGGCCGGTAGGAAACCAAATAAGTTCAAAAATCGGAGCATCCGATGTAAATACGGAATCAAAACAGTCATATTAATGATAATCATTAGATTAAATGTCTCAGTTAAATGTTGGTTTGTGTATAAATACAAAACCTTTTACACCAAAAAATGAGGCATCAAGTATCAACACACATTATTATAGTAATTTGAAAGTAAAAAAAAAAAATAGATCATACAAAGTAGATCTAGGAAAGAGAAAGTTAAGAGCTAGAAAAAATAATCCTCTAACGACTTGAGGAAAAACAACCTCGCCCACCACACTTACCACGCTTTTCGACTGTAGTACACCTCTTTATCTCCTTCTCTCTAACTTACTCGCCACCTCTCATGCAGAATCAAATACAAACACTGTTTTACCCTTCTAATTGGTGACTAATTACTATCACTAGCATATGCTCCTCATGTGTCAATGGAGAGAGAGCTTGACTTGAATTCTCTGATTGCTTTAGAGTTTTTTCATTACTTAGAACATTTTCAACTCATAGAGTAAAAACCTCTATTATAGAGTAAAATGTTCTCCAACCCTACTATATATATCACTCTAATCACTACAAGAAAACAACGGTAATCCCTCGCAAACGTTGCGAGGAAAAAAAATTCCCTCGCAAACTAAACGCAAATTGCGAGGGCTTGTTTATAAAGTAATTTCCTCGCAAAGTTAGTATCTAGTAACTCCCTCGCAAATTTGCGATGTTTTTGCAATAACTTTTTCCGTCGCAAATAATAATAATGGTATAAAAAAAAAGTTAAAATTTTCATTTTGATTAGCTTAATTAAAATTAAACCGGCAATTAGAATTAAACATGTAATTAAAATTAAACCTGTAATTAGAGTTAAACCTTATAACTTATGCAAATTAAAGCTGTAATTAGAATTACTAAGTTTTCAAATAACAAAGTTTACAAGGGAGATCAAGTTTACAAAAAAACATTACACATTACACATTAAGAGAGAAAAGAGAGTTCATCAGTTTGATTAGCTGCCGGTAGCTTCTCCGTCGGTTGCCTCTTCGGTGGTTGTGTCTCCGGCAGCTGGATCCTCTCGGTGAAACCTTGCAGCAAACTCTGGATCTTTCTCTGCAAGATAATCAAAGTAAAGCATCATAACTATGCATCTTCTGTAACTGAGTCGCCTAACTTGCAAGGGTAGCTTCGGCAGCAGCAAGCTTTGCAGCTAGATCATGTGGATCTTAAGTGGGAGGAAGCAATTGACCAATGTGAGCTGAAGATGCTTCTGCTTGCAAGTTCCCAACCCCATATATCCGGTTCTTTTTCTTCGGAGTAACCTGCCAACATAAGAGAGACACACCAACAGTTAGACATTGATACAAAGAGAAATTGTAACAAAGATACATAAACAATGAACTTGCAAGAAGTTTACCTCAACATATATTTGGTTCTTTGCGGTAAGAGATAACCCGCCAGAAGCACTGCTCTCCACATTATCCCCAGAGAGTAGCAAAGATTCAGCTTCAGCTATCCTCGATGACACTTGATGGTAGACTTTCTCAGACATTCCATCAACAAAAGACCCATCAGTTTTCCTATGAGTCTCTTCTAGGACAAGCAGGAAATCAGGTAGTGGATCATCGGTCTTCTCAGACTAACACAAGAGTTATGAAACAAGTATTTGATTAGACAATGATCAATGCTTATAAACAGTGAATAAACAAGTGTTAAATAAGTAACTTTAAGAGGTATACTTACATGCTTTCGTGCTCGGGCTTTAAAAGATGCCTGACCAGATCGATGTTTGTGTATTCCAGTGCCATCAGGATCACTATACCGAGCATTACGGCTGTTGATACTCTTTGCTTCTGACTTTGGTCCAAGCCAAAACTTGACCAAGTCTTCCCATAATGTAGGATCAAGCCACTGCGGCATTGCTTCATCACCTTTTCGCTTCCACTTACCCTTCCACCGAGACACTTGATCACTCATCCGACTATTCAACTTGGTTTCAAACTCGGTTCTAACTCTTCCGTTGATGGACGGGTCCCAGTTATTTGTTTGCTTCAAAAAACATCACATGCATTAGTAATTAAAACACAAAATCTATATTTAAAACACATCAAACACAAAGCAAACTTACCGCAAAAGTTTCAAACCACCGATTTATAACTCGACCTGGTGTTTGGGTCCAATTGGCATGAGCATGTTTGAAATCTCTTTTAAAAATGGCCCGGACAGTAGAAGCCACATAAGGGTCCTGGTCAAACATACAAAGCAAAGGATAAATCGAATGAGGTACTATGAAAATACAAAAAAAAAATTAGACACAAGAAGATACTTTGAAACAGTCTCACCAGAGGGTACCCGGAGGTCGCTTAGGATCTAGTTTCGGTAAGGTAGCACGTCTGGGACTTGCAAGTAACTCTCCCAAAGTAAAAAATGATTGTTGTGGAGATATACGAGAAGTTGATTGCTGAGGAGGATCATCAGGCATCGCCGGAGAGATTCCATGTAGATTATCCTGCATTGCCGGTGATGTACCTTGAGAAGAAGCGGGAGAAGGTAACCTTTGGGGATGAGCAGAAGCAGAAGTTGTCCTTTGAGTACAGATTGGAGGAGTTAAACCTTGAGAAGAGATGAATCTTCTGTAAACGTTTTGGTTTACCGAACCGTGTTGCTCTCTTGAAGACATCTGAAAGCAGAACAAAAATCTGATTAGAATTAAGTAAAAACCCCCAAATCAAATTCAATAAAAACCCCCCAAATCATTAGAACCCTAAATTCAAAACCCTAAATTGAATCCCTAAACTCCAAATTGAATCCCCAAATTTGAAACCCTAAAATCGAATTAAAACCCAAATCGAATCATAACCCTAAACCCCAAATTGAATCCCCAAATTCGAATCCCTAAAATCGAATTAAAACCCTAAATTGAATTGAAACCCTAATCTAAGTCATCTTTCTAACTACAAATAGATAGAAGAGGAGAGGAGGAGACTTATCAGACCTTGAGAGAAGAGATCGAGTTTAACCGTTAAAGAGAGAAGAGATCAAGTCGGATCTGAGACAAGAGGAGGAGAAGGGTTCGAGAAGGGTTAACCGGACCTGAGAGAAGAGGAGGAGACTCACCGGAAAAGACAGAAGAGATCGGAGAAGAGAGAAGAAATCGGAGAAGAGAAGAATTAGGGAACTAGGGTTTTTTTTGCTGTGGATTAGTCGAGGTTTGAGCTACGGTCAAACTAGATTTTCTACTTATATAGAAAAACATTGTGTCGCAAATCCCTCGCAAATATTGTTAGGGTCTATGGTCCCTCGCAAATCCCTAGCAACCATATAAAAATAGGTAATTAATATTTCCAGACTTTGGGAGAGAATTGCGAGAGACCATAGCAAATCCCTCGCAGAGTCTTTTGGGTTTAGGTTTTGAAATTGACATTTATACCCTATCTTTGATTATAAACATTAGATTCATCTTTTTAATCATTTATGATAATGTAATTAGTCTATAGGTTAAGGTTCAAAGGGTTTAAAGTGTCATTTGCGAGGGACTGCTATGATTTGAGAAATTTGCGATGGATTTGCGACTAATTTAGGGTGTAGGTTTTGAAATTGGCATTTGTGCCCTATCTTTGATTATAAATCTTGGATTCACCTTTTTAGTCATTAAAATTATTGTAATTAGTCATAAGGGGTTTCGGATCAGGTTTAAAGTTGTCATTTGCGAGGGAATTGCTATGGTTTTAGTGTTTTGCAATGAATTTGCGACGCATTTGCTATGCATCTAGCGAATTACTCGCAAATTTGTCGTAAACCTTGAATATCTAATTTACAAAAACCATCAAAATAATTTTAAAAAATTAGTCAAATGAACTTGCAAGTATATTATAAGGTCCAATCAGCTCATCATATCCTTCTCTATCATCAAACTTTACAAAATTGTCTAATTTTGCATCTTGCTCCAATCATTAACTATCTTCTACATTATATCATATACATGTTCATTACATTGAGACAAATATTCCAAAATTTTCTAATTCTCCAACAATTTTGTGTTGCACTGCCCTATTTATGATTATAAGTCTTGGATTCATCTTTTTTAATAATTAATAGTAATGTTATTAGTCTTTAATGTTTAGGACTTAGGGTTTAGGGGTTAGGGTTTGAAGTTGTCATTTGCGAGGGAATAGCTACAATTAGTGTTTTGCGAGGGATTTGCGACGCATTTGCTATATATCTAGCAAATATGTTGCAAATTTGTCGCAAATTTTGAATATCTTATTTATAAAAACCATCAAAATAATTTTAAAAATTAGTAAAATTAACTTTCAAGTATCATTATACTCTTTTCTCTCATCTTTTTAATTATTAATAGTAATGTATTAGTAGTGTAGTTCATAATAATTCACTTTATGAACACATTGAAATGTATTTCAAAGTAATTATATTAAGTTTTGTAATATTTCTAAAAAAATAATTTCCTAATTTAGCAATGGATTTGCTATGGCTTTCGCAATTCCCTCGCATGTCCATAGCAATTTTGCTATGGATTATGTTTTCGCAAAATCGTCGCAATATTGAGATGCGGATTTGCGACGACTCTCTTCCTCGAAATTTTGCGAGGGATTTTGTAGTGGTTTTTAGTTTCTTGCAGATTCCTTGCAAATCCACCGCAAATTTGCGAGGGTTGTAATCCGTCGCAACTCGTCCTCGCAAAAGGCGTGTTTTCTTGTAGTGAATATAGAAAAATTAAATAGGTTTTCTCTGATTCAAATAATGATTTTGGATAACTTCGTGGGACTTATGATAATTTGGATTTTAGGAGATTTAAGTGGGGATTAAGATATTTTGGTGGATTTGTTATTATTTTTTTAATAATTTGTGATTTGATGAGATTTGGTGAGATTTTAAAAATAATTGTTAGTGATTTCAAGAGATTCTCACACAAAGACACACTGTTCATCAACTTGTTAAACACAAAAGGCACCCTCCTATGCGTAATAGTCATTGGTCAAAAAAACACTGAAACAGAACATGGTGATTAACAAAACTAACTCAAGAGAAATACATTCCCGATCCATAGGCTCATTTATCTTTTGTGGCTAGCTTTATTCATGTAACAACCTGTCCCGTGGACCCCAATAGTCTACCGATATCTGCCCCAACGGACCGTCCGTGGACCCCACTAGCCCACCGCTAGCTGCCTCAACGGACCGTCCGTGGACTCCGCTAGCCCACCGCTAGCTGCTCAAACGGACCCCAAGCTGGCCCTGCAGGGCATCGATCATAACCCCTCACTGTGGAAGGTTGTTAAAGGGTGGGGACCAGGGTTCAAGAAACGTGTGGCGCACCAATAACCTACTGGTGGATTGGGATATTCACAGTGAGAGGTTAGGATCGATGCCCTGCAGGGCCAGTTTGGGAACGCCTGGCGCACCAGGGATCACAACCCGTCACGTGGACCCCACTAGCCCACCGCTAGCTGCCCCAACGGACCGTCCGTGGACCCCGATAGCCGCCCAAATGGACCCCAAGCTGGCCCTGCAGGGTATCGATCATAACCCCTCACTGTGGATATCCCAATCCACAGATCAATTGGTGGCACCTGTAGGAAGGTTGTTAAAGGGTGGGGACCAGGGTTCAAGGAACGTCTGGCGCACCAATAACCTACAGGTGGATTGGGATATCCACAGTGAGGAGTTAGAATCGATGCCCTTCAGGGCCAACTTGGGGTCTATTTACGCGGCTAGCGGTGAGCTAGCGGGGTCCACAGATGGTCTGTTGGGGCAGCTAGCAGTGAGCTAGTGGGGTCCACAAGACGGGTTGTTACAATTCACTATTACGGGTTTAGGATTGAGAGTTGATCTGGAACTCTTATTAAATTCATTGAATTGTGTTTTTGCTTTTTTCTGTTTGTATTGTCATGGTTTTAATTAGTTTTCTATAATTTAAAACAGCATTTATTGCCTTTTTACCCTCTATTGGGCTTTTGCTTTTCTCTTTTGGATTTTTAAACTCCAAAGATATTTAATATTTTCGGCGACATATTTAATATTTTCGTCGACATATATAATCTAACAATATTTTTTCTTAGCAATATTAAACAAAAACATATACCAAGAAAAATGTCAACATGGATCATTGTTAAAAACTTTGTTTTTGGCCACTTTAGCATTGATGATTAAAGTTATGATTTATACTATTCTATGATATTGTAATATGTTTCATAAAGTACATGGGCAAAAAATATAATAATTTGTACAAAAAAATTGAAAAAAATATCAAAGGTTACAAGACTTATATCAACTACAAGCTTATTATATACTAGATAGTGACTCACGCTATACAGTGCAGGTATATATTTACGTAAATTTGGATTTGTTAAATAATAGTAAAAATAATATTTCTTTTCTTCATTATATAATTTTATATATTTAATATACTTAACTTCATACTCTGATTTTTACTCGTAGTCGGTACCACTATTTTGGTTTAGGTATAATATCAAAATTTGTTAATTATATATTCTGTAAATTCTAGAAAAAAACTGTATATATTCATGATCTGGTTTTACAAATTGATGCGATCGTGTTTAGAGATGTTAATATACCAAATTTACATTCGTGATTGGTGTTAATATTAACACCATTGTAGTAATTGGTATAACATGTTAGTATATTAATTTACAATTAGATTATGTATATGTATATTGTCAAAGTTTTTCTTATAGGTGGAAATTCTCTTTTTTATATAGGTTAAATTACATTCGAATTTGTAAACATTAGTGCATGTTGAAACTAGGTAATATGTGTAGAACCAAAAAAATAAGGAATAAGGTAAAAATTTTATTTATATTTTATTTGTAGATGTAAATTTTAATATGAATAGTTCACCTTATACACTTAGTATTGTTTACATAGAGAATATTGTGTATAAAATTAATTTTTATGAATTAAATAGTTTATTATTGTTTTCTAATATTTCTGAAATAATAAATCAAATCTGTTAAATAATTATGAAAATATTTATTATAAAGCAACTAGATAAGGATCCGTCCGATTTGCGGGTTTAAATTTTGTAAATAAAATAACATTTAATAAAAACATGTTAAAATTTATTGTACATTATTTATTCAAAAAAATTGCTATAATACAATGATTTATATCTATATAGAAATCTTTTATATATGTTACCATTAAAAATGTATTTTTTTACACCTAGATATACTGTATGTTACAAATATATTATTTACCACCACCTATTATATGTCTCTTTACTTTCACTTTTTCATATTTTCTTTAATCACTAAAATTGTTGGCTCAAAAAACATTTTGAATACATAACAATAGTGTATGAGTAACCATAGAGAGAACCTCGGTTCTGTCCTCTTCCCTTATGGAAATAACCTTCGCTCTGCCTTTCTCCCTTAGGGAGATAACCTTGCGTCCAACCTCCCCTGTCTTCCTCCCTTGGGAAAATAACCTTGTGTTCAACCTTCTCCGCTATAGAGAGAACCTCGGCTCTGCCCTCCACATATGTGGAAAGAACATGTTCACTTCTTTTAGCTATCTCAAAGTGGCTTGCTCCAACAACCAATGAAACTAAAGACCATTTTCCAACGTCACAAAATCTTTTGATAGTAACTAATGTTAAATTTCCCAATGAATTTCATGGAAGTTTCTTTGACACATCATTATGTAGCCTCTGTCTCCAAGCTCCTATGGATCTATCAACAACGATTTATGTTTTTTCAATATATTTATGTTTGTAGGCTTGTGTTTGATTAGCCTATTTTATCCAACCAATAGGTTGATGACTTTCTCATCTTTATCTCCTTTTGAGATTGAACGAATGGTAACAATTATGTTGGCACACAAAAAAGGTCTATGACAAACCAATCAAAGTTGAGAAATTAGAAAAAAAATAATTTGACATAATTAATGAAATAATATAAAATTATAAGCACAATAATATATGAATCTCAAGTAATTCAAAGATGAAAATATAAATTAAATAAAACAATCTAAAACTACTACAATAAAACTTAAAATACAGTATTAGAAAAAGAAGATGCATATATGAATCTTCCCTCTTTTTTTTGTGAACATATCAATCTTACCTACTCCAAAATGAAAAAGTAGAAAGTACGAGTATATTTTGGTTTAAAAAATATGGAAAATTTGTTTTTCCATTAGAAAATTTCGACCAATAGAACAAAGTTGAAAACAATATTTTTGAATAAATTATTTTGTTAGATGAATAATATGAGACGATCTATGTTTATATAGAAGTGATTATTTATATTTTTTAGAATTAATAATTTTCTGTACATTTTCCTTAAATCTTTTTTTCTATTTTATGAGAAAATTTATTCCAATGAGCTTATTGTGTTTTTAAAACTTTCTTGCTTCCCACTTTCCTGCAAGACGTATTATCGTTCGACGATAAGAACGCTTTCTGTTTAGTTGATCTAGTGATATATAATCTCTGTTGTTATCTTGCATTTGTGTATTCATCCTTTTTTTATGCTACATGCCCTACAAATTAATAGAAGTAATAATAACACCGTGAAAAATTTGTTAATCCCAAAAACCTTAGTTATTATGCATAAGAAATTGTGTTAACACTTCAAAGTCAAAGATTGCGTAGTATGCATTATGAAATTGAGAAACGAACAAAATTCAAAGAAACGACGACGAATACACATGGTAATATCTAGGAATCTATTTATATGGTTGCTTCGATTAGACAACAAACAAATTGCGTTCGAGGAATGATGATGTGTCAAACAAAAAGGTTAATAAAAAACAAAGAATAAAATTTTATCAAGAAAAACAAAGCTAGTCGAAATTATTTTGTTTGCAGATAAATATGTCATCATCTATTTGCTTATATAGAGGGTGTATTTACAATCCTTTTCTTTTTAGGGTTAACAAAGTTTTTTTAAAATATAAAAATATTACAATTATCTTATGCATCGTTTTACCAAGCTTGAAAACTATGATTTATGATTGTTAAAATTGACATGTGTTACGATCTGATGAGTTACTAACTTTGATATGTGAATTCTGATCGTTAAAACTAACATGTGTCAAGATTTGATGAGTTACTAGTTTGGATATTTAATCGTTAAAGCTGACACATGGCATGATCTGTTGAGTTTTTAACTTTAATCTCTCTTCATTAAAATTAACATATGTCACGATCTGGTGAGTTAAACTTTATATAATAAGATATCTGCTTTTTTTTTTAGTTCTTAAATTAATTTAAATACAATGACATTTTGCAATATGCCACATATATATATATATATATTGTTCCAACCGAATAATTAGATTTAGAATATATATATCCACAAAATTTAATTTCGAAATCTAAAATTTTAGTAATTTATTTATATATCGAAAAGAAAGTTTTTCCCAAAGTATGTTTATAAAAAGGTACATATGACGATTAATTGAGTTTCAACCAAATACGAGTAACAATTTATGAAGTTTTTGGTAACTTTAAAATTTTAATATGTAAATATTAAATCATTTCTAAAGTAAATGGATTTGTCTTTTTCTTCTTTGAATTCAAAAGTTTTCTAAATTAAGGTTATTATAATAAGTAACCGTTTTCTAAAATATGTACAAGCGACAAGAATATTAATGGGGAGTAAATTTATATTTGACGAAACATGAATGGTTGTTAATTGAGTTTCCTCAAAGTTTAATATGCCAACTATCAAACGATTCAAACCAATTACTAAAGCTGCAAAGATTCATTTTTTCATTGTTTGAACTAAAAAAAAAAAAAATATATTAGTATAAAACTTTAGATTAAGGATTACATTTAACAGAGTAAATATAAGGATGAGAGCCAGGCAACTCAAAAATAAATAAAAAGAGTCTTATCTATCTCTCAGAAAAAAACAACACAAACAGCCAATGAGCTTCTCGTGGTCTTCTGTGCCATAAAAACCATTTATATACATTCAAACACAATCTGGCGCCACACATACATATGTATGTATATGTCTTAGCCCTTATATATTCATATCTCTCTCCTTGTGTGAGTGGTGAGATGGGTATCCCCATAAGCTGCAACATCGAACCATCTGCAACATTTTGACTCGTTTCTTTTTGTGTTTTTTTCAACATCTGTCTCTCCTTCACTCGCTCTCTCCTAATCAATCTCCCCAACGACCTCTCTTGCCCCACATTCATATCTCTCTCTCCCCCCGGGAAAAATGGATAACTTCTTTCCCTTTTCCTCTTCTAACGCAAACTCTGTCCAAGAATTCGCTATGGATGCTAACAACAATCTCTCGCACATAACAACGATGCCTACTTTATACCATCATCAGGCTGAGCCTCATCACTTGTTGTATTCCTACCCGGTGGAGCAGATGGCAGCCGTGATGAATCCTCATCAACTGCTTTACTCATCCGATGCTTTTCCTCAGATCCCGGTTTCGCAACCCGGAAGTGAGTTCTGTTCTTTGGTTAGTAATCCTAATCCTTGTTTGAGAACAGAAAGAGGTGGCTTGTTTCTTGATCCGACGAAGATGGCCAGGATCAACAGGAAAAACGCGATGATCAGATCAAGAAACAACTCTAGCCCTAATTCTAGTCCAGATGAGGTGGTTGAGTCAAAGAGACAGGTAATGATGCTTAACATGAAAAATAATGTGCAGATCCCTGTGAGAACAGATCTCTACCCTCACTCCACTTTCGATAACAAGGTTTTGTTTTTACTGGTCCAAAATTTTGAATTTATACGGTTTTGGGTTTATATTTGTCTCTACGATACATTTTTTATAATAAAAAAAAAATTGATTGTTGGTTGTTGTAGAAGCTTAGGGTTTTGTGTGTGAAGCTTTTGAAGAACAGCGATGTTGGGGCACTTGGGAGGATAGTTCTCCCAAAGGTATGTAAATTCTTTCAATTCAGTTCACTCAGAAATTTGTTCGTTTTGTTTTCATTATTTTTCTTCGTTTTTAAAATAACTCAACATTTCATTATAGTGTATAGGATTTGACTACCACCATTTTATCAATAAGATTTTGTGGAACATAGCACAAAAATCATTGTGGCCACAGATTCTCTCATTATGCAATTATTTATTTCACATTTCATTTTCATACTAATATATAGTAGTATTTGTCTAACCAATAATAAGTTTTTCCGTCTTTATTTAAAGTAATCACACGAAAAACAAGATGAGTATGAAACATGAGTATATAATAAAATTAGTTTGGTTTCCGTACGTAATTTTATATTTTGAATTTTTACATTAGCGTGTAGTGTATATATGAATTGTACTAGTTTAAGTTTGAACTTATTTATGTATGGCACACAATTTTTGCTATGCATTTAAATTTAACTAAGATGAAGATGTGAAAATGAGTTTATTTTAAATTACGGGGTTGAAGAAAATGGAAAGTCGTCTATATGCCTTTCCTATTAAATGTATTCTCTTAAATGGTTTACCTCGAGAAACCATTATATGGCATGGGAAAGTGAAAAAAAAAACATCATGGAAAAGGTTCTACATATCTTGGTTTTAAATTAAACATTAATTTAAAGTTATTTTAATGATAATGGTCATATCGATCGTTGTTATTTTTCTAAGTAAGAAAGACGTTTATATGGCTATGTACTGCAGAGAGAAGCCGAAGGAAAGCTTCCGAAGTTATCTGATAAAGAAGGAATCGTTTTAGAGATGAGAGATGTTTTCTCTTTGCAGTCTTGGTCTTTCAAATACAAGTTAGTCTCATCACTTTTTTGTTACGACTTCTTGTTAGATTTCGAGTTGTTTTTATTTATCAAATAGCGAATAATTTTACGACTAGAAAGACTTAAAGCTTGTATTAATGCCATAGGTTCTGGTCCAATAACAAGAGCAGAATGTATGTCCTCGAAAACACAGGTAAATTAAGGAATTCAATATCATTTCAAAAAGTATATAATACTATTGATTCATGTAAAACTACTCTTTTACTTATATGGATTTTTTTATTTTATTTTTTGTGGTCATAACTAAAGGAGAATTTGTGAGGCAAAATGGAGTAGAGTCGGGAGATACTTTAACAATATACGAGGACGAAAGCAAGAATCTCGTGAGCACTCTCTTGTTAACTCCCTTTCCCCTATATTTTTAATTATTATTATTATAAAAAAGACAAAAATAAGTTGAAAATTTATTAATTAGTAGACTGAAATTGGAAATCTGAAAAGTAGTCATTGAATTCAGTTTGTTAAGCATACAGACAAAAACTTCACTGCCCTTTTATTGGCCTTTTCCTGTCAATGATAACATTAAGTTACGTCGAGTTTATAATTTTCCTTTTGTTGGGTTAATTTGGTTTGGTTATGACTTATGATTTTGTGTGTGTGTAATATCTATTCACTTGTTCTTATTAAAGTACTTCGCTGTTACAAAGCCGGGAAGACAAAATGGAGGAAGAGGAGTTGAGTCGATGGAAGTGAACGAGATGAACCACTACGAAGAGATAATGTATGATTTCATGCCAGGAGACGAAGAAGAAGCTTCTATTGCAATGCTCATCGGAAATCTAAACGATCACTATCCCAACCCTAACGATCTCATGGGCCTCACCGTTGATCATCAGCACCATCAAGCCGCGTCCTCGTTGCCATCTGTGGATTATCCGCACGTGGGTTCACTCGATGATCGAGTGAGCTTTGACGACATTGTGTGGTGATGTAGTGTGGAAGTTCATATAGGTACCCCCTTGTGAAAATGGGCCTTGGGCTATACAAAGAAGAGAGATTGAAAGAAAAGAAGATATTATATTTCATCATCTGAGATTTACCCCCATTTGAGATTCATATCCATATATTGTTTTTGTTAAAAAGTTTTTTAATTAAGAGAAATTATCATTTATGTTCAATAGTGTACTGAAGATTCGTTTTGAGTTTTATAAGCCGGAAGATATTTTAACATCTTATTAGCAAACAATCTTTATTTTATTGGTTGGAGATATGTTTTCTTTTTTATCAATTTTGGAGATTTATCAAATAATTTTATAATATGATAAAATATTTGTTGACAAAGGACGGACATTCATGGTACATTTTGTACTCTAAGAGCATCTGCATTGGTGTAGGACAATTTTTGGTCCTTCAAATATATTAATCTTATTTTGAGAGTTTCTTAAGTTTGGTATAAGCATTGATGTCCCTTACAGTTGGTCCCTTAGAAAAAATAATATTATTTTTAATTAAAAAAAATAATTATTTAAATTAATAAGTAAAAACATATTAAAGTTTTAATTTAAATAAAACATATAACATTGACATTAAAAACATAAGAAAATTACAAAGTTGCAAAAACTTGAAAAAAAAAACATACAATTAAAACATGAAAGATAAAAAACATAAACATCTAATCTCTGAATCTTTACTTCTAACAGAATTAACCGCTGTCAGACTGTTTTGATTTTCAGGTTTATTTTCTTTATGACATTCCTTTTTAGAGATGAGTCTTTCTACTTCACCTGGAGGAGTATCACTTGGCCTAACAGTTTCAACCTTATCTTTGATAGGAGCACTATGAACCATTGATAAACTACTTGATAAACTCAATGATGTCGAACACGGTCCAGAAAATATTCCCTGCACCAAAAGGTAAATTTTCAAACAAGGAAACGTTGAACATTCAGAGAATATAGTAGGTCTGTATCTCTAATCTTGTAACTTACACTAGAATATAACTGAAACGCTCTCTCGCTTCCACAGATGCCGACACTAACTGGCTGAACCGCTACAGCCTCCTTTAACGCTTTCTCATCATTTGTTTTTACGCCATCATAGCTATCAATTGTCACAACCCGCTGTTTCAACTACATAACAAAAGAGACTCATGTACGTTAGTGAATGTCAAAGACCAAAGACACAAACAAGGTATAGAAATTAAACAAGGAGAAAGTAAACCGATACCTTATCCTTCTTACAGGTGGCATCGCGTTGTTGATAAGGATAGTCTTTCTCTGTGTCTATTCCCTTGTTTTTTATGACAAATTGGAAAGCATAATCCATGAGACCACCATTGCAGCCATCATTATAGGACTTGTCACAATCAATGAGTTCCTGCTCGGAGAGGCTGATGAGATCTCCTGTAACAATTTTGTTGATTCCCTCCATAGCTCCAGTAGCAGAGAACGACCAACACGCCCCTATAAATGTAGTAGAACATCATCATCCACTCAAATAAACAACATGGTGGATGCATCTGAGAGAACACATTACTATTTCTGACCAAAATTCCAACATTTGTCACTGAATCAAACAGTAACTGTCATATAAGAAGAGTAGAAGACACATGATAATTGCTTCTACACTTTCCGAAAAGGTTCAATCAGTATAATACTCTCAACCATAATTACACATGGAAAAGGAAAGAAAAGTTATACTCCAAAAAAAAGTCCAAAAAGCGTAAAAGAGATGCAAAATTAGATTACGGTGACAAACTTTGCCACGATTGGTCTTCCTGTAACATACTACTAAGTAACCACAGAAGATGAAACCTGCATCCTCAAAGATTCTAAAGTTTGAGAATTTTCTCCGATCTAAATCTAATCTTAAGTTCCAGATTCCAAAGTCTTGATCTTTAATCCAATCTTAAGTTTCTAAGTCTCACAACAAAAGATAGAATAAAAATACTGCAGCTTCCTTGATCTTTGACATTAGTAACAGCTCTGTTCTTCCTCCAATCAACAGAATCTGGAACCTTTACGGTACCACCCAGACTCTTCCCTTTACTACTAGCCATTACCAACGACGGCGCAGAAACAGAGAGTCCAAGACGAGAGGTCTTGAACTCGGTGTGAGTCAGATCCGCGAAGGCATTGAGAGAGAGAGTAAGTAGCGTTAGCGATGAAATTGTGTTTGGTAACGAAGTCGTGGTTATCTTTAAAGATTTGAACCCTGTGTTGCCTCTCTTCTTCTGAACCGTAAGTTTTGCTATGTCTCTGGCACCAGTCCTCGAACAACTCGGAGATGTCATCGGAAGATGACGATGAAGATGATGAAGATGATGAAGATGATGAGGAAACGAGAAGAAGGAAGAAGAAAGTGAGAGAGACAAAGGAGAAAGATGACATTGACATTGACATGAGATAAGCAAATGAATGGATGCTTTTGCGGGCAAAACAAGTCGGAGAAATAACACAAACATCTCACACCCAGACACGTGTAACGAAGGACGGAGAAATAAATGTCCCCTATGAAGGAACGTTCCTTCGATATATGTCGAATTTAAATTTAAATTAAATCATTTAATTGCATCGGACAACCCATTCATACACCAATGCAAATGCTCTAATATATAAGTCTTCCTGCTATGTGGGTGGGACGAAACGGTTCAAACAGAACCGCGCAATTGAAAGAAGCGTACATGCAAACCTAAGATTTCGGAAATATCACATTGAAAGAAGCGTACATGCATGTCACACCGGTGGAAAACTGTTTTTTGAGGGAAATTTGTTGGACCAATCATGGGTACTGATTAACTTATTAATCCAAAAACTAAACTAACTCATAAGCGGAGAGTTCTCACATCTTTTATATATTATCGGAAAAAAAATTATCCGAACCGATGTAGAACATATTGGACTCTAATAACGTTGGATTTTGAGTGATTATGCAGATAGACGATTATGCCATGCTCCGTTGCCAATGAAGCAGGTGTTTTGTTTTAGACATGTATATATATATACAGTATATGTTATAATGGGCATAACTTTGTTAAAAGACGTTTTGATGGTTAACCCGAGTTTAATTATAAACCAAAGAAGTTCACAATTTGAACTTTTCATAAACCTTTTTGAGTCTTTTTTGCTAATGGGTTAAAAAAAGAATTGGCTTTAAACATAAAAATACTTAGAATAGGCTCATTAGACTTAGACCACAACAAAACAAACATAGCGCAACTTCACTAATTCATTAAGTTCATATATATATATATATATATATATATTCATAGCTAACTTGTACGGTGTTAGTTATGAAAGAAAACAAAATTAAATAACAAGCTTGTGTGGAAACTAAAAACAAAAATTGAAGAATATGTTTTGTCAATAATATGTTACTGTTGTCAAATTATATTGTGTATAGTTTATTATTGTTGTACTTGGAAGTACTTTTTTGGTTAAAAATTATGTTACTTGAAAAGATTGTCATGCCTTGCACGTGATGAAAAGATAAGAGAAATATTATTTTCCACAATTAGAAAACTAAGACCATCTACAACGGCAGCAAAGCTCGTTCGTTTCTACGAATAATATATTTTAATTATTTTCTTTTAATACTACTATATATTTAAATAAAAAATTTAAAAAAAAATTACCTTATTAGAAATGGACACATGTCCTTTCTGTCCAAAGAATCGTTTCTTCCGGTTCTTGTAGAAGGAACGTTGCTCAAATATTTTCTTCTTTTATGATTACTTTTCAGTTTTAATAAAGAGTACTCCTAAGAGCAACTACCACTGGACATGCCATAAAATAAGTTATTCGGCTAATTTCTCAAACTTGATTCCCTAACACTAACCCCTAAACATATAATTTGTAAGTCCGACGCTCTAACCCAAGCCTGAATTCTAGTCGAAGCCCAAAACTATTACCATTGTACTGTTAAAACTGAAAGTACATCGGAACTCTTCAAACGATAGCCCCTACTCTCTAATTAGATAGCCCAATTTAGTTACTTTAATACTCCAAACCCAACCAACCTGGGACAATTAGCCGTGTCAGAAATACCCAGTTAATGAGAATACCAAACCTTATAGAAACCCCAAAATAGAGATAAAATCTTTCATGCAACACGTATTGAATACTTGTAAGTTGTAACAGAGTAACACAGTATTCAATGATATTTTATAATAAATTGTACAGTCAAAATATTTATATGGTTTCTTGAGTACAATCAATTTTACATGACAAAAACAACCTTCATATCAATAATACTTATAAGTCAAATTTGATATGGTTTATGACATTACATGTCTAGGTAGTCCAATACCCAATTGATCCTGAGTAAAAATATGCAAGTGAGTAGAAGACCAGAATGCATACCAAGTTACGATTTGACTCCTTTTTTTTTCTCTCTCATTGGACTTACGCTATAGATCTTGGATATAACACGATCGCACTAAAATGAAAAATCCCATGCATATATATTCGATTTAAAGTTAAATATGGGAAATAGAAAAAAAAAAAAATATATATATATATATATATGGGAAATAGATGTTCAAATTTAATAATCGTTGGTGTTCTCCGGGATAGGCTCCTCGCTTTGCTCCGAAGGATGATTGCAGAATTTCACGTGACTACGTGAGCTTGTTTCACTAATTACTACGTAATAGATAGGATCCTTCTCCTAGTTGACTAAATTTTATTCGGTCGTAATAGTTGACATCTAGATCTATGCACAACAAACCGTAAAATAATTCTACATTTATAGCGCTTGGATATTAATGCAACATTAAAAAGTAGTATTTTTTTAGATTAATACTAGTATAAATTAGGAGAAAGTAAAATTTCTTAATTCAAAAAATTACACATTTGGATTGAAATCATCATTCTTAAACCTCCTACATAAATATATAACCTCGTTAGTCTTGTAAATATACAAATTTGCACAAGCATAACACTGTTAGTATAACTTAGGAATATAAATTACTAACTAACCTTAATATTTTAAAAAGTAGTACTACTCCGAGTGGGTGAACTTATTGCCATTGACATTAAAATTTATTAATTATTACCCCATTTTTCAAATCATAGTCTCATTAAATTATAATGGATTCCAACTCCCAAGTACTCAAGCTCCTAAACATAAAAACGTAGGAAGCGTGGAATTTCGATTTAGACATTAAATGTGCAATGTAATAGTATATGTCATGTGTGGATTATGAAACAATGTATGAACGTTCACAAGTGTGTATATATGGGCTGTGAACTTGTGATCGTTCATCGCACTTTGAATTTGATCGTCACAAAACTTTGTGGGCAGCTCCGGGATATTTAAAGCTTGCTTTTCAACGGTGGAGATTGTAAATAGACAGTTAGTTTTCGTTATGTGGTTCAATCTTTAAAGCTGTTTGTTTATGTTTCTCTATCGGTTTAATTTCAAAGTTGTTTTGTTGTTGTGGCTGGTTGTAGGGCGTGTTTAGCTGTGAAAATTGTTTCAAAAAAATTTCGTAAAAACAACTCCCAAATAAGATGATCCATCGTTTGCCTAGATGCAAACCAAGCTTGGATGCCACATACATACTTCATATTGTGCTTAACCGATTCCAAATGTTTTTGTCAATCAACTTACTAGATTCTCAATGGAAAATTGTTTGATTATTTTTGTTAGAATAGGAAATTGTGTTGCTGTGGAACTTAACCCTTCGTTGATGTTGTGAAGATCCGACAATCATGTCGGACATTGATAAATCTAACTATAACACTATGATACTATCCTATACACTAACGAAAAATTATACTCCATACAAAAAATATAAGGACAAAGACTAGCACGAAAGTAGCCATATTTTTTGGAGGAAAATGTGGTAAGTTCACGATGCATACTTTTACGGACGTATTTATTGTTTTTATTAAATTCAGTAAAATCATAAAAGCAAAGAGAATCATTCCAACGAAGAATGATTAGTCTACATTGTAAACGTAATGATACACATCTTCGCGTTTTCCGATTTAAACATTTAAACAATTATGGCTCATAATTGTGTTGTATGATCTATAGCGAAACGTTAGACAAAAGCATCCAAAGATAGGTTTTAATTTGAAAATTAAAAAAATAATAATAATGATAGGGTGGGTCTATCATATTTCCCATACTTTTGCAGGTAACGCGAAAATGTAACATGACATGTCTCTATCCGGACAAAACATAGTTATCCCGCAACGTTAATAATTCAAGTTACCCCCGTTCGTGAATATTATTGATCATTGTAGAAAGAAATGGTGGGTTTGGACCTTTTTCGTGAATCGCTTTAGATATTTAACATTAATTTAATACAGAAAAGAACAAAAACAATTCAAACAAAACGACAGGTAAAGGAAAAATATCTAAACGTAACAGTTCTAACTATTTGAGAAAAAGTTTTCTTAATAATAATGGATTTAAATTTGAGCATGGTGGCTAGTTAAGAGATGGGTGATATTTGTATTACAGAGTTGTCTTAGTATTACTTATTATCATGTTTATCGGCAACTGATCCTAGCTAGTTGTCTGCGTAGAACTTTTGGAGTTACCTGTTGATGTATGATACAAAAAAAAAAAAAAACAAAAAAAAATCTATTTTAAGCAATTGAGGAACATGTGCAACGTAACGCAGCAATTGCGCTCAAAGTCTCCAAAAGATGTCATCAGTAATATATTGTAAGAAATTAGTTAAAACAACATCAGAGTTTCATAAAATGTGGTTTCCATGCATTCATCACAATTAATGTAACTAATGGCAAACTCACTTCACGGCTACTAACGTATAGAAATAGATAGTTAAAAATTTCATGTTTAGTAGGACATTTGCAAAATACCTTTTGTAGAAGGGTGGCCTAATCTGTCCAACAATGCTCTCCAATCAAAATGTTCTACTACTTTCAAAACAGAGTTTGTTTTTTTTTTTTTTTTGGCAAAACCCATTATTAAGTACATTTCTGATGCTTAAATATCAGAAAAGTTAATTTACTCGATCATACATGAAACACATCTCCCGCTAATATGATATTATCGTATGAGTTGGTACTTTCTTAGACTCTGGTTCTGCAACTAAAATAGCTATCAATACATTGATTTTCCTAAATCCACACATAAATTATCAAAAACTTTTGCATGTAATTGCTTTGATATCATCATGTCAAAAACAAAAGTGCTTTCTTTGATATCATGACAAAACAAAAAGGACGCAAAACAAATTAAAATGAAAATTCATATTCAACATTACAATGATTCACGCTATAAAACAATTTCTCTAAATATTATATTCTTCCAATATATTACTTTTGTTAAAGTATCCAATAATGTTTTGTGTAGATGGATCACCAGTTATTTTGTTCTTGTCATTTACTTACATGCATACATGGAACTGAATTATGTATTGTAAAGGTAAAAACGTTTAATAGTTATTTGGTTTTGAAAATAAAAAATGCATTAAAAATAATAAATACACTAAAGAAAATCATCTTTATGATAAAAAACAAATTAAAACATCAACTATTCTAATAGAGGGAATCTATATTTATTACATATATATAACAAGAATAATCAAGAAAAAAATACTACAACTTGACATAGACGATCTAAATCTCACACCGAGTCTTTTATTCTAAATGTTTTCTAGATGGGTGTCAAGATCTTTTTAACACATTGGGTTCAGCCATGAGCTAACCATATACATTGGTTAGTTTCTCACAAAGTTTCTCATTAACCAAAGAATTAATAAAATATAAAATAATAATTTTTTATCAAATAATATATTTTTATCGTAAAAGTTTTTCTACGGAGAAAATTTCTTAAAGATTATCAAATGAGAATAGTTCTCAACTCTCATTGCAAAAAATTATTATATTATATTTTAGTATTTCTTTTTTAATTGAGAAACTTTTGTGAGAAATATCCAATGCATATGCTTTAAATTTTTCAATCTAGAGTGTCTATGTCTAGTAGAACAAAGGAGTAACAAAAAAAACAAATAATAAGAAGAGTGGCTAATGTGGAGTAAAAAAGTAACTAATAATGGAGTAACTCATTTCGATAGTTTTTGATTTACTATTTACAAAATAAAAATAAAAAATAAATAAATAAAGAGTTATTTGATGACACCTAGAGTCGTGAACCTTCTCTCCTATATATAGACCCATTTCATAATCACAATTCATATCACTAACCAAACAAAAAAAATGGGGTTCGTAGGTAAGAGTGTATTACTGAGTCTTGTAGCACTTTGGTGCTTCACTTCCTCTGCCTTCACTGAAGAACTGAACCATGTGTCTCAAACCCCTTCTCTAGCTCCTGCGCCGGCTCCTTACCACCACGGCCACCACCACCCACACCCTCCCCATCACCACCACCCTCACCCACACCCTCATCCACCGGCCAAATCACCTGTTAAACCCCCGGTTAAGGCACCAGTGTCTCCACCAGCCAAAGCTCCGGGTAAGCCCCCAGTTTACCCTCCCACCAAAGCTCCAGTTAAGCCCCCAACCAAAGCTCCGGTTAAGCCACCAGTTTCCCCGCCAACCAAACCTCCCGTTAAGCCCCCGGTGTACCCTCCCACCAAAGCTCCGGTTAAACCCCCAACTAAAGCCCCGGTTAAGCCACCAGTTTCCCCACCAGCAAAACCTCCGGTCAAGCCCCCGGTTTACCCTCCCACCAAAGCTCCAGTGAAGCCCCCAACTAAGCCCCCGGTTAAGCCACCTGTTTCTCCTCCCGCTAAGCCACCGGTTATGCCGCCGGTGTACCCGCCTAAGTTCAACCGTAGCCTAGTCGCCGTTCGTGGTACAGTCTTCTGCAAAAGCTGCAAATACGCTGCGTTCGACTCACTCACAGGCGCTAAACCCGTCGAAGGTTTGAACCATTTTTTATATTTATTATCTTTCACTTTCGTTAATTATTTCATACACTCACAAATAAATACCTCAGTAATAGTAATAATCGTGTGAAACAACTCAACCTGCCGCTCTGCATACGCATTTATTCATTCAGTACTGTATACGTATATTTGTCTATAGAATAATACGTATTTCATACCACTGCATACGCATTTATTCATTCAGTACTGTATACGTATATTTGTCTATAGAATAATACGTATTTCATACCAAAAATCATGACGCACACTTCGATAATAATAATTCAAATTTCTAAACGTTACAAGTGGGACCTTTTGGTACGTAACTAGTCAATGTTTCGAAAAGAGGTAAAAATAAAATAAAAGAGAGTGACTATGTACACTTCTGCACTCATCAGTCACTGTTTTTTACAGTCTGGCCCATCAATTTCACTACTTCCCAAAAGCATATAACTATTCCCATTAGTTCAAAAAACAGATCTAACGTGTATTAATTATATATTATTTCTTTATGGTTCGTGCAGGTGCTACTGTGAGACTAGTGTGCAAGAGCAAGAAGAACATAATCTCGGAGGCGACAACAGACAAGAACGGATACTTCTTTTTGTTGGC
>NC_025687.1:13133169-13165495 GCF_000633955.1 Camelina sativa | reverse complement strand
TATTTGGTGAAATCAAAGGACTACAAGTGCAACAAAGTCTCCAAGCTCTTCGGTGGAGATGTCGGCGCTGTGCTCAAGCCTGAGAGAAGCCCAGGAAAATCCACGGTGGTGATCAACAAGCTGCCTTACGGTATCTTTAACGTCGGTCCATTTGCCTTTAACCCGGCTTGCCCCAAATGAAGATGAACCCTCTGGTTACTTTCTTGATTACGTCGTCGTGTTTGTGTTATGATTAATCTCGTGTTCAAGAAGAGTGTAAGAGTGAGTGAGTGAGAGAGAGAGAGAGAGAGAGAGAGAGAGAGAGTTATGTGCGTTGGAATTTTAATGTTAGCTAGTTTTTTTTCTTAAGTTAAAATGCTTGGATTTTAAGTATGATGTATTCTCTTTATCTCTCTTTTTAAGCGACTTTGATTAAGTTTCGTTTGAATAAAATAGTACTACTAGCTTTTCAAGATGATTTAGTTTTTGATCTTATACAAGCTTGCAAATGACTAGAGTGTCATGTGATTCCATTAGATAACATAACTCATTGAATGAACACAGAGAAATATTAAAAGCCACAAATGAAAGCGTCCAGGCGCTAGTTTAACGATAGAGTTTTATACTATTGCAATGCCTATTTAATGAATAGCTTGTATGTTTTTGTTCTATTCAACTTAAGATCAAATTAAAAAAAAAAAAAAGGTAAGAAAATTTATGCTGCAAACCAAAAAAAAAAAATGATTACTAGGAACGGGGAAAAGCTCGATGGGAAAGGGGAATCATCGAATAGGGGTTTCTAGTTTGTTCTTGGATTCGGAGAAAAATCAGCTGCGTAATTGTCGGCCACGGGGCTGACATCATTTCCCATCACATCTCAAAGTTTAAAACAAGGACAAGAAATAATTCACTACTACTAGTACTAATAAAGAGTTTTAGTTACTTAAAACGGCTAGTTTGAAAACTTTGAAATTAGAAAAAAGTGATTAACAGGATGGGTTTGTGGCGGAGCGATATACATATATATTTGTCTTTTGCTTTTCTTGTTTTATGTATCTTATGTGGTGTCATGCATTAGGAGTCGACTTAGTTTCATAACTTGAGATTCTCTCTTAAAAATTGTTAACCGGGTTGTTGTTATGCACTGGTTAGGCCTTTACATGTCAGTTCAACGGAATCAAATTTGTTATGTTGTTGCTATTATGGTCTTATAGCGACTGAACTAATATTTTTTTGTTACGAGGATTCAGGTGTAGTTGTCGAGCGATGATCACCAATTCAATGATCGAAATATTGCGGTGTTAACCTTTCTTACTTCACTCTTTTTCTTCTTCGAACAGACGAGAGATCAAATAAATGTCCACTAGAGATTCATAAAAGGTTTGATCATTTCTACAATCGACTACATAAAGACATGGCCCAAGATAAAATGCACACAACAAGGGCTAGGTTTCTTAACTGACACTGAACCCGATTCTTAAATATAACAAATAGAAGAACACAAATTATATAAGCCCAACGTGTTTCTCCACAAGCAAACGAGCTACGCAATAAAATTGTAAGTCTATACTACTAGTTTACTTAGTCAAACCCCAATGATTAGATTACTTCCAAGAAAAGCATTTCTTGATTGATTGAATATATATATATATTCAAACACGACACGTAGATAAAATCAACTTAACCATAAACATCATTTCGAGTCTACATATTTATTAATATTATTGACCAAAAATAAAGGTCACATAAATGAGTTTCCTAGTCATCAAAAAAAAAAACCATCATTGGGTTTATTTGAGTTCCAACGATTAAAAATTAAATGTTCTCTGTAGAAATTATAGTCTCTTTCTACATTTTATTCTTTATGATTAAGGTCACATATATGATTAATTTATTTTTCTGATGATTTTTATTTTATTTATGACAATCTCATGATTTATTTTTTTTAATACTTTTTCACTTTCCCACCTTTCCACTTTTTCACTTTCTTCTCAAGTGAAAAATTAACAAACATTTCGATTCATATACGTGAATCTTTCATATTTCTACTTTCCCACTTTCTTCTCAAATGAAGAATTAACAAAAAAAAAGAAAAAAGTAAAGACATGCAAACATTTTTACCCATGTACGTGAACCTTTCATATTCTTCATTTATCACAAATTTTTAACTCCTAAACATCCAAACTAGAGTAACTAAAATTTTTAAACTTGGAGCCACAATTATTTAACTCAAAAACAAAAAAATTAGGATGGAGCCAAAGTCACCTAACTCAAAAAAACTGAAAAAATAAAATGGAGCCAAAACCAAAATAACTTAGTTCCATTAACCTTCTATATATATTGACATAGATTTAAACCATTAGTCCAAATCATCAAAATGGCTTTTCATAGTTTTGATCTAAATTTATCACCTCAAAATAATGAGCAAAATATTTTGTTTGATTTGAATAGAAGTCCAAGAGAGTTTACTTCAGGTATTTTTATTAAATTATTTTTAGTAAATTTATTTATTATATTGCTCAATTTTTTTTATATACATGTCATAAAGTATTTAATGTTTTTAGTAACTTTAAGGAGATATTTAATTTTGAAGACATGAATCATGTTATTTATTTTAGTAGGATTATGATTTTATTTATAACATATTTTGTTCTTTTTGAAATATTGTGACAAGAGAAACCATATTAGAAAATCCTCAAGAAGCTCATGTTCGTAGGAAAGAAATGACAGATGGTGAAAAATTAAAGGTTTACCATGCTTTGTTGGAAAGAAGCAACAATGGAACATTGAAGAGGACCCATACAAGAGAAGTTGCTAATTTACTGCCCGTACCGTTGCTAACTGTACAACGAATTTGGAAGCTGGCTAAAGATATTCCTAATGGTGAAGTTGTTGATGTCTCGCATAAGAGAAAGGGTAAATGTGGTGGGAAGAATATTGTGTTTGACCTTGATCGAATTGTTGATATTCCATTCAATCGACGGAAAACTTTATGGTCATTGGCGGCTGCTTTGAAAATTAGTCGGACGACGTTGTGGCGATGTCTAAAAAGAGGGCTCATTAAACGACATTCAAATGCCATCAAGCCACGTTTGACGGAAAACAACATGAGAGCTCGACTGCAATTTTGTCTCTCCATGCTCGACAGAACTACTTTGCTCGGTCATCCGAAGTTTGTTGATATGCATAATGTTGTGCATATCGATGAAAAATGGTTTTATATGACAAAAAGGTCAGAAAACTATTACTTGCATCCCAGTGAAGAAGAGCCATATCATACATGTCAAAGTAAAAACTACATCGGCAAGGTAATGTTTTTAGCTGCCATGGCTCGTCCAAGATTTGATAACAATGGAAATGAGACATTTTCAAGAAAAATAGGAGTTTTCCCGTTTGTTACAATGCAACCAGCTCAAAGACGTAGTAGAAATCAAGAGGCGGGTACTTTGGAGTTAAAGCCCATGACTTCCATCAAGAGAGAAAATATAAAAGATTTTCTCATTGGAAAAGTTCTTCCAAGAATTCGTGAACGATGGCCACAAGAAGATTTTGGGAAAACAATATTTATTCAACAGGATAATGCAAGAACCCACGTTGATCCAAGGGATGAGGATTTTAGTGCAGCTTCTTCTCATCATGGTTTTGATATCCGTTTGATGTGTCAACCACCAAACTCACCCGACTTGAATATTTTAGATCTTGGATTTTTTAATGCCATTCAGACACTACAACACAAGGTGTGCCCAAAGACGATTGAAGAACTTGTTTCTGCGGTGGAAGTTACGTTTTATGAATATCCTCCATATCTGGTGAACCGGATTTTTGTGACTTTGCAATCATGCATGCGAGAAATTATGAAAGTCCAAAGATCAAATAAGTATAAAATCCCACATATGAAGAAATCCATCTTGGAGAAAGAATTTAGTTTACCTTCACAAATTACTTGTGATCCTATTTTAATTCAAGATGTACTAAATTATTTAGATAATTGAGTTGTTGCTTTTTTAAAAATTATTATCTTATCCATCTCGAGATCTATTTTATATTGTAAGATTTTGTTTTATCGGCAAATTTTAGTAGTTGACAAAAGGATTTTGTTTAAACTGAATTGATTACCATATTTTCTCAACACACGTTCATAACAAGAAGGAGAGAAATAAGAGAAACCAAAGAAACAAAGGAATAAAATAAACAAAAGAAACCATAGAAGTAGGAAACAGACGAGAGAAATTTAGAAACAAACCAAAATTACTAATAAAATCTAGGAAAATAAATCTTGAGCATAGCTAATATAGTGTCTTCGATTTCCTTCTCTGGATGGATCTCTCCTACATCTTTATAGAATAATTTATTCAAATCAAATGGACGCATGTCCCTAGAGTTGGAATCGTGAATCCAATAAACACTCCTCGATTCTCTTTGAAGCGGTTGAAAGTTCTTGACTTCTTGTTCTTCTTCACTATGAATATGTTGAATATTGTTTGAATTGCTTTCTTCTTCTTGCTTCACTTCTTTTTTAGCTTCTTCATGATTCATTTTTGTTTTGAGAGAGAGAGACAAAGGATTAATAAGAAGAGGAAAAAATGAAATGATAACTAATTCTTTTACTGATGACAAAAATAAATAGTGATGTTTAGTGAAATACGGTCGTTTTAGTTTCTTTGTCCAAAAGTACACTCCATACACGTTCTACAATATCATTAATTATTAATTTCTTTGTCCAAAAATTTATTAAAAATATTCAAAACATCAATCTTTGTGGGACAAAGAAAATGCTCTAAAACTTCAATCTTCATGAGACAAAGAGAGTACTTTTTTTGTCTCACAAAAATTGATGTTTTGTAATTTTAAAAAATATTCATTAAAAATATTTAAAATTTTGAATTATTATTGATTTAAAATTAAATAACATCTTTTTAGTCAAAGAAAAATATATATTTAAACGCAATAATCATTATTTTTATTAAATATTATAAACATCAATCTTTTACGAGAAAAGGGAGTATCATTTATTGCCAAAAAGACTATATAACCAAAATGAGTCTATTACGCAAACAAACAAGAATAGCAAAAAAAATCACACTTCCCTTCTTTTGGCGACGGCGCGTGCACAACAATCCTTAAGTCAACGCGTGAGCGAAGACTTAAAGAAATATAGAAAGAGAGACTAAAAAGAGCCAATAGCGCCCACCGAAAACATTTTCTTACCGAACCAAAAAACACAAAAACAAAACAAAAAAGCTTCAAACTCCAAAAACACAATTTTTATCTCTCTCTCTCTCTCTCTCTCTCTCTCTCTCTCTCTCTCTCTCTCTCTCTCTTAACATACACAAATGGAGAATTCGCCGAGATACAGAGAAGCGACGAATCTGATTCCATCGCCGAGATGCCACAACAACAACAACAGCTGTAGTATGAGCAGTAGCAGTGAGAGTAACAAACCACCCACAACTCCAACCCGACACGTTACAACAACAACAAGATCCGAATCCGGAAACCCGTACCCGACAACATTCGTTCAAGCAGACACTTCATCCTTCAAACAAGTCGTTCAGATGCTAACCGGATCCTCCGACAGACCCACCAAACACGGTTCTTCCCTTAAACCAAACCCGACCACCCATCATCATCATCAGCCCGACCCAACAACAACAACAACAACAAGATCCACTCCTTCCTCTTCCTCCTCTTTCTCAATCCCTCCGATCAAAGCCGTACCAAACAAGAAACAGTCTTCTTCCTCTTCAGGGTTTCGTCTCTACGAGCGTCGTAATTCAATGAAGAACCTCAAAATCAATCCTTTAAACCCGGTTTTTAACCCGGTTAACTCAGCTTTCTCCCCACGGAAACACGAGATCCTCTCCCCGAGCATCCTCGATTTCCCATCTCTCGTCCTCAGCCCTGTCACTCCTCTTATACCCGACCCGTTCGATCGATCCGGGTCATCGAACCAGAGCCCCGAAGAGAAAGCCATTAAAGAGAAAGGCTTTTACTTGCATCCGTCTCCGGCTACTACTCCGATGGATCCAGAGCCTCGCCTTCTTCCTCTTTTCCCTGTTACTTCACCTCGTGTCTCAGGTTCTTCTTCATCAGCTTCTTCTACTTCTTGAAGAACCCTAATTTTTATTCTTTTCTTTTTATAAATCATCCTTTTGTGATCTTCTTTTAAACTATATACTATTATAATTGGGAATTTGAGATGAATGAATGAATCCTGATGAGAATTATTATTATAATTATACAAAATTTGTAATGTTGAGATGTTTGCTCAATTTTCAAAAAAAAAAAAATCATAGCCCTTTCAATTGTATTAATCTCTCTTCTCTCTATCTATATATGGTGCTTTTGATATATGCTCTTATTTGGCTTTGGCTTCAATAACTATTGTGATGTGTTTGATTGAATTGAATACGAAAACAAATATCAGATTAGTATATATATATATTTTTTTTTTCACTCTTATTGAATCCAGTTATTAGTTGTGCAATTTGACTGAAATGATCTTATAGTAATAATTGTATATAAGCGAGCACACACAATTTGTTGCTTCCCTACATTGTTCTCTTAGACTTAAGAGAGAAACCAAATTGGTCCAACCTTCTTTTGCTAAGTATTGATGAAAGGGAAAAAGGAGTTTTTTCGTAAATAACAGGGCACACCATATTTTATATCTTCTTTTTCATACTTTATACAAATTGAAAATAAAAAGAAAGAAAGAGGAAATTGGATGGAAGGAAGTGGGGCTTAGCTGTCTAAAGAGAGAGTATTAATTAAGAGAGGTAAGGAATCTTTTGACTATATATATACATATATATCCATGATTTTTATGATAGATAGGGTTTTGTTTTGAGATTTTGACCCCTTTTACCTATATTTTTAGCCTAATGAATAGCAGCAATAACAATATTGTTGTTTGGATTCATTTAGAGTACAATCTTTAGTTGTGGTCACTTACGGGTCTAAATAAATAATATATCTTGAGGTCAAAAATCACGGTGAATGTTTTAGTTGAAAGGCGAACTTTAGTGGCATATGTGGAATTGAGGGTAATGGGCAATTACAAGCAAAATGGCCCCATCTCATTTCTTTATAAATCTAAAGTTTTGAATATTTCTTTTGGTCAAAGTTTTTGTTTAGAGAAACTTTCAAAAATATTAGTTAGGTGCTTCTTCAATTGGTTGCACAAAAGGGACGTGGTCTACGGAAACGATTAATGCTTAATTGTTTAATAATTAATATTTTTTTGTCATTAAATGGTCTTTCATGACTAAATTAAAAATTTTAAAATTAAACTTGACTCAATCTTCTCATGGTGGACCGGATCTATTATTATCTTTTCATCTCTCTCCAGAATATATTTAAAATTCTCATGTGAAGAGAGTTGAACTTGTGTGGTCCATTTCCACTATTGGTGGTGCTATGATAACGATTGCGGTTGACTCATTTTTTATTTCTTTTTTAAAAGTATAAAAGATTTTTTTTTTTTCTTTCACTCATTTGTAAAAATATTTTAACTGTTATATTCGTTTATTGGTTAATCTTACCCACTATAGAATCCAATCTAATTCTTGTATTGGCAAATCTTATCCACTAGAATCCAATCCGGATTTTTGATGATGTTATATACCTAAATTCCTTAAATTACAGAGTATATTTCACGATTTAGATGGTTTCTTCTTTTACAACAAAGAATATATTCCAAACCGTTGATAAAAAAACATATATATATATATATATATTCCAAACCCAAAAAAAAAGAGAGAAAAAACTAGAAAAACGTTTTTTTTATAAAAAAAGCTCGTTTGTAAAAAATCTCGTTCACTAGTGTATTTATATAAAAACTACTATAGAGCAATAATAGAAAAGTAAAAAAAAAGTAATGGAGTTGTGGTGTACTGGTGTGAATAGCAATAATGTTTTCAAAGTTAGGTTCTCATCTCACTTCAAAGTCTTCCTTGGCTCTCTATTTTCTTTTCTTAATTTTAATGAAATTTGGAAAAAGACCATACAGTGCTGAACGAAGTAGTAGTGCAGGTGGGTCTTGTGACCACGAAACTACCAAACATTTCCTCAGACAAACAAACAAACAAATTTTTTTAACAGTTAGCTAAACTGAGTCAGAGCACAGGATGGGCCTAAGCATAGAACATTATACGTTTTCTTAGGGCTCTTTTATTGCCCCCATGAACTTGAAGCTGTTTTGATTACGACCGGTTAATATATACTCTCATCTCTATTAAGTTTTTTTGTTTTGTTTTCATATATAAAATATAATTTCTATTTTCTACTTTGACCAATTCACTAACAAAATCTATCCAATTTGTATGTATAAAACACATATCTAAACTTTATAATTTTTTTTTTTTCATTTTCATATCAGTTCTGCAGTTCCAATTAAAAACATTAAAAACGGATCTTAATTAGTAATGAAACTCTTCGATTTGTTTATAACTACGAAGTTGAATTAAGTTTGATTTAAAATCATAAATTGAACCCAAAAACACTTTTCCTACGGTGACGGCATTAAGGTGCCCGCTTTATTTGGGCTCGGACATGGGCTTTTCCAATCCAAAAACAAGTTTGCTTTGAGACCCCAAAACACTTATATCTAGCCATTACATTTTCATTTTTTTCTTCGATACTGTATATATTTTGTTATATATCACTTTTTCTTAATGATTACGAGGTTCTGGTCTCTTGGTCCGTACATCGCCGTAAGCCCTAAGAGGCTAAGACGAGGTCCAAACCATGTAGCCACGTAGACCCCTCCCAACGTCAACGTGAATGGAACTTCTGGCTTGAACATTCGGTAACTGGCTTGAAAAAACGATGTGATGTGAACCATGATCATCATCTCAAAGTCATAGTTTCATGTGGATATATCCCAAAATGTTACCCTCAATCTTAGAAACTGAAGCAAAGAAACTTCAAATGATTTCTCAATTAGCCAAGGTTATTTGCGAACCTTTTGTTGATAAAATAAGAATGCATTCAATATTTTAGTTCGATCGGTTGATTCCATGATCATTAACAATCTCAACAAGTTACCGAAGCTTGATGTGTCGTGTTTGTTTCGATATAAATAAAATAGAAAAGAAGATATAGAAAGGAAAACTATGTCCAATTTGGCTCCGTCGTCTTAAAACAAATGTAAGATACTAAAACATTCATGATGTAATATAATAGAAAAACGGAACTTATTATATGAACGAAACGAATTAAAAGAACAACAACAAAGGAAAAGAAGCGATATACCAATGATTCAAAAGCTTATATGCATCATGATGATGATCAAATAAATAAAAGGAAAAAAAATAACAAAAAGAGAATATAAGATCATACGTATAACATATTGGATACGTTAAGAAAGAATGGAAAAAAAAAGATATATGAAAAAGGTGGAAATTAAGGAGGGGAAATTAAGATTTAACGATCAAGAATGAAGAAAGAAGATCGAACGTACGTACGTTGATGAATCAAACCTTCCTCTCTCTATCATTTTAGCGCGCGTACCTATAGCAATGCGTGATGGCACTGCATCCACGCCTATAAGGATTATTCCTTCTTCTCTTCTTGCAATCGTAGTAAGATCGGCCACGTCTACTGCAAGGCACATTGTTCTTTTTGAGAGCATCATAGCCAATGTAACGACGTCCTCTTGCGAGTTGACGTCGGTTTGTCTCTGAATCCATTAGAGATTCGAGCTCATCGTCCTCTCCGATGCAACCTTGCCCGTTGATGCATGATTTAGTCAGTGGATAGGTGGCATTGACGGATTTAGCTACCATAGCTAAGATCAAGAGGCCGAAGACAAGTAACATTTTGATACCCATTTTTTTGTTTTGTTTTGTTTTTGGTTTTTTTACAATGAGTTATTAATTATTACCCTTTTGTTTAGGTTTTTGGTTTCTTCTACGCCCTTTCCTTGTGACAAGGAGAGGGAGAAATAGAAGTATGTGAGATTGTGCAGAAGAACAAATGAGAGATTGGTTTTGTTGGGTGGTAAAAAAAGGTTAAGACAGAATTTGAGATTTTTGCTTGTTATTATTTTGTGGTCGTTAATTCTGTTACTTTGAAATTGGGGGTTTTAACCTCTTTTTTAGGACTATTTTTCTCCATTTTTTCCGTTCGGTGGTTAGATCTATATTTGTTCTAAGTTATTTCTGGCTCTGCTTTTTATTCGGCTAGCTTCTTTTTTTTTTTTTCCTTCTAAAAGTATTAATCGAATGCTCAACTTTAGCATGTAATTCTATTATCAGTTTTGTAACCAATTTCAAAACAAGTTTAAGAGTGAATGGTGATTTATTGGATTTTGGTTTCCTATAAGAGAATGTATAGGAATCATAATAATATTTTGGAATTTCTTCCCCGTAATTTCATAAACTATGCGTCAGTTTTTCTGCATATTCTATATAGATATTTCGTCAACTCTATTCTCATATATCTCATTTTTGTTTTTGATCATATTCTCATTGGATATCATTAGTAATTAGCACATATTTCAGATTCCTTGGATCCTTGCCACATTTTTAATCTCATATTAGATATGTACCAAGCCGGGCAATAATCGACCGTCTGTCAAATTTTTAGACCAATATATATATATATATATATAATCTATTTATTATCAGTTAGTTTTAAATTAGAATTTTCAAGACATTTAAAAAAAAACAAAAAAAATCTCAGTCAAACGTCCATTTATATATACAAAATTCCACTATGAATGTAGTTACAAACTTACAAGTTACAATGCAATATTGCGACGTGGTATAGATATAGTTTTCCATAAATTAAAATGCCAGGAAGAGCAAAGACGAGTAGTGCTAGAGTTGGTAAAAGAGTGCAAATGTCGGTCAATTATGTTTCTCAAAATATTTTTTTTTCATAATGATAACAATGACAAGAAAATCAAGAGATGCATGTCATAGAAATGGGTCAAATCACGTAGCGAACAACTACTACAACGTGCGTTGCCCGCGTTTCATTGGTTACTATGTCTATTGTCATTAAGAAGTTAATCAAACCACACAATTATTTATATAACTAAATATTTAGAAAAAGTCAATACCAAAAACACTATTTCTCGTAGTTATCGTCCCAGTCTATTTACTAAATGCAGTAGACAAGATACACAAATCGCGAATTCTATTCCCAACTGCCGTAAAGTATGATCTTTGATAATAAAGACATTTGTGCAAGATGAAGAATTGGGAATATTTTCAAATGTCTCTTTGATAGTTTCCAAGGCTGATTACTTCGTAGTCACACATAAACACCATCGACATCATTTCTAACATTAGTATTTTGTTTATAGAAAAAAAAGAAAGTCACAAAAAAAAAAAAAAGTCACTAAAAAGTAACGCATGTGTATCGATCATCGTATTCAATAGTCTAGTGTCCGTATACTTTTCAAATTCTCCCAGGCACCAAAACCTAGGTGAAGGAGGATGATTTTTCTCCAGATCTCACCTACTACTCTCTACCAATAGCAACTCTCGAGCTGCTTTATCCGTTGGTTTCTTCCCTGCTCACACCAGCATCTCCACAGATCTCCCCATTGATGAAACTCTCATCTCTCAACCAACGAACCTTGCTCGTGCACTTACTCCTCATTTGATCGATACTCTACTCTCAAACTCTGTTTCCCTCCTCTTGCATTTACTCCCACAACCTTTTTAAGTCCAAAAGTATTTGCAACAACTGTTTTCTTGCCTCCCTTGCCTCCCAACCCAAACCCTTAACTGCTGTCCTACTTATTATACCTCCACCATATCAACTCGTATCCCTTACCATCAAAAGGGTAAAGAACCTGTTAGAGGTTTCTCCCCTCCACCACGTAAACGGGTGAAAGTCCCAGAAATAGATACTTCAGATCTCATACAGGAAAATGCCTTAACCCTCATCGGACGTTTGACAAACCCCTCCATCTAGCGCATGTGGGCTCTTTTCCCTTTCTTTATCAACAGATGGAACCTGCGAGGTAAAGTCTCAGGGTCAAATCTCGGACAGGGTTGCTTTTAATTCAAATTTGAAAGAGAGGAGGACTTACACCAAGTTCTGGCTAACAGACTTTACCATTTTGATCAATGGATGCTTATTCTTCAGAAATGGGAACCAATTATTTCATCCACTTTCCCTGCTATGATTCCTTTCTGGATCGAAATCCAAGGGCTGCCTAAACACTTCTGGAAACTTGAAATGCTCCAATCTATTGGTGAGGTGCTGGGGGAAATTCTGGACTGGGAAATCTCCTCATCTACTATCCACCTGAAAGTCCTCATTAATGGTCTTGAACCTATTACAAAGGAGACAATCGTTGAGTTCGCTGATGGTAATGAGGTTGTAGTTAACCTTGAATACAAAAACCTAAAAAAACTATTGTTCTCATTGCCTAAGACTATCACACGAAAGAAGCAAGTGCCATGGCCTCAAAGTAAATGAAGAACCTTTACCTCCACCACGTAACCTCCTATCTATCCCTCCAGCTCAACACTCTGTGTCTAGAAACTACTACACCCCCAAGATAATTTCTTACCCCCCAAGAATCAGAACCGGAGCACAGAAATGAGTTACTTACCTGATACAAACCCAAATCCCAGAAAAAGGTCTTTTGTCAACCTTAGAGGTGAAGACAAATCTTTCTCGGAGACTAGATCCTACCCTTTCAAACAAAAAGATTTCGAGGAAGTCAGGCAAAAGTCTAAAACCCGACGATCCCCACCTTACGCTTTGGAAACCTCTGCACAGGGTCACAGAGGATCGGGTCTCCCTCACCACCCTGTACGCCCTGCCCGCAGCCTCCAATGGAGAGAAAAATCATCCTCAACTGCAAATATACAGGGAGACCCCTCTGTATCCTCCAGAACAAGACGACCACTATTGGAGCGTGAAGTGATTAGCCCGGATCCCACCACCCCACCACCAAGGACAGACAGACAACCACCCTATCAATCACCAGTTGGCCCACCCCCTATTGAAGGAATCCAACATAGAGACCAAATTCTTGAAGAACTTCGAGAGGTTACCATACAATACATATCCTGCCCGGATCCCTCTGAAAGCGCTGCTCGAAAAATGAGAGTATTGCAAAGCGACACTGACAACCTCATGGAAACAACCGCTGACTCTATCATTGCCTTCCAAAGTACTCAAGCTACAAATCACGGTTTGGCTTAGATGACAAACGAACATGCTCTCCCTCCCACGGTACAAACAAACTCTGTTTAAAAGAGTCGAGGAAAAGATACGGGGGGACCAAGCAAACGTGGGAGAGGACGCCCCCTGCTGCAAAACCAACACAGAAACTCTTAGGAGCAAGAACACAAAAATGGAACCTTACACAAGGTTCACCTCGAAAGCCAACTGGGAATAAAGGTTCGGAAAAAGCAGGCCCATCCATACCAAATCAGAGGAAACAATCAAAAGCTTCCCCAAAAAGGAAAGATCGAGGTGCTAGACCTCAAACTTCACACCCGGACCACCACTTGACTGATAATTTACCTCGCTTGTCTCCACAGCAACCGTCCTCATCAGGTCCACCAACTATTTCCTTAATCCTTGCAATGAAGAAGAAGAGAACGAATTTTCAGAATCCCCCAACCCCTCTTCCTTAAGGATGGTGAGCTGGAATTGTTGTGGGTTGGGGAAACTCATGACAATCCAGCGGATCAGGGAGATACGAAAGAGTATCTTCCCAAACCTCCTATTCCTCATGGAGACAAAAAATACAAATGAATCGGTACTTCAGCCTCTACAGTGGCTAGACTACCCTTTCAATCACCTAGTACCACCTGCCTCACATGGGGCTGGTGGGTTAGCATTTTTCTGGAAACAGAACACTGAAGTTGAAATCCTCCATTTATGCCCTCACTATATTGATACAATATTAAAGCCAAAGGAAAGTCGTTTTTTGCTACCTTTTTATACGGAGAACCTAATAGGTCAAAAAGAGTGGAAGCTTGGAATCACCTCCAAGAGTACTCAAACGAAAGATCTTTTCCCTGGATTATCATTGGAGATTTTAATGACATTGTTCACCAATCAGAAAAGGTGGGAGGACCACAACGTCCAGAAAGCTCCATCATGAATTTTATGACCTCAAGCATTCTGGAAACAGTCTATCCTGGTGAGGTAAGAGACATACACACTTAGTCAGATGCAGGTTAGATAGAGCCATGGCTAAGAGTGAAAGGATCCTAGCCTATCCTTCTGGAAGAAGCGAGTATCTCCGTTTTGAAGGATCCGATCACAGACCACTAGTCACCTCTTTTGATCCAAAAAAGAAAAAACAACTTGGCTTGTTCAGGTTTGATAGGAGATTACGAGAGAACCCAGAAGTCAAAAAGCTAGTGTTTGAGGCCTGGAACGCTTCCCCCCACCAATGTGTTGACTCCCGCCCTAGATCCTGCAGAAACTATATCATAAAATGGAGTAAACATCAACTTTTGAATACCCAAAAGGAAATTCTCAATCTTCGTGACAAGTTGGAGGAAGCCATGTCTGATGACACGGCACCACAGGAAACCATTGATTGTTTAAACAAGGAGCTTATATCTGCTTATCAAAAGGAGGAAGCCTTTTGGAAGCAAAGAAGCCGCAACCTGTGGCTGACACTTGGAGATAAAAACACCGGATTTTTCCATGCAACAAAAAAATCTCGCAATGCAATGAACAATATCTCTGTTATCGAAGGACCTGATGGTATACCAGTATATGAGGAAAAGGAGATATCTGACACTATTTCCAATTATTTTCAGAATATGTTTAAATCAGAACCTGGTACAAGACGTGCGGTTATAGAAGCAGGAATTTCCCCTTGTATTACTGATGAAATGAACAACAAGCTCACTGCCCTGCCCTCAACTATCGAAGTGAAAAATGCATGCTTCTCCATACATGCAGACAAAGCACCAGGCCCTAATGGCTTCTCAGCAAGCTTTTTCCAAGGAAACTGGGATATAGTGGGACCTCAGATCACATCATAAATTCAAGCTTTCTTCACCTCTGGCTCCTAACCCCTGAAAATAAACACCACACATGTTAGACTTATTCCTAAGATCATAAACCCAAAGAAAGTCTCAGATTATAGACCAATAGCCCTCTGCTCTGTGTACTACAAAGTAATCTCTAAGATCCTCGCAAAAAGGCTACAACCCATTTGACACTTTTACATATCGGAGAATCAATCTGCTTTCGTCCCGCAGCGAGCCATAGCTGATAATGTGTTGATCACACACGAAGCTTTACACTACCTGAAAACCTCTAAAGCAAAGAAGAGATGCTTTATGGCCATTAATACCGATATGAGCAAGGCCTATGATCGACTTGAGTGGAGCTTTATTAAAGAGGTCATGGTGAGAATGGGCTTCCACCAAACCTGGATCCAATGGATCATGCAATGCATCAATACAGTAGAGTACTCCTATCTACTGAATGGACAGGCATGTGGATTAGTTATCCCTGAGAGAGGTATCCGACAAGGGGACCCTCTCTCCCCATACCTTTTCATAATCTGCAGTGAGGTATTATCTGGTCTATGTTCCAAAGCACAAGTCGGAGGCAATTTGCTTGGCCTAAGAGTAGCGTCAGGCAGCCCTAGAGTCAATCATATCTTGTTTGCTGATGACACGATGTTTTTCTGCCTATCCGATCCTCAGAGTTGCTCAAAACTGAAAAGTATCCTACACATCTTTGAGCAAGCTTCTGGTCAACAAATCAACCAAACAAAATCCTCAATCACCTTTGCGGCTAAGACTCCAGAAGCATCTAAAGAAATAGCAAAGAGAATCCTAGGGATACAAAAAGAAGGAGGGCAAGGAAAGTACCTGGGACTGCCTGAGCTATTTGGTCGCAAGAAAAAGGACTTCTTCAGTATGATAGTGGATAAGATAAAGCAGAAAGCTTTAAACTGGTCTTCCAGGTTCCTCTCATCTGCGGGAAAATTGGTCATGTTGAAATCGGTTTTAGCAGCTATGCCCACATACTCCATGTCGTACTTTAAACTGCCAAATAATCTCTGCAAAAGAATTCAATATGCTTTAACTCGCTTTTGGTGGGACCATAACACAGAGAAGAAAAAGATGTGATGGATCTCCTGGAAGAGGATGACGAAACCGTTCAGATTGGGGGGTTTGGGTTTCAGAGACATCACAGCTTTTAACGATGCTCTCCTAGCTAAAGTAAGCTGGCAGATCCTCACAGTCCCTAACTGGCTACTAGCAAGGGTCCTACTCGGTAAATACTGTAGTCAATCAAGCTTTTTGGACAGTGTAGTACCAAACTCAGCATCACACGGCTGGAGGGGTATTTGCATTGGTCGAGATCTACTAAAACCTCATGTGGGTTACCTCATCGGCTCAGGTAGATCAATACCCCTGTGGAAGAGCCCATGGCTATCTCTTGACACTCCCTCAATCCCAATGGGACCTCCATATGAGGAATCACACTTGTGGACAGTCGCTGACCTCCTATTACCAGGCACAACCACTTGGAATATCGACCTTATCAAAAAGTGCTCTCCGCGTAAACCTAGACCCTTTCAACTGGCAACGGAATATCTGGAGTATCAAGACATCACAGAAAATAAAACTCTTGATGTGGAAAATAGTTCAACAAGCCATCCCTGTGGGAAGTAACCTTACTCATCGCAACATTTCGGAAAATGCTAGTTGCCCCCATTGCCAAGAGACTGAATCTGAGCTCCATTTATTCTTCACTTGCCCCTTTGCGACAAAACTCTGGGATTTGGCCCCTTTCAGTAATAGTTTCTCAGCCCAAGTGATGACATCTGCGGCTGAAGGTATCAAGGTAGTAAACCAGTTAATTTGCCTACCTCCCACGGGTATTGGCAATGGACCCCTAGCCCCATGGATCCTATGGGTTTTATGGACGACTCGCAATAAGCTCTTATTTGACAAGGAACAGATCCTAGTGGAAGATGCTCTCCACCTAGCTATAACCAGGGCAAAAGAATGGCAACAAGTCCAATCCGGGAAAACTAATCAACACACCCTAACCAAGACCGCTCCTCCCCTAGGTCAGACCCATCACATCAATAACCTAATTACCTGTTTTACAGATGCCTTTTGGACTGCAGAGTCTAAAACAGGACTTGGATGGGCCTTCAAGGATCGGACTGACCGTATCCTCCAACAGGGATCAGATCTAGTGGACAATGTCCACTCTCCTCTAATGGCCGAAGCGCTGACAACTCTCACCGCGGTGGAAGTTGCAATGTCCACACACCTATCGTTTGCCTCAGACTCTCAATTGCTAGTCAAGGCCCTGAATTTGAAGTTCCAATCGAAGGACCTTCACAGGATTCTCCACGATATCCTGAATCTATCTAGTTGCTTTAGTTTCTGTAATTTCTTTTTCATTCCTCGAAACCAAAATCAGGTCGCATATAATCTTGCTAAGCAGACCCGTACTCTCTCTTTTATGTAGATGAAACGTTGTTTTATCAATATAAAAACTGATTGACAAAAAAAAAAAAAGTGTATCGATCATCAAATATATCAACATCAATCATCAAAGATATTTCCTCTCTTTTAAAATGATAAAAATGAAGAAAGTTGTGTTGGTAAATTTCCCGTTCAATTACGTGCATTGTTCGTCTTTGTTTTTAATACGCATGGGTCCATCACATACATATAAACCAAAATAACAAGTCATCTCTTTGAGGTGATGTCAAGTAACAAACATTGTAGCTAATCTTGTGATTTGTGGGATATCAATACTTAACTAGACAAGTTTTAATTTAAAATTAAGATCAAGGTAAAGAAGATGTCGTGGATTTTTTTTAACTTTTACCATCTTTTCATATTTAATCGCTTAAATTATATGTGAGTATATCAATAAACACACACAACTATATCTATGATCTATCAATCTATAATTAATTTGTTTGGACCATTATATACCAAGTATATGAGTTTAAAACAGTCTTATTCTCAATATTTATTTTGTCGAACAAGAAAATTTCCAAATTTATGGAATTGAATAAGACAACTTATCGATTTTTATCTCTATCGTTTTGTTATTATTATAATTTTTTTTGGGTCTTCGAACAAACTATTTTTTAAGACTATAACTATTTATTAGACGAAATTAATTATTTTGAATCGTACTGATATATGTATCCAAATTCTAGTCAGACAAATTATCTTTTATCATCGAGTCTGACAAATGCTGAAAGCTCACTATAAAGCTCATAAATCATAATATGCTTAAGTCAAATAGGACTATATACCTTGGAGACAAAATTGACAGTTGTGTAAAAATTTGTTAATTGGAATTTGTCCCAATTAGTTTATCTGGTAGTTAAAAATGCAGGTTATCCAATTATTCTCTAGCATTAGCATTAGTCGGACATTATCCAAATTTGAGACAAACATTGTAGTGATCCTTGAGAGAGAATTTCACTCTAAAATATTTTGATGCTTTTCTAGCAAAGCTGACCAGATCAGCTGATAAAATTTATTTAGAAAAATAAAATAGAATTATATACTATATCCCTAAAGTTAAGTATAAAGGAAGGTTTGGCTTAAACGTCAAGGAATATTTAAATGTGGCGTGGGTAACTTTTGTTGCCTCTAAATTCCTTTTTTTATTAGTAGGATTAGATGCATTACACAGTCTAATACTAGAGCATTTTTTTAAATGACGTGGTAGCAAAATCGTAGAAATTAATTACACCATTATTTTATACAGAGAATACAATTCAAGTATATTTTACAAAACTAACGTAATTTGATAACATCTTTTATTATTTGATAATTTACATATATTTTTTTTTATTCTTTACGACAAACAAATTTAACTTCATGAAAATGCAATATTTAAAAAATACATTTCACATTCAACTTTGCAACCTATTATTTTTACTCATACTACAAAAAAAACAAAATAGTATAAACGGTTCTACTTGTATTACAGTAGACATTTCCTATAAATTTACCTATAATTCTCGGTATAATTTGTATTTTCCATAACTCAAACTCTAAATCTAGTATTATGAACATTAAGGATTTGAATGGTGACTGTGGTAGAGGCGGCTAAATTCGTCAGCGGTTTAGTCCGCCCCAATAATAGAGCGGATACCATATCGCTATTGACTAACTTTATTTGTACACAAAATAGTGCACAGTTAGTCCGGAGTGGTTTTTTATCTGTATCTTTTGAACCGCACCACTGCGAACTAAACTTGTGAATGATAAATAAAAAACGATTTAATCTGCTGACAGATTTGCCACCCTAATTGCTACAACCATTCACGCCCTAAACATACTTGTGTTCCAACAAAGTACTCAACCAAAAAATAATTTATTTGTTTTTTTCGAATCATTTAGCTGAATCCTTCCAGAAAATTTTAAGGAGAAAAATGAACTAAAAATATATCTAACTATTTGGTGGAGAAACAAATGAGTAGTTGGGGCTCTTGGAAGAAGAAGTGGAATAATGGATCAGATATGTATCCACCTTTGCATATCAATTCCTTCATCATCATCATCACCATCATAATCAATTCATCAACATCATCATCAGCTACCTTTCTACTTTGTCCGCTTCACAACTGAGCAAGCCAAATCCTATCTCTCTCTTTCTCTCTCTTCCATGTGACACACTTCGCTTGGCTTCTTCTTTTCTAACCTCCGTACGTCAAAGTTTCTTCTGGTAAAGTCCATCCTCTTCTCCCTTTTGTCTTTTCGTTTTCCTTCTAAAAAGATTCACTCTCTCCTCCGATTCTCATCTTCCCCTCTTTCTTTACTTTGCTTCTTTGATTGTGATATCTCTCTCTTAGCTGATGTTCTTCTCTTTCTAATTCTTGAATTTAGCTACTGTTTGTTTCTTGGAGATTTTTCATCATCTGGGTTTCTTTAGTTTCACCCAAAGCTTCTGACTTTAAGCTTACCCAGTTCAGGTTAGATGATATAGTTTTCTTGCAGACCAAGCACTCATGAGTTTCTTCTAGTCCTGAAGCTTCTTCCTTTTTTTCTCTACTGTTTATGCTAAATTCTTGATCTTTGTTAGTTTTTCAATATTTCTCAGGCCTGCTTTTGTGCTCTGTCTCCAAATTTTGAACCACTCTTGTCTGATTCCAAAGAGGATGGAAGGTTCTACTGGAAAATTACCCAAGAGTAATGCCAATTCAGCTGATCAGAAACATAACCCTAGATTTCTTGTAGAGGTAAGCTTCTTGTTTTTGCTGACAGCATCTCTTTTACTGTTTCTGTATATGAACATTGAACAAACAAATTGAATGATGTCTTTTGCCAGGTAAATAACATTGAGAAGCAGCTGTGGACATTAATCCATTCAAAGGGTATATTGCATCCCGATGTTACTGAATCATACGCAAAAGCAGGCTCCACCTACGAGCAAATCTTTAAAAGCAATCTACAGCACGAAGAGCTTCAAGAAGTAGAGTTCTGTCTCTGGAAACTCCACTATAAGCACATCGATGAGTTTCGTAAGGGCCTTAAAACAGATGATCATGTCAAGCATATGAAAGCATTCAAGTTGTTTCTGTTAAAAGCAGCTGAGTTTTACCAGAATCTGATTTCCAAAGTCAGAGGATATTACCAAAGACTCTCTGAAGAATCTGGAGAACAAAAAAGCAGATTCTTGTGCCATCGTTTCTATATTTGTCTCGGAGATCTTGAAAGGTATAAAGAACAATATCTGAAAACGCAAGAACATCCGAATTGGTCAACCGCAGCTGCATACTATCTTGAAGCTGCAGAGTCTTGGCCTGATAGTGGGAATCCTCATAACCAGGTAACTAATTCTTCTTCCACTACTCTGTTTTGTTTTATTTGCCACTTCTGAGTAATTCTCTTACATTTGTGTAGCTAGCTGTATTGGCGACATATGTTGGTGATGAGTTTTTGGCTCTGTACCATTGTGTAAGAAGCTTAGCTGTGAAAGAACCTTTTCCTGGTGCTTTGAACAATCTTCTTTTGTTGTTTGAGAAGGTGACTGATTCAATGACACTTTTCTATTTATCTGCAATTGGGTTATCTTTGCCGTACATTGCTCAAAATGCTTGTTTTATCTACTGCAGAACAGGTCTTCTCCTTTGAAGTCTCTGTCTACTGATCCACAGTTCAACTTCTTAAATCCATCAGAGATAAATGTTTCTGTGAACGATTTGTCAAAAGCGAAAGGAGAACTAGTGGCTGGAATTGATTTATGGCCCCTAGTTGTTCGAACAACTAGCTTCTTTTTCCTCAAATCCAGGTATGTTTGGATCATAAGTAAGATCGAATGAAGTACCACGTTTTCTCATCTTTTAGCTCTAAGTTCTTGATGTTTCTCCAAAATTGTTCTTCTCTCCAAATCTTTCTGGTTTGTTTCAGGTTCGATGAGTTCGGTTGTGCATTTGCCTCAACTATAAGAGAACTGGATGCAGCGTTGGCAGCAGATGATAGAAATGTAGAAGCCATACTGGAGTCTTATCAATTTATGGACACAGTGAGAAAGGGACCTTATAAAATTCTCCAACTTGTTGTGGTTTTCATCTTCATCTTCCACAACTTCGCCGAGGTTAATGGATCAGACAACGTAAAAGAGGAAGATAAGCTAAATTTAGCATTAACTATGGTGTTCATTGTCATGGGGAGAGTTGTTGAGAGATGTTTGAAGACGAGTCCCTTGGATTCTTGCCCTCTCTTACCTGCTCTACTTGTATTTCTAGACTTCTTACCCCTTCTGCTTCACAAGGTAGACGAAGAAGAATACAGGTTTGATGAGAAGAGCGAGAGTGCAATATCTTATTTCTTTGGAAAACTTGTTGATTTCTTGAACCGGTTAGAAGTGAAAGGCAAAGACTGCTCTGCAAAAATGTTGGTAGCTCTGTGGGAAGATCATGAACTGAAGTCTTTGGCTCCTCTGGCTCCCATACATGTACTTTTGGATTTCTCACGTCAAATGGATCTACGGGAGAGTTTTGATAGAGAGAAGGAGCTTCGTCTTCAACGAATTATTAATGCCGCAATTGAGATCACAAGTAGGCAGAAGAAGGGTTATCAAAAGTGGCTATTCTTTGACAAGCAAAGGACTCAGTTCTACACAACTTCAGGTGAATTGGAATGCAAAGAAGAGCTCTTTCATGGAAATGGAGAGAGTAGTAACAGAAAATGTGTTACAATAGGACCGGTTGAAATCATTCCTTCTGAGAATGATAAATCTGTGCCTGCAGAAGAGGAAGAAGTCATTCTTCTCAAGCCGCTCGTAAGGTGTCAGTCTGCTCCAATCTATTCTTCTGGCATTGCAACAGAGCCACTCAGTTCCGATAGCACAAGTTCAGGAAATCCAACAACTACATCCGATGAAAGCCTAAGACGTACCTTATCACTCGTTGTGAACCATAGCTCAGAGGATACTGGCTCTGAAAGTTTCAGCTTTACACAAGGCCTTAAGGACACGGATTCACAACATTTGCATCAAGAAGAAGGCACTATCTCAGGAAGACCTCCATCGCTGAGCGCGTGGGTGGTTGACAAGAACAAAGAGAATGGACGACACGGTTTAAGTATACCAAACGGGTTGGGCCCTATTGATGAAACAGCACCTGTTTCATCGTTTGATAGTCTCTCTATTAGTAGCAGCACCGAGCATCCTGCGTCTTCTTATTCACCTCCTACTCCGTCTGCTCCATTACTGCCTGAAGACGCTTCTTGGTTCCATAATGACGCTAGTACTAACAAAGCAGAGAGCTTCTATGACCAGAAAAGATATATGGAACTACCCGGTGTTATGAAGCCATACACAAATCCACCATTTGTTGGGATTTCTTCTTCTGAATGGTTACGTCGGTACAGAGAAAGTCGGAATCTTGGACCAGCCTATTCCTATCAAGCTCAAGGGACAAACAATTTGAGAAACTTCTTGGCTCATGGGTCTTCCAAGATCAGTCTATTAGCCAAGTACGGGACACCAAACGAACAACCAACGGTCTCTGCTGAAAACCCAACGTTTTACCCTCAGCTCTACATGGAAGAAAATGAATCTAGAGGAGAGAAGCTCTACAACGGTCAACAGAACACAACAAATGCTTATGGCTTCAGTGACGATCCCGGACCGTTTCTTAGATTTCTGAGAGAGAAAGAGTGGCTGAATGAGAACAGTCAGAGGTTAAGAGGACCTTCTCCTGCACATATGAACAACTAAAGACGCACAAGTGAGCGAGTTAACAAGAAACTATCTCAAGTTGGCAAGTCGTGACAACCTGTAGTTATTGTTTTGTCTCCTTGTGTTGTTGCACAATTTTTCAAGAGAACTGAAACCTATAATAAGAGAAGGATTCGTTGTAGATAAGCAAACAAAGAAAGGAAACTTGAAAAGTTTTTGAATCCATCAAGTTCTTTTTTTTCTTGAGAAATGAATTAGATTAGCCTTTGAGATCATTACAAAATAAAAAAAGTATACGTTGAAAACAATCTGTATCCGATAATAATCACCGTCTAACATGGGAGGAATAAACTTAGTCTGGCATAGCTTCCAAGAAGCAGTTACAAATAAAGGAAACCAAAAAAAGAGGAACTAGTACTATTGGAGAATCGAGCAAGTAAAGGTGAAGCTCTTGTTTCAGTTCCCTTGCTGTTTTCCTCAAGCCAAAGAAAGAAAAGAAAACAAGAAGAGACTACCAAGGAAAGAGTAATAAGAACGCAAATACTATGTAACAACAATAGAAACAGGATCTCCTTCTTGTACCAAATCCAATCCTCCTATCTGCTAGGTATATCTGTTGTTAACTGTTCTGTTACACACGTGTCTGCCTCTACCGGTGTGTGCATGATCATTTGGTTTTATCATTAGGTAGCAAATTCAGCTCCTGCATTTGTGTCTCCACTTGTACTAATCCTGTCTGATCAAGAAACCTACAGAACAAAAGGCACTGTAAGCAACTAGTGAAATTTATATACTCTTCAAGATGCATACTCTCAGTAACATTCATCTCTTTCCATAATCTTTAATCAAAGTAAAAAAAAAAAACCTTCAGAATCTTACAAAACGGGCCAACAGAGACATCAAGTAAGTAACACAAAGATGAGATCTTTTCTACAGATATACACAAAACAAAAACCCTACAACCTTATCTGATATGTACTCATTAGATAGTTTAGGAATCAGATCTAACACGAATCGATTATTAATCCTAAAACAGAATTGAGTTAAAGAGATTGACATTACCAATTGAGAAGGATAAAGAGAGAAGCGGCGATGATAATGAGAAAGCCAACATGAACAAGCAAGATTGATTGGCCACTGGTGAAAGCTACAGAGAGCATGAAAGCTAGACAAAGACCCAGTAGTAGAAACGCGAATCTCAGAGTGTTCCATGTTGGACCCTGTACATAAATTACGATCCAAACTTAGGGTTTAAAAACCAAGCAAGTATCCACACAAAGGGGGCTTACGAAGAATTAGAAGAGAGAGAGATTAGTGTACGGACATTAACGCCTGGAGCTAGAGCTCCGAGAAGAACAGCTTCCGTTGACGAAATCTGAGATTTCTTCTCCTCCTTCTTCTCCATCTTTCTTCTTCGCGGAATCAATCTGAGTTCAACGACGAATCTGGTTTTTTTTTTTTTTNTAATTCCGAGGAGACGATCCAATTTAAACCGAAATTGTAAACCGGTTTATTCCGGTTGATGTAAATTTGGTTTGATTTTTAGTCCCATGTTTGTATCATTGACCGTTGACTTCTACGACATATTTCATCAAATACAGACAGATTTTAGAATAAGCTACACGTCATGTTAAACCGGTTCTTATTGTTAGGGCATTCCATCGTATCTTAAAACATATCTTATTCTTAATTTTGGAAAAAAATAAAATTAAAAACTTCTTAAAAAACTTTAATATTTTATGGGTCAATTGAAGGTTGTTGAATTTAAGGTTCTTAAAAAAAATAATATATATATATATATATATATATTTATTGTAAACTATTATGGTATTTTGTTTAAATTCATAAGACTTCTATACTTTTAAAACACTTACCAATATTGCATTCAATAAAATTTTAAATAAACATTACATAAAATCATATTAAAAATAGATTACGAAATGATTAATTTTAATATTGATTTGTGCCAAACTTTTCTCATATATGCTCAACCAAATTTTTTGCAGTCGGTCATGTATTTTCTTCTCATGAACTTCATTTCGAATGGTTATCATATCGCCCATCATATTTCTGAGATTTGAAGGGATGTCTGTAGAATACGTGAAATCCACTTCTGAAGTTCGGTTTGATTCTACTTGTGCAAATGTGGCCTCATCATACTGAGTATACCCATCACGTTCATCTTCTACAATCATGTTGTGCAATATGATACATGCTCTCATTATTTTTCCAATTTTTACCTTATCCAACATAAGAGCTGGGTTTTTGACTATGGCAAATCGAGCTTGCAAGACTCCAAAAGCACGCTCGACATCTTTACGTACAACTTCTTGGTATGTAGCAAATAACGATGCTTTCGGATCTTGTGGCATTGAAATTGATTTGACAAAAGTAGCCCATTTTGGATAAATATCATCGGTAAGATAGTAAGCCATATGATATTGTCGTCCGTTGACAATGTATTTTACTTTGGGAGCTACACCTTATAATATGTCATCAAAAACTGGTGAGCGACCGAGAATATTGATATCGTTTAATGTACATGGAGCTCCAAAAAATGCGTGCCATATCCAGAGGTCTTGTGAAGCTACAACCTCTAAAACAATTGTTGGCTTTCCAGATCCACATGTATATTGACATTTCCATGCAGTCGGGCAATTCTTCCACTCCCAGTGCATACAATCTATGCTTTCTATTATCCCGGGAAATCCGCGTATCTCTCCAATATTGAGTAGTCATTGAAGATCTTCTAGTGTGGGTCTGTGTAGATACTCATCTCCAAATAAATGAACTATTCCTTCAACAAACTTTTCCAAACATAACATAGCGGTGCTTTCAGCAAGACGGAGGTATTCGTCAAACGCATCCGCTGCAGAACCATATGTCATCATACGAATTGCTGCTGTACACTTTTGTATTGCAGAGAGACCTAACCTTCCGTGACCATTTCTTCTTTGTTCAAAGTATGGAACTTCTGTTGAGAGTCATTCGACAATACGCATGAACAAGGGTTTGTTCATTCTAAAACGGCGACGAAAGATTTTAGGAGGATATGTTGCATCTTCACGGAAATAGTCATCCCATAAGCGTTGGTGACCCACTTCACGTTTTCTTTCAATGTGGACTTGTTTCTTCTTCTTGGGTTCCAACGGATTCATTGCTTGATCAAAACGATTCTGGAATGCTTGATCAAAATAATTGTTGAGTGTTTGATCAAAATACTCATCCATTTTTTCTTCATTGTTATTAGACGAAGATGCCATTTAAAAAAAAATAGAAGAAGAGCTTGATAAACTGGGAGAAGAATATTGTAGAAGATGAAGAATATGTATTTTTGGAAGATGAAAAAGCTTGATATTCTGGGTACAAATTGGAAATCGAATAAGCATACATTTATGTGTCTACGAAGATGCTTTTATATATTGACGACCTTGTGGTGTTACAAAGGCATGACACTCTCGTTCGTGACCAACTATGCAGGTCCGTGAACAAGACATGTGACTCTAGCAAAAGCTTTCTTGTCCGTGAGAAAAAAGATGCAGGTCCATGACCAAAAGCTTGTTGTCTATGACCAAAAGCTTCTTGTCTATGACCAAAAGCTTCTTGTCCATGACCACAAGCTTCTTGTCTTCTTCTTCTTCTTGTCGGTAATCCTATAATGGAAGGAGACATAACAATCATTAGACCATTGCATACCATTCGGTGACATATCTTAAACACAACACAAGCAAACATTCGGTGAAATATCTTAAACACAACACAACAAACATTCAATAAATATATTAAACACAACACAAGCACATTGTGTCTTAAACATTTGACCATTGCATATCATTAAAACAAGTTAAACTGAAACAACATAAGCAAACATTGAGAGAAACAATACAAGCACATCGTTAACAGTCAAGAGTTGACAAAAATTCGGTAAATAACTTAAACACATCACAACAAACACAAACACAACAAACATAAACTCAAACTGAAACTAACTTGACAACATGTCATTAATTATCTTATTCTTCAAAGCGATTTCCATTTCAGTCAAAGGCTCAACTTTAGCAAGTAGATGGTCAAGCATTTTATGTTTGCTTTGCTTCTCTTCAATCATACTCTGTTTCTCTTTCAAGCAAATTCTTTTTGCCTTATCTCCCACATGCTCTGAAACTCGATGAGGGAAGAGCCTTTTGGAGCTGAGGTTGGCTTGTCTACAAGCCTTTTACCTTTCGCCTTTGCTGCCTTAATACCAGTAGGCCGAGCTTCCTCCTCTACATGAGTAACTGGAACAGAGCTTGATGACTGTGATCGAAGATCATTGTTGGCTTTCCTTCTCTTTGATGTTCCATTACCTTTCTCAGAATTGGATCCACACCATTTCTGATCATGGCGAATCTCCCTCCAAGCATGCTCAAGTGTGAACTTCACCTTATAATCGTTGAAAAAGCTTTCATAAGCCATTTTCATGACATCATCTTCATTCTGGCCACTTGATTTCAGCTTTGTTGCAGCCTCATAGCTTCTAACTTGCAGACTGTTTCATTGATCTTTTGCCACCTTTGCTTACAATGACTAGGCTCTCTCTTTTCTACACCAACTAGCTTAGGATTTGAAGCATAATAAGTTGCAATTCGTGACCAACAAGTACTAAATTTTTGATCGACAACAACAATTGGATCCTTGCTAGTGTTCAACCAAGCACCGATGAGGGCCACATCTTCTGTGTGTGACCACTTCCTTCTATGCTCATTTGATTTCTGTTCACCTACAGGACCCTCCTCAGCATGCGAATGCGTTTCAAAGGTGTGGCTTTCTTGTTGACTACTTAACAGGTCCATAAAACCTAAAGCTTCACTAAATGGGTCCATAGGCAAGTTTCTGGGTTGAGTTTAAAAGAGGATCGAGAATAATGAAGGGTTGATTGTCTGGTTAGGTGTGTAAAGGAGAAGAAATGTATGTGTTTAGGTTCAGCTAAACACTTAATATATAACTAGAAGTGAGGTGTAAGTGTATTTGGTTTTTAAATGTGACATAATAAGCAATCAATGAAAACTACCAAGCATTGAGTATAACCTAACACTAGACAATAAGTGTATTACTATGACAACAACCAACAATGTGTGTTTAAGTGTGACAATACAAGCAAACAATGAAAAGTTACAAAGCATTGAGTGTTTAAGTGTGACATTTACCAAACAGTTCTTGTCAATTTAATGATGCAAAATTCATGATGCAAATATCCGAAAGACTAAGAAAGAGAAAGAGACATCAATGAATAATAACTGTGTCAATCAAACTGATATGTGACCAAATACGCTCAGACCAGCAACCAAAACCATCAACGATATCAATGAATAAAGTAACAGTCAAGAGTTACCTTATCAGTTGGTAAAATTCCAACCGTGTTAAGCAACTTCCCGAGAACTCGAGCTACCATGGTTTTACCTGTTAGTTGGATCAACAAAAGCAGTCATGTATTGGTTTGTTTTAAAGACAGAGAAGCATAATCATTAAGCATTTTATTTCCTTTCACCTGTTCCAGGGTTTCCAAGAAATGCCATATGGGGAGGTCTTCTAGTTCCAATGTTAAGCCCAAGAGCCATTATCCTCTCATCTAGAAGCATTCCTTTTGCCCATTACCTCAGTTGTGTCTTCAGCTCACTTAATCCAAAAATATTAGATAACTCATCCTCAACAATTTCGAAGTAATTGACTACCATACCGCAAAGCACCACTCTCAAGGAGTAGCTTAGCAGCTTCATTGCAACCGTTCTTGGCTGCCATGTGCATTGGAGTCTCACCATACTGAGAGAAAACATTGAAGGAACATTGATTAAAAATGCAAAATCAAAAATCTTCAAGAATCACAGAGAGAGAAAACAAAAAAAACAAAGACTTACGGTATTCATAGCTTCCAACTCAACTTTATCAGATCCAGTCCAAGAAAGAAGATACTTAACTATATCAACATTACCATTACCAACAGAAACATGAAGTGGCGTATGATACATCTGCAAAAATCCCAAAATCAAACAAAAAAAACAAGATTTTTGATTCATGGGAATACGATTTCACCAGATTCAAATGCAAATTCACCACCAAAACTTCAAATTCATTCACTAGTCTAAATCGATACGGTACCGAACCAAACACATATCAAAATCGGAGTTCTTTAAGTAACAGATTTGGAATTCAGCAAAACAACACAGAAGAAAAGAAAGTGGGGGAGGGGACATACGACGGGATTGCGTTCATTGAAAAGAGAAGGATTGTCTTTAAGAAGCCGCTGCAAACCAATAAGATCGCCGGAGATAGCACAATCGTGAATTGTGGTGGGTCTAGCTGATCTCAGCCGTTGTCCACTACCGCCTTGTCGGTTCATTTTTTCTTCTTCTTCTTCAATCCACCACCGCCTTGTCGGTTTATTTCTTCTTCTTCTTCTGTCGATCAAAGGAGAGAGACGAGAGAGACGAGAGAGAAGAGAGAAAAATATAATTAACAAAAAAAAAATTATTTTTCTCTTACCCAACCAAAAACTGAGACACCCAAAGTTTCTAAACATACCAAAAACATCTTAGCTAAACAACAATTCTAAACTAAATCATACAAAATCAATTAAATTTATTCACATATAATACTTTAGCAATTAAATTTATTCATATGTAATACTTTAGCAACGCTTAAGCAACGGGGACTTGCCCTTATGGTATCTTCGTCATAAAGAGTTAAACTTTCAAAGAACGATTATGATTATGATAAAGAGTGACTTATGAAACGAGACGAAGTTAAGTTCTACAAGTAGAAGCAATGATCATAATGTTTTGGAAGATTAATTAGAAAAATAATAACGTCTCACTCTCACTACTTGTAACTATAGTACTCAGTTTTAGTGGAACTTTTTTTTTATTGTATAACTTAATTCCAAAATTTCTTGTAACATTCATATTGACAGAAGAAAAGAAAAATCTCTGCCGAATCTTATGGTGGCAAATACAATTACGGGGGCAACAACAACGATGTCTTAACCAAAACTTACGGATAACCAAAGCTAAAAGTAAGTACAATATTCCATCTAATCTAAGAGTGAGACTTTGTTTAAACGTCACAATAAACTTTAAATGTAAAAATTAATGTTTTAGCAAAATTCTAAGTTTTTAATCAAGTTTCTACAAGTATCATCATTTTAAACCATTAACAAGATCAACCATAGAAAATAATTTTTCATTTACAAATTACAACATATCTTTATTTGATACACACAACTTAATTTATCATATTTATATGACAAAAAATGGTGGTTGGTGGTTGAGGATTTACGGTATCTGGTTTTACCAAAAAAAAAAAAACACTTACGGTATACAGTCTACACTCGCACCCATGGGTTTTGATCAATCGAATATGGTAAATATATTAGAAAATCCTGAATAAGTTATCGATATTCACACTCACCCGAATATAAGTTGGAGTTTGGTCCGAATTATCTTATATTAGAAATAAAAGAAATGGTTAAAATAAAAAAGAGAAGAAAAGAAACATAAAATCTTTTCAGTTTTCAATAGCAACCATCAAATATCAAAAACCAAAAATATTTTGTAATGAACCATACAATAAAAGTAACAAAGAGTCAATATCTTAACTAGTAAAGATTTCAGGGTTCTAATGAATCTTGAGACAAGATCATATAACATGGTCTGGTCTGGTTTGGTCCTACACTTAGAAAAATGAATCTAGGCGTAGAACATTTTAGTTATTCAAAAGAAAAAAACAATAAGAATATGAGAGTACATATCATAAGCAATGATCGTGCTAGTGGGAGCAAAAGGAAACATGTCTTAACCAACCTATGTAACTTTTATGTCATTCTAATTCTTATAGTTTTCAGTTTGCGTAATTATATCATTTTATCTATAAGCCACGAGAGAGGGGATGAATCCATCAAATCTTCTTACGATGATGCACTATCTTTGGCTCTGTACATGGGATTGTATAGCTCACCTTGCTTAATTATATCCGTTGACCAAATTAATTTTAAACAGTTCTAAACCATTTTAAAGTTTCCTTTGATTTTAAAAATGTAAGCTTTAAGCGGGTGTTATTGGATTTCAATTTATAAAGATTTTTTAAAAGTTCAACAAAATCATTAATAGTGAATAAATGAAAGATTTTGAAAGATTTTGAAAGATTGCTAGAAAGTATTCTATAGTTTTTTAAATCTTCTAAAATGCTCCAAACAATCTCTGTATTTTTGTAATATTTTCATGACTTTATTTCATGAACCAGTAACATAATAATTGAATTCATTAACCATCTTAGATTCATTTGTTTTAATTGAATAACACAAAAATTTTATTGACTTTATAAAAGTCTGAATCCAATAACCCAATTTGTTAAAATTTTAAATAGACTTTTTACAAACGAGAAACTAATAACACTAAACTTTAACAAAATTTAAAAAATCTTTAATCTAATAACAACAAAATCTACATATAATATTTAAAATTTTTAAAACTCTATTCAAATCTCAAACCAATAACTCCATTTAAATTAAATTACCCATATGCAGTATATATGTAATAATAAAACACGAGTTATACAGTAATAAGAAAAAAAAGGAGTTCTGACAACAACAAAATAATTGTAAGTAGGCCTGGGCATTCGGTTAACCATTCGGTTTCGGTTCGGTTGTATTCGGTTTCGGTTATTTTGGATATAGTAATATAGTAACCATTTGGATATTTATGAAATTTCGGTTTAGTTCGGTTCGGTTTCTTTCGGTTCGGTTTCGGTTTGGTTATTTAAATAAATAACCATAACTAACATAAATTATATTAACATTAACCAAATAAACCAAATATAACCAAAACTAACCGAATATAACCAAAATTAACCAAATATACAATAACAAAAATACAAAAAAGGGAAAAATATTGATTCAATTTTACAAAATAGTATTTAACTTTGTAAATTCAAAATAATAACATTTACATATATTGATTATTTAAAATATTTAATTGTTTTGAATCTAGAAATAATTTATATTTTAAGTTTATTTTATAGTTTTGCATAATATTAAGTATATAATATTTGATATCTTCTAGGTTTTCGGATATTTCGGTTAACCATTTAATTGTCGGTTCGGTTCGGTTCGGTTTCGGTTAGTTTGGATATAGATTTTTACTAACCATTCGGGTATTTGAAGAATTTCGGTTCGGTTCGGTTT
>NC_025687.1:13123057-13127653 GCF_000633955.1 Camelina sativa | reverse complement strand
GGTTCGGTTCGGTTTCTTTCGGTTCGGTTTCGGTTTGGTTATTTAAATAAATAACCATAACTAACATAAATTATATTAACATTAACCAAATAAACCAAATATAACCAAAACTAACCGAATATAACCAAAATTAACCAAATATACAATAACAAAAATACAAAAAAGGGAAAAATATTGATTCAATTTTACAAAATAGTATTTAACTTTGTAAATTCAAAATAATAACATTTACATATATTGATTATTTAAAATATTTAATTGTTTTGAATCTAGAAATAATTTATATTTTAAGTTTATTTTATAGTTTTGCATAATATTAAGTATATAATATTTGATATCTTCTAGGTTTTCGGATATTTCGGTTAACCATTTAATTGTCGGTTCGGTTCGGTTCGGTTTCGGTTAGTTTGGATATAGATTTTTACTAACCATTCGGGTATTTGAAGAATTTCGGTTCGGTTCGGTTTAGTTTTTTTCGGTTCGGTTTCGGTCGGTTATTTGGTTATCGGTTATTTTGCCCAGCCCTAATTGTAAGAAGAAAAAGAGAGTTCCATAATAGGTATAGTGTGCTGACAAAAAAAATAAAATATGCAATGTTTTTATTGTCGCAATTGGGAGTATTATTTAACTTCTCATTTTTTAAAAGAGCATGTTTACCTTTTCTTACCAAACATCTGCAGATCTATTTATATAATTGTTTCTAATAATGAAAATAATTTTATATTTAAACAAAATTTTATGTATATGACAGAATAGTATTTGGGGGGAAAAATAACATCAATATTATTAAGGAATTACACACTGTTATGTCAATAACATCAATATTATTAAGAAAGAGCACATTTAAAATTAACTTAAAACTAAATTATTATGAAACAGAATGTATTCAAACCAAAAAAACTAAACAATCAAAAGAGCGACAGATACGAATAATAATGACAGGATTCAAGAGTGGCTGCTAGGTTAGTAATTAAACTAATGTTTTCGTTTCATTTAATTTTGTTTTTTTTTTAAAATCCTAGTTGTCACAAACTCTATAATGATATGCTTACATGAGTGTTTGGGACAATAATAATAGCCCTCTTAATTTTATTATAATGATGTTTAAAGTTTTCCCATCTCATCAATAACATATCGCCATCTGTCCCATTTACAACAGTACTAGAAAAGATAACTTTTTTTTAAAATTTTTTTATAGAAATCAAAACACAGAGATTATTAACTAACATTTATATATATAAAAAATATACAACGTGCTTAATTTTTCATAAAGTTGTAAACATTAAACATATCAAAGTTTTGACCCAAATCCAAATTTTAATACACATAAATATTTCTTACATTAAATGAAAATATATAAAAAGGACAAAAGACAAAAGAGAAATAATTAGACAAAAAAATTGGATAAAAGATTTATCAAAAATGCATTTTTGTTTAAACGCGGAATTGTGTAAATTTTGACAGTAGTATTTAATTTTTGTTTATGTTTATGTTTGAGAAGGAGACGAAGAGAGTGACTTTTTTTTTTTGGTTAATGTCTTCGTGAGAGCGATTCCTTGATTCAGAGGAATCAAAACCCTTATCTTCCCCATTCACAAACCCTAGTTTTTGTTTCTTCAAAGTTTTGATTTTTTATCTTCTTCTTCTTCTCTTGATCTGTGTGAATTCTTCAATTTCAATTCTTTTTTTTTTTTTTTTTTTTCGAGCTCAATTTTTGTAGATCAGAGAACCCAGANGTTTTTTTTTTGGGTTCAGCATAAATCGAAATCGTAAAGCTTTAAACTTTGTTGATCTGAATTTGAGTGGGAAACAATCGAATTCGAGTTTTTGATGATGATTTGAGGGGGGCGGTGGGGATTTTAAAAAAACGATGACTGGATTGGGCGTTCGATCCAGTAGCTATGGTTCCTTGGAGAAGACGGGACTTAACGGCGTCGTTTTCCCTATCCAGACCACTGTTACGACGACGCGTACAAAACCATCTAAGATGCAGAAAGAGAGGGAAGGTATTGTACATTGGATCTGTAAATTCGTTGGTCGTAAGAAGATCGGCATGTTGCTTCTCTTTTTAATCTCCGCCGTCGTCTTCCTCCGCGTCCTTTACGTCGGCAAAGGTTCTCACTTTTTTTTTTTTCAGACAAGTTGGTTGTTTATGTTTTGTTTTTTTGTTTTTAGCTTCTGGAACTTGGATTAGCTTTTAAATTCATGTATTGGGTTCGGCTGGAACAGTCTTTAGTTCTGATTTTGGACCAATGTGTTTGTTTTGGGTTTAGAATTGTGGAGATAAAGTTTGTGTAGAGTTGGTGATCGTAAGGCTTTAAGATGTTGTAATGTACTTCGAGTTAGAAACGTAACTGGTGGGATTTTGATTTGAGGTTGTATGAACAATGGACTTGAAATTAATTGTGACTTTTGCTTTTTTTTTGTAATTAGGTGAAGATGGTCAGGAAGTTCAAGGTCCTCCGAGTCTTCATTTCAATGGCAGTGCAGGTGTAAATTTTTCAAACATGTTACAGATTAATGAAGAGCAAAACATGAATATTGGAAATATATCGTTGAAGGCAAAAGATGTTGTAGTGTTCCCTCCTCCTCCTCCTCCTATGCATTTTCTTGGATATACGCTTCCTCAAGGACATCCTTGTAATAGTTTCAGCTTACCTCCCCCACCAGCAGACAGAAAAAGAACAGGACCACGCCGTAAGATATCGTTACTCTTTGATTTCTCTGGTCTCTTTCCAGTTTACTTCTTCTTTTCTGAGATCACTACAATATTGCTGTTGTGATGATCAGTATTGGTTTGTTCTGCCTGGTTTTGGTTTCAGCATGCCCTGTATGTTACCTTCCAGTAGAAGACGCAGTTTCCTTTATGCCAAGTGCCCCGTCATTTTCCCCTGTTCTTAAAAACTTAACGTATATATACGAAGAACCACTAAACAGAGATACAGAGTTTGGAGGGTCAGATTTTGGTGGTTATCCTACTTTGAGACATAGGAATGATTCTTTTGACATTAAAGAAACAATGAGCGTACACTGTGGGTAAGTATTTTTGTGCTATTTTCGTAATTCCGTGGTCCTTCTCTGTCTCATCTTAGTATATTTCCGTTTTTGAAATTTCCAATCAGGTTTGTCAAAGGACCTCAACCTGGACGAAATACAGGATTTGACATTGATGAGGCAGATCTTCTTGAAATGAAGCAATGTCGTGGGATAGTCGTTGCTTCAGCAGTATTTGGTATGATCCTTTTCTATTTTGTAAACAATATTCCAGTCTTTGTGCCAATTTTTGCATGTTTCTAATGTTAGAATGTCTCTTTTTTTTTTTTGTAGATGCTTTTGATGATGTAAAAGCCCCACAAAATATCAGTAAATATTCAGAGGAAACAGTTTGCTTCTACATGTTTGTCGATGAAGAAACTGAAACAATTTTGAAGAAAGAACGAGGCCTTGATGAAAACAAGAAAGTAGGGATATGGAGAGTTGTTGTTGTTCATAATCTCCCTTATTTAGATGGAAGACGCAATGGAAAGGTAAAATTCAGCTCTCTTGTCTTATCAATAAGATATAATGTATTAAGTTACTCCAAACTGAAACATGAACTTAATGGCTTGCTAGATATTTCCCCTTATTATTACAACCTTTCTCCAAAAGTACTGTACCCACACTGCTGTAACAATATTTTTTTGATTTAGATCAGGCTTGAAGTTGTTTACTACTAACCAAATGGACAGAGTAAAGAGAAAGATTATAAAATGCCATTGTTATGCTGATGCCTCGTTCTTTGCAGGTGCCTAAGCTTCTCGTTCATAGGATGTTTCCAAATGCTCGCTATTCATTATGGATTGACGGAAAACTTGAGCTTGTCGTAGATCCATATCAAATTCTTGAAAGGTAAGGCCTATCATATCGTATATCCTTCTTTTAATTGTGGTTGTCTATGTAGCTTCCTGCAGTTACCGAAAGGAATCCGCTAGCGTTTTGTGCTTAACACTCCAGTAATGCTAAAAATTTCAATTGTTTCGAATAAGTTCACTGTTTGAGTGTAGAAGGCCTTAGACTTAGTAAGTATGTTTTTGGACTACAGCAATTTACCTGACATCTCCTCTCATCAGGTTCTTGTGGAGGAAAAATGCTACGTTTGCGATCTCTAGACATTACAAACGATTTGACGTCTTAGTGGAAGCCGAAGCAAACAAAGCGGCTGGTAAATATGATAACGCTTCTATCGACTTTCAGGTGGACTTCTACAAGAATGAAGGGTTAACCCCTTATTCTGTGGCAAAATTGCCAATCACTAGTGGTATGTCTCTTTAGATTATTATTTCCAAAATTCCGATTTTCTGGATCAAACACTTATTAAATATATACACAACTCCATGGTTGGGCTATGCAGACGTACCAGAGGGCTGTGTCATTTTAAGAGAGCATGTTCCCATCAGCAACCTCTTTACTTGCCTTTGGTTTAACGAAGTTGACCGATTCACTTCTAGAGATCAAATCAGTTTCTCAACAGTAAGAGATAAGATTGCAGCAAAAACAAACTGGACAGTAAGCATGTTCCTTGACTGTGAAAGACGCAACTTTGTAGTTCAGGTGATT
>NC_025687.1:13109721-13122279 GCF_000633955.1 Camelina sativa | reverse complement strand
ATGGTTGGGCTATGCAGACGTACCAGAAGGCTGTGTCATTTTAAGAGAGCATGTTCCCATCAGCAACCTCTTTACTTGCCTTTGGTTTAACGAAGTTGACCGATTCACTTCTAGAGATCAAATCAGTTTCTCAACAGTAAGAGATAAGATTGCAGCAAAAACAAACTGGACAGTAAGCATGTTCCTTGACTGTGAAAGACGCAACTTTGTAGTTCAGGTGATTCTTCTTCTTCTCATGCTGACTGACACTTCGTGTAAAGAAAAGGTAGTAAAAAAAAAAGATCCTGACTTTATCATTACCCGAACTCTCAAATGCAGAGATATCATCGAGCAGAGCAAGAAAGATTTGCAAGGCAACGACCTCCGATGCCTAATTTTCCTCCACCACCGCCTTCACCGCCCCCACCGGTTTTAATTATCAGCAGCGATTTGCCTAGAAAAATGTCCAGTGGAAGGGTTAGCACAACACCGCCTAGAAGACGTGGAAGAGACAGAAGATCTCAAAGGGGTCACAGGAAAGCTAATTTGCCTGTAAGATTACCAGATTCAGCTGCTTAAGAGTTGTTGGGGTTCTCCTTCTTCATTCATCACCAAACCCACAAATTTTTACCACACAGTATGTTTATTTTATTTTTTGTTTCTCTATTTGATTCTTAAGGATTCAAAATCAATTTTTTAATGTATATATATATACACGAACATTTTGTACTTGGATAATAAATTATAGTTTTGAATTTTTGAAGAAAGTTAAATCTACCTACCTAAGAGACTTCCCGAGTTTGGTTTTGTAAGTTGGTGTATATGGTCTTGGAGTAAACCCGACACAAACGTTAAGTCTTCAGTTTAATGATCAAAATGACCAAAAAAAATAATTCTGTACGTCAAAATTGGATATACTTGTGTGACAGCCTTTTTTTGCAAAACTTTAAAAAAAAAAAAAAAACAAAAATCAATTTATATATTCAATTAAAAAGAAAAAAATGTATACAACATTGATTGGTCATGTGCGTATGCGCGGTATGCTGCACCAATTCCATTATCTGTTCAACTAAACGATCTTGAATTTATGGTCTTTGCTTGCATGCATTATGCATATGTCTGGCTGGTTTCTACCACTATTTCAATTCATTAGAATTAATGGAATCTTTCTTTTTTGAGGCCATGATTACACGCTCTATCATAAATAGAAATCAACTTGTTGGTGCTCAATAATGAATGACCAATTGTTGTTCTTTTCTAATAAAGAATATAATTCTATATTTTTATTTATGTATACATGAATTACATGTGACTTCACAGTACATATAAGAGGGTCAAAATCAATAGCCTTTAAGTGTGGAATAAAGTGAGCTAGAGCATGTTGTTCCCACCAATTTTTGAGTCCTAGCTAGTAGAATATTGTTACCTTGGTCTCAAAGCTATAACCTGTTTTTTTTTTTAACTTATACTCCCTCCGTTTCAAAATATAAGATGTTTTAACAAAAACATGCAGATTAAAAAGTGTTTACTTTTTAAAAGTTCAACCAATCAGAAACAATATTGCATAACAATAATATTAACTTAATCAAAAAGTTGCATAAAAACATGAAAACATCATATATTATGAAACAAAATATATTTCTAAAACATCCTATATTATGAAACGGAAAGAGTATTATACGTCAATCATGCATGAAAAAGTAACTAAGCCTTTAACAACAAAAAAAAATGCATGAAAAAGTAACAATCTACTCCCATCAAATTGTAAACTTTATTTCTCAAATAACAGATAAACGATACTTCTGAAACTTTTATAATATATGGTTTATAACTTTATATACAAGAGGAAATGTTACAAAGTTTATTTATTATGGTCCAACTTTTTCATATCAAACAAAATGGTGTAGAAACACACAAGTTGAATCACTTCGTTCAAGCCAAACGACTAGTCTGAGTTAAACAATATCAGAGATACGAAACAACTACACTAGTGGCAAAAAATCAAAATCAAGATCAAGTCTACAAACAAAATAGCTCATGTCAGCTAGTATTCCATGTATTCAAGTATGGTGAACTGATTGATTGGTTAACTTTTTCTTAACAACATATCAAAAGTCGTCAAAACCAAGTATATAAGACGATATTTCTCTTTAACGTTACACATAATTTAATAGAAAAGATTTCTATTTTGAACAATTCAACTCTTTGTTTTGTCATACATAATGTGTGTAGCGCAAAAACTAACACGTCTCTCTCTCTCTTTCTTTATTTTCACGATAGAACAAAAAGGAAAGGACCATCCTTAGTTGAAAACTAAAACTCTAGTACAGTACAGCCATTTGAAATCGCAAACTCGACCCCCCACCGTTTTAATTTCCCAAATTCCATGATAATGTTATCACACGATTCAAAACCACAAACAAACAAAAAAGATCTACGAACACACGTAATTATTGCTCGTTGACACTCTTAAGCTTCTGATGTTCAGATATATATCACCAAAATCTCCAATACAAAGGACAACAAACACATCAAACAGTAAGCAGTAGAATATGAAGTATGGTCTGTTGATCATAAACTGTATTATCCTCACTATAGGAACATGTGGAGGTCCTTTGTTAACTCGTCTCTACTACAACAATGGTGGAAAACGAATCTGGTTCATGAGCTTCCTATCAACCGCTGGTTGTCCAATCATCCTCATCCCTCTCTTGTTCTCCTTCCTCAACCGCCGCAACCGCAACAAGGCCGAAAACGTAGCGAAAACAGAGCTTTTCTTAATGGAAACTCCTCTGTTCATCGCCTCTATTGTCATAGGGCTGCTCATAGGACTTGACAACTACTTATACGCTTACGGGTTAGCGTATCTACAAGTTTCCACTTCATCCCTCATAATCGGAACTCAATTAGCTTTCAATGCTCTCTTCGCTTTCTTGCTGGTCAAGCAAAAGTTCACTCCCTTCTCTGTAAACGCAGTCGTATTGTTGACGGTTGGTACTGGAATCCTTGCGTTGCACAGCGACGGAGACTTGCCGGCTAACGAGAGCCACAAAGAGTATGTTGTTGGGTTCTTGATGACTGTGATTGCAGCTGTTCTCTATGCTTTCATATTGCCGCTCGTTGAGCTCACTTACAAGAAAGCTCGACAAGAAATCACTTTCCCACTTGTGCTCGAGATTCAGATGGTTATGTGCCTTTCTGCTACTTGCTTTTGCGTTGTTGGGATGTTCATCGTTGGAGATTTTAAGGTACAAAAGTTTTTGTCATGGTCTTATTTTAGTAATAAGGGTATCATCATCGTATGTGTTTCTTTGCAGGTGATAGCAAAAGAAGCAAGAGAGTTCAAGATCAGAGGATCTGCGTTTTACTATGCACTGATAGTGATCACAGGGATAATATGGCAAGGTTTCTTCTTAGGAGCCATAGGGATTGTGTTCTGTGCATCGTCTCTAGCTTCAGGTGTTCTCATAAGTGTTCTGCTTCCGGTGACAGAGGTCTTAGCCGTCGTTTGTTTCCGGGAGAAGTTTCAAGCTGAGAAAGGTGTCTCTCTCCTTCTCTCTCTGTGGGGATTCGTATCTTACTTCTACGGTGAGTTTAAATCCGGCAAGATAGTTGTCGACAAACCTCAGCAGACGGAGACAGAGCTGCCTACTACTCTTCCTGCAGTTAGTGATTCTGTTGCTTAAAAGGTCTTTTTTCCCGCATTTCTATAACATAAGCATGTGTGAATGTGCGATGAGTATAACTAAATGGTCTATATAATTTAAGTGTATATGTATGAATGTATTTCTCAAATTAGTACACGTGTAGTAAAGATAGAATGATACAGTGATGAGTCTACAAACCAAAAAACGAAAGATATAATTTCCTTAAGATAAACATTGAGAAAACAGTATGCATGCATCTTTAATAAAATCTGGTACATATCAATTCTATTCAATAAAATTTTCAACCTTCTGTTCTTTATTTTTGGTATGAAATAATAATTTTTTTTTGTCGGCAGTGGTATGAAATAAATTATATTATTTAAATCAAAGAAGCAGAAAAGATAATACTGTAATAAAGAGAGTCAAAGAACCAATAAACTCACCATTAAAACCTTCCAATTATAGAACTGATAATTCTTAACGTCATTGCACTAAATTTAGAAAAATAAATAAATTCAATAGTCAAAAACTGTAGATTGGATAAAACGTAAATTAAATACTGTATCGAATATACGGATATGGATATGGATATGGATATGGATATGGATATGGATATCCGGTCTATGAGATCATTTCTACGTTTTAATACGAAATTAAAACTGTTAGCTAAATTCGTGGGCATAAATTAGGAAAATTCATGTTTTAGACATTAGAGAGGATCTTTTGGGTAAAGAAACACAAAGATCTATGGAAAAAGACAGAAACACACCAACCATATAACTAAATTCTGCCAGCACCAACCCCCAAAAGTTTCATTACCCCACAACAAGAAATCAAAAACATCCATAAAATTGTTTAGAAGAAAAAATTTAAGACAAAAATGGCGAAGGCTCTTGTGATCATAAACTGCATAATCCTAGCCATAGGAAACTGTGGAGGTCCTCTGATTATGCGTCTCTACTTCAACAATGGTGGCAAAAGGATTTGGTTCTCTACATTTCTTGAAACTGCTGGCTTTCCTGTTATCTTCATCCCTTTGCTCTTCTCTTACATTCACCGGCGCAAAAACAACAATGGAGGCGAAAATGCAACAAGTTTCTTTCTTATCAAACCGCGTCTTCTTGGCGCGGCTATTTTCATAGGCATTCTCTCTGGCTTTGATAATTACTTGTATGCATATGGTATAGCATATCTCCCCGTTTCAACGGCTGCTCTCATCATTGCTTCACAGTTAGCTTGTATAGCTATCTTCTCATTCTTCATGGTTAAACATAAGTTTACTCCTTTTACCATTAATGCTGTTGTGTTGTTGACTGTTGGAGCTGCGGTATTGGGAATGCATACCGAAACTGATAGGCCCGTTCATGAGACCCACAAGCAATACGTTCTTGGGTTCTTGGTGACCGTGGCTGCAGCTGTTGTGTATGCTTTTATCTTGCCATTAGTGGAACTTGCTTACCAGAAAGCTAAGCAACCCTTGAGCTATACGCTCGTTCTCGAGGTCCAGATGATTTTGTGCTTCCTTGCTTCTATTGTCAGCCTCATTGGTATGTCCATTGCTGGTGATTTCAAGGTTAGTCAATAGTCTTTTGAATCTTAACAAGTTCTTTTTTGACTTGAACCCTTCCCATTTTTCTTCTTTTTTTTTTGCAGGCCCTACCAAAAGAAGCAAAAGAGTTCAAGCTTGGAGAGGTACTGTACTATGTTGTGGCTGTGTTTTCGGCTATAATATGGCAAGGCTTCTTCTTGGGAGCCATTGGATTAATCTTCTGCACATCTTCTCTCGTCTCGGGTATCATGATATCAGTCCTTTTGCCCATCACGGAGGTTTTAGCTGTTATATTTTACCATGAAAAGTTTCAAGCAGAGAAGGGACTCTCTCTTGCTCTCTCCCTTTGGGGTTTTGTCTCTTACTTTTATGGTGAGATAAAGTCTGACAATGATAAAAGGAGAATTCAGCAGGAGGAGAAGGAGAGTCAGGAGACAGAACTGCCTTCTTTGTCATCAAGAACCATTAGTGAGTGTTAAAACTAAACGAATCATAGATTATTTCAAAAACATTATAGTACTCATATCAGCCCTGTAGTTAGATCAGACAGAGGATGTTTTAATAACTTGTGGAACTACTCCAAAAACACAACTCTTGAGGAGTTTTTTTTTTCCTTATTTTTATCAGCTGTACTTGTGGATGTCTCTTATTATTCACATCAANCCTCAACCGCCGCAACCGCAACAAGGCCGAAAACGTAGCGAAAACAGAGCTTTTCTTAATGGAAACTCCTCTGTTCATCGCCTCTATTGTCATAGGGCTGCTCATAGGACTTGACAACTACTTATACGCTTACGGGTTAGCGTATCTACAAGTTTCCACTTCATCCCTCATAATCGGAACTCAATTAGCTTTCAATGCTCTCTTCGCTTTCTTGCTGGTCAAGCAAAAGTTCACTCCCTTCTCTGTAAACGCAGTCGTATTGTTGACGGTTGGTACTGGAATCCTTGCGTTGCACAGCGACGGAGACTTGCCGGCTAACGAGAGCCACAAAGAGTATGTTGTTGGGTTCTTGATGACTGTGATTGCAGCTGTTCTCTATGCTTTCATATTGCCGCTCGTTGAGCTCACTTACAAGAAAGCTCGACAAGAAATCACTTTCCCACTTGTGCTCGAGATTCAGATGGTTATGTGCCTTTCTGCTACTTGCTTTTGCGTTGTTGGGATGTTCATCGTTGGAGATTTTAAGGTACAAAAGTTTTTGTCATGGTCTTATTTTAGTAATAAGGGTATCATCATCGTATGTGTTTCTTTGCAGGTGATAGCAAAAGAAGCAAGAGAGTTCAAGATCAGAGGATCTGCGTTTTACTATGCACTGATAGTGATCACAGGGATAATATGGCAAGGTTTCTTCTTAGGAGCCATAGGGATTGTGTTCTGTGCATCGTCTCTAGCTTCAGGTGTTCTCATAAGTGTTCTGCTTCCGGTGACAGAGGTCTTAGCCGTCGTTTGTTTCCGGGAGAAGTTTCAAGCTGAGAAAGGTGTCTCTCTCCTTCTCTCTCTGTGGGGATTCGTATCTTACTTCTACGGTGAGTTTAAATCCGGCAAGATAGTTGTCGACAAACCTCAGCAGACGGAGACAGAGCTGCCTACTACTCTTCCTGCAGTTAGTGATTCTGTTGCTTAAAAGGTCTTTTTTCCCGCATTTCTATAACATAAGCATGTGTGAATGTGCGATGAGTATAACTAAATGGTCTATATAATTTAAGTGTATATGTATGAATGTATTTCTCAAATTAGTACACGTGTAGTAAAGATAGAATGATACAGTGATGAGTCTACAAACCAAAAAACGAAAGATATAATTTCCTTAAGATAAACATTGAGAAAACAGTATGCATGCATCTTTAATAAAATCTGGTACATATCAATTCTATTCAATAAAATTTTCAACCTTCTGTTCTTTATTTTTGGTATGAAATAATAATTTTTTTTTGTCGGCAGTGGTATGAAATAAATTATATTATTTAAATCAAAGAAGCAGAAAAGATAATACTGTAATAAAGAGAGTCAAAGAACCAATAAACTCACCATTAAAACCTTCCAATTATAGAACTGATAATTCTTAACGTCATTGCACTAAATTTAGAAAAATAAATAAATTCAATAGTCAAAAACTGTAGATTGGATAAAACGTAAATTAAATACTGTATCGAATATACGGATATGGATATGGATATGGATATGGATATGGATATGGATATCCGGTCTATGAGATCATTTCTACGTTTTAATACGAAATTAAAACTGTTAGCTAAATTCGTGGGCATAAATTAGGAAAATTCATGTTTTAGACATTAGAGAGGATCTTTTGGGTAAAGAAACACAAAGATCTATGGAAAAAGACAGAAACACACCAACCATATAACTAAATTCTGCCAGCACCAACCCCCAAAAGTTTCATTACCCCACAACAAGAAATCAAAAACATCCATAAAATTGTTTAGAAGAAAAAATTTAAGACAAAAATGGCGAAGGCTCTTGTGATCATAAACTGCATAATCCTAGCCATAGGAAACTGTGGAGGTCCTCTGATTATGCGTCTCTACTTCAACAATGGTGGCAAAAGGATTTGGTTCTCTACATTTCTTGAAACTGCTGGCTTTCCTGTTATCTTCATCCCTTTGCTCTTCTCTTACATTCACCGGCGCAAAAACAACAATGGAGGCGAAAATGCAACAAGTTTCTTTCTTATCAAACCGCGTCTTCTTGGCGCGGCTATTTTCATAGGCATTCTCTCTGGCTTTGATAATTACTTGTATGCATATGGTATAGCATATCTCCCCGTTTCAACGGCTGCTCTCATCATTGCTTCACAGTTAGCTTGTATAGCTATCTTCTCATTCTTCATGGTTAAACATAAGTTTACTCCTTTTACCATTAATGCTGTTGTGTTGTTGACTGTTGGAGCTGCGGTATTGGGAATGCATACCGAAACTGATAGGCCCGTTCATGAGACCCACAAGCAATACGTTCTTGGGTTCTTGGTGACCGTGGCTGCAGCTGTTGTGTATGCTTTTATCTTGCCATTAGTGGAACTTGCTTACCAGAAAGCTAAGCAACCCTTGAGCTATACGCTCGTTCTCGAGGTCCAGATGATTTTGTGCTTCCTTGCTTCTATTGTCAGCCTCATTGGTATGTCCATTGCTGGTGATTTCAAGGTTAGTCAATAGTCTTTTGAATCTTAACAAGTTCTTTTTTGACTTGAACCCTTCCCATTTTTCTTCTTTTTTTTTTGCAGGCCCTACCAAAAGAAGCAAAAGAGTTCAAGCTTGGAGAGGTACTGTACTATGTTGTGGCTGTGTTTTCGGCTATAATATGGCAAGGCTTCTTCTTGGGAGCCATTGGATTAATCTTCTGCACATCTTCTCTCGTCTCGGGTATCATGATATCAGTCCTTTTGCCCATCACGGAGGTTTTAGCTGTTATATTTTACCATGAAAAGTTTCAAGCAGAGAAGGGACTCTCTCTTGCTCTCTCCCTTTGGGGTTTTGTCTCTTACTTTTATGGTGAGATAAAGTCTGACAATGATAAAAGGAGAATTCAGCAGGAGGAGAAGGAGAGTCAGGAGACAGAACTGCCTTCTTTGTCATCAAGAACCATTAGTGAGTGTTAAAACTAAACGAATCATAGATTATTTCAAAAACATTATAGTACTCATATCAGCCCTGTAGTTAGATCAGACAGAGGATGTTTTAATAACTTGTGGAACTACTCCAAAAACACAACTCTTGAGGAGTTTTTTTTTTCCTTATTTTTATCAGCTGTACTTGTGGATGTCTCTTATTATTCACATCAAATGGGTTTGTGATAAAATATGAAGTCAAAATCATGACCCTTGCCCTTTCTGTTATGCTGTTGAACTGTACGTTTTTCCAGCAATAGATGAAATTAGTCTTGTTGTCTTCTGCTGAATGCTTTTATCTCTCATCTCTCGTGGCGGTTTCATCCCATTAACTTGTTGAACAATAGCACCAGCAGCACGATTAAAGAGAAATCGCGTATGATCTGAGGACTCGTTCGATTCCACCTGTAAGTTCAACCAGTAGAGAGCTTCTGGTAAATCCTGTTTGATTCATTTTCATGATTCTTCATTACTATAAGGAACAATCACTAGTGAGAGGAGATAACATTCAGTTGAATCAAAATTCAAAAAGGAAAATCCCCAACAAATATTTTAGCTTCTTTCTAACAGTATGTCCTTACACTGTTTCCCCTCGAGCTTCGAGCTTTTTGAAACTTGAATGCATAAAAAATACAAGAACAGGTACAGTATTATTCTATATGCTTACAAGAGAGAACCTATTAATCTCATTTTTCAACTGTGTGTTATCTAAATATCCGCTATCTTAACTCTTGTATCTAGCAGGCCTAGCAAATCCACCAGTAACATACAAGCAACACTAATTCTTCTATTGTGCAGTTATAAATACAATTGTAAGAAGTATAATTTATTTACTTACCAACTTCCTTCAGCAGAACCACTCAACTCATTGTTGATTTCTTCCTTTGCAAACTCTTCCAGTATAGCACGCTGACGTTCATTCACTTCACTAGAGAATACAAGGAAAAAAGTACACCGCATAAGCATATACCAGAAATCTATCAACATATGCTCAGCGAACCTGTTATATGATGATTTCAAAAATCAAGCACGTAGTATAGGTCCTTCCTTCATGGAAATAACAAGAAGAGAACCCAAACAAACCCACATGCCACCAGAATATCTAGTAGCTGATCATTTCAACATGAATTTCTATAATCGGATGCTAAGTAAGAGAATGCAGGGAAAGTAATTCGAAAACATCAACTTTTAGAACTACAAAGTGCTTTTNTGCTGGTGATTTCAAGGTTAGTCAATAGTCTTTTGAATCTTAACAAGTTCTTTTTTGACTTGAACCCTTCCCATTTTTCTTCTTTTTTTTTTGCAGGCCCTACCAAAAGAAGCAAAAGAGTTCAAGCTTGGAGAGGTACTGTACTATGTTGTGGCTGTGTTTTCGGCTATAATATGGCAAGGCTTCTTCTTGGGAGCCATTGGATTAATCTTCTGCACATCTTCTCTCGTCTCGGGTATCATGATATCAGTCCTTTTGCCCATCACGGAGGTTTTAGCTGTTATATTTTACCATGAAAAGTTTCAAGCAGAGAAGGGACTCTCTCTTGCTCTCTCCCTTTGGGGTTTTGTCTCTTACTTTTATGGTGAGATAAAGTCTGACAATGATAAAAGGAGAATTCAGCAGGAGGAGAAGGAGAGTCAGGAGACAGAACTGCCTTCTTTGTCATCAAGAACCATTAGTGAGTGTTAAAACTAAACGAATCATAGATTATTTCAAAAACATTATAGTACTCATATCAGCCCTGTAGTTAGATCAGACAGAGGATGTTTTAATAACTTGTGGAACTACTCCAAAAACACAACTCTTGAGGAGTTTTTTTTTTCCTTATTTTTATCAGCTGTACTTGTGGATGTCTCTTATTATTCACATCAAATGGGTTTGTGATAAAATATGAAGTCAAAATCATGACCCTTGCCCTTTCTGTTATGCTGTTGAACTGTACGTTTTTCCAGCAATAGATGAAATTAGTCTTGTTGTCTTCTGCTGAATGCTTTTATCTCTCATCTCTCGTGGCGGTTTCATCCCATTAACTTGTTGAACAATAGCACCAGCAGCACGATTAAAGAGAAATCGCGTATGATCTGAGGACTCGTTCGATTCCACCTGTAAGTTCAACCAGTAGAGAGCTTCTGGTAAATCCTGTTTGATTCATTTTCATGATTCTTCATTACTATAAGGAACAATCACTAGTGAGAGGAGATAACATTCAGTTGAATCAAAATTCAAAAAGGAAAATCCCCAACAAATATTTTAGCTTCTTTCTAACAGTATGTCCTTACACTGTTTCCCCTCGAGCTTCGAGCTTTTTGAAACTTGAATGCATAAAAAATACAAGAACAGGTACAGTATTATTCTATATGCTTACAAGAGAGAACCTATTAATCTCATTTTTCAACTGTGTGTTATCTAAATATCCGCTATCTTAACTCTTGTATCTAGCAGGCCTAGCAAATCCACCAGTAACATACAAGCAACACTAATTCTTCTATTGTGCAGTTATAAATACAATTGTAAGAAGTATAATTTATTTACTTACCAACTTCCTTCAGCAGAACCACTCAACTCATTGTTGATTTCTTCCTTTGCAAACTCTTCCAGTATAGCACGCTGACGTTCATTCACTTCACTACAGAATACAAGAAAAAAGGTACACCGCATAAGCATATACCAGAAATCTATCAACATATGCTCAGCGAACCTGTTATATGATGATTTCAAAAATCAAGCACGTAGTATAGGTCCTTCCTTCATGGAAATAACAAGAAGAGAACCCAAACAAACCCACATGCCACCAGAATATCTAGTAGCTGATCATTTCAACATGAATTTCTATAATCGGATGCTAAGTAAGAGAATGCAGGGAAAGTAATTCGAAAACATCAACTTTTAGAACTACAAAGTGCTTTTTCGTTCGAAACACCAGTAGAGTTTTTAGCATAGCAATATGTGGGTGTCTCCAACAAAATTATAACTTGAACTCCAAGTAGAAGAAATCTTACGTAGGAATGTTGACACGGAAGCGGACATACTGATCTCCATGATCTACAAAAAAGCCTTGTCTCGGTAGTCCTGCACAAACTAACCTATTTAAAAGAGTTTTCAAGCATATATACAAAACAAAATGACCATACGCTTGCAAATATTATACGGATCAGCTTGTCAAGTTGCTTGACAGGGTCATCCGCAACCGTTTATGCACTCTTCCCGTGGGGGCCTCTCGGTTGGGAGATGTCTTCTGCAGTTGGCTGGCTACTCGCTACTAATCTTTCACGCAACACTATTCTAAGTTCTGTTCTTTTTGTTTAAAGTTTCAATATTTTTCAATTTACGGTTGCAAATTTTGTAAAGGAAAAACGTTTTTTGGTTGAATAAATTTTACAATCATTCAAAAAAAAAAATGACAATACGGGCTGATAAATATTTGTACCTTTGCCTCTTAAAACAAGAAGTTGACCAGGCTGAGTTCCCTCTGGTATCTGCAACATTTACAATAAGGCACCTCATTATTTCCAAAGGCTTGAGATTTAAACCTTCCTCTTGGTAAGAGGATGAAAAGCAACTTGTACTCGGTTGCAAACGTANTGATAAAAGGAGAATTCAGCAGGAGGAGAAGGAGAGTCAGGAGACAGAACTGCCTTCTTTGTCATCAAGAACCATTAGTGAGTGTTAAAACTAAACGAATCATAGATTATTTCAAAAACATTATAGTACTCATATCAGCCCTGTAGTTAGATCAGACAGAGGATGTTTTAATAACTTGTGGAAC
>NC_025687.1:13077852-13109352 GCF_000633955.1 Camelina sativa | reverse complement strand
ATACGGGCTGATAAATATTTGTACCTTTGCCTCTTAAAACAAGAAGTTGACCAGGCTGAGTTCCCTCTGGTATCTGCAACATTTACAATAAGGCACCTCATTATTTCCAAAGGCTTGAGATTTAAACCTTCCTCTTGGTAAGAGGATGAAAAGCAACTTGTACTCGGTTGCAAACGTAAATGTCAAATTGTAACAGACGAAATATTATATCAATCTCGCTGGAATCTTACATCTAGCTGCATCTTTCCTGAGAGCGTTGGCACCACAACTATGCCTCCCAAAATGGCCTGTCAAGTAAGTTTTCTAAGAAATGTCCAGTATGGCTCAAGGAGACAATAATAGAAACATCGTAAACCATAAGACATGAAAGGATGCACTATATAAGAAAAATACTCCAGCCGAGGTTCTATGGTTTAGTGACAAAATACTGTAGCAGCATGCACTTGAGTTTTATGACTGCTGTCATCAAATTGAGTTGGAACCGATATGCCACATTATCTAGTTATAGGACAAGAGCGTCCTATACATAATGATATAGATGCTTCTAAACTTTTGGCACATAAACCAGTTGAATAGAACAAAACTCACTAATTTTCAGCTAGACTGCAGACAACTTTTATCTAAATTATGTTACTGCATAGCTTATCAGCTAGTGGTTTAAGGGTCAGTGTCACAATGCAGGGAAAACATAGAAGGTACTGCTCTGCTTATAGCCCAAAATTAGGAGTCACCAGTGTACTTACTTGTGTAAAGCTAATGTTAGCATCCACATAAATATCTGGGCCATCCCTAGTGAAAATTGAATCATCAGCAACCTGTGAACAGAAGAAGATTAGGTACTTGTCATCAAAGGAAACTGCCACATGTAATAAGACCCTACATGAGCAAGAGCGACGATAACATATAAGACTACTATGAAGCTTAAGAAGCATAAACAATCTATTTACTGGATGAAATAAGTCTTGATTATATAGTGACCACTGGAGACAACAACGGTGTAAATCTGTGAACAACGGTGTAAGATTATATTTGGAATGAATTCATTCAAAGTCAATATATGACTTATAACATGACTTTGATGCTTGCATCGATTGTCTTATCTCGTAGGCTGAATTGATCAAAGTCAAGGTGGGTTCGATTCAAACTTCTCTAANATTATGTTACTGCATAGCTTATCAGCTAGTGGTTTAAGGGTCAGTGTCACAATGCAGGGAAAACATAGAAGGTACTGCTCTGCTTATAGCCCAAAATTAGGAGTCACCAGTGTACTTACTTGTGTAAAGCTAATGTTAGCATCCACATAAATATCTGGGCCATCCCTAGTGAAAATTGAATCATCAGCAACCTGTGAACAGAAGAAGATTAGGTACTTGTCATCAAAGGAAACTGCCACATGTAATAAGACCCTACATGAGCAAGAGCGACGATAACATATAAGACTACTATGAAGCTTAAGAAGCATAAACAATCTATTTACTGGATGAAATAAGTCTTGATTATATAGTGACCACTGGAGACAACAACGGTGTAAATCTGTGAACAACGGTGTAAGATTATATTTGGAATGAATTCATTCAAAGTCAATATATGACTTATAACATGACTTTGATGCTTGCATCGATTGTCTTATCTCGTAGGCTGAATTGATCAAAGTCAAGGTGGGTTCGATTCAAACTTCTCTAAGCACATCTCAGAAAATGTATACAAGCAAACTTTGATGAAAATAAAGATAGTTTTTAACAAACCTTTAGTTTGATATACAAGTTCCCAGGTTGACTTGTTCTTGATCTTACATGGCCGGCACCTGGAATTGGGATCGTAGCATCAGACTCCACCCCTATGGTCAAGTACAGAGACAAGAAAGCAAATTAGGGATTGACAGAATAATGCCATCGAAAACCAAATTCTCATTATCTAGTCCAGCAAAGTCATGTATTATACTCGGAAAGCCAGTTCTAAATTCTTTGTTTAGTATTTGCCGCAAATACCAGGTGCAGACAAAAGACAATTAACCAGGAAATGCACATTGCCAACCATAATAAAAGGACAAGAAAGCCATACAATAAATGTGACCAATATCATCTTAATCACAAATCCTCAGAGAAAGGAACGTAACCAGTGTGAATGAAATTTTGCAACCCATTTCATAGCAGAACTGATATGTTTTAGAATCAAAAACCATGTTAATGGTAGAAAAAACATGAAGATTTCAAACCAACCCCCAGGGATCACAAGTTGAACTGTCTTTGTAGCTTCCACAACACCGGATCCTCTACAAGACATGCAATACTCCTGTAGAGTAGATTATAGATATACTTGTAACCAGTGACGGAGAGATAATTACTGAAGCATCAATAAAAGAGCATATTTCTCAGACCTTAACAATGTGTCCCGACCCCTTGCACGTCTGGCATGATGCTGTAAAAGGAGGAACAGTTACCTGTTAAAGAGACAGATGGCATAGTACTGTAAATAGAAATTGTATAATTTATTAACCTCCAAAATCCAAAGAAGACAAAAAGATTATAACATGTAGTTGGCACTTACTCGTCCAACGCCCCTGCATGTTGGACAAACTCCCATGGCAGCATCACGAGGGTGGCCAAGCCCATCTGTAAAATGATAAATGATGAGAGATTGGGAGTCATGGAGGTTTGCAACAATATTACTTTCACCCAAGTGAGTCATTCGTCTTCTCTAAGTTGACAGAATCAGCAAATTTTGAAAGAAAAAAAGCTGTAAATGTTACAAGAAATCAGGAAAAAAAGAAAGCGAGGCAAAAACTGTACATTACATTTACATTAGCATGATTGATCACAGAGCCATTTCGAGAAAACTCTATTCCTTTAAGAACTTATTTTACTACTTTTTTTTTTGGGTCGAAGAAGGACTTTCTTTTACTATACTGAACAATAATCTACAATGACGAGTTAAGAGCTAAAGTGTCTATACTGTCAAGTATCTTTACAGGAAATCTTGCGCACCATGACTGGCTTTTCAATATTAGTAAATCAAAAGAGAAGAGATCTGATATTCTAGGGCTGGGGCCACTCACCACAGGAATCACAAAAGACATATGCATCAAAAGACAAACGTTTTGTGCACCCTTTTGCAGCTTCGGAAAGAGAAAGCGACAGCTCCACCTATTCATTTTAGAACAAGATAAGCATGTGTATTACTGAAGAGCCCTACACTACATGATTTGCAAATGTCAACCAGCTTCCAATTGTATAAATTAAAGCGAGAATCAGAGAAACTGACCCGAATATCAGGTTGAAACCGATCGTTCTCAAATATCTGAATCAAGTGTACTAATGTTAGAGATTTGACTAGCCAGTAGTCACATAAACAGATAAGACAAATTGGAAACAAATTTGTACCTCAGAAAAAATCTTGTGGAACGAGTCCGAGAAATTAGATTGGTAGGCACGTCTGAACCTCTCTGCATCACCACCGTCACTATTTACATGATCAGAACTCCGGTAGCGCAGCTGTATAGTGTGATAACAGAAAGAAATATGTTTAGTGATCTCACCACCGAATAGATAACAACAAGACAAGGGTTACCTTATCATATTCTTCTCTTCTTTCTGAATTTCCAAGGGTCTAAGTTTGTCAATCGAACACAAAAGTACATCAGAAGTTACATTCAAATTACACAGATGGGTGAGAGATCTAATGGGTGGAAAAGAATACCTCATATGCCTCTCTTACTTCCTGGAATTTTCTTTTTGCAGAAGGATTATTTCTATTTGTATCAGGGTGGAATTTTTTGGCAAGCTGCAACAGTTGTACATTCATTCATGAAATTGTAAAGTTGAAGGACAGTTTCCTAACAACGGACCAATTGAATCACCTCATGGAATGACTTTTTAATCTCCTCGCGGGTAGCTTTTTGAGAAACACCGAGAACATCATAGTAATTACGAGCACTGGCGCATGATATTCCTGAGAATCACAATCCAAAAATCCAAAAGCATTTAATATAGAACAAAATGATAACAAAACACACTGTCTCCATCAAGAGAAAGTAAAAGGGCGAAAGTACAAGACCTGTAGCGTGAATATAACGCTCGAACAACGGCTTCTGAGACCCTGCAAAAGTGTCAAGACTTCCAAGTAAAGTAAGCGTATATTCCTATAGATAAAAACACAAACATCAATTGAACATTTCCTAGTGTTAACTACCACTACCACATCCCTCAGCGTTATCAGAAGGACATAATAAGCATCCTGAATGCATCCAGCAAAAACATTTCAATTCTCTTTAAACAAACCCTAAACCCCCCCCATTGCAGCTAAACTTATCACTACATCGGAAATCTAATATACAAAAAAAAAAAAAAAAAAAANAAAAAAAGACAAATTAATATATAAAAAAAATCATGATCTCCTCCGGCTAAAACAATAATCCCTAGTTCAATGTTTTTTGTGTAAACGGGTTACCTTGTCGAAATCCCAACGAGGAATCGAATGTTCGTCGTGCCTGTAAATGCCGCAGAACCTACGAAGAAAAAGATTTCAGCTTTCTCTGAGAATCGGATTCAAAATCTAAAACTGCAGAGAGAGAGGAATATGAAGGAAGGAAAGGAAACAAACCCAGTTGAATCTTCCCATGACTCTGTGGATTGATTCAAAAAGCAGAGAAGCCCAGAGGTCTTGTGTATACGGAGAGAGAGAGAGTTAAACCCTATGCAAATTTATGCCAGAGAAGAAGACCTCAGGAGGAGAGACGTTCGTTAAATCTTTCTGCTTTTTAATTTTTTTTTTTTGCCCTTGAAGCCTCTACCTCATTCAGAAGGCTCGAAATGGGTTGGTAAAGATAAGGAACGGTAAAAGCAAAAACTTCGCAGGTCATGTTTGTTTGGTGAACGAGATGCAATATGTGGATGCAAATGTTTATTATTGTTCGTTTACTAGCAATTAAGAACTTATCTAGATATAATATCTGGATACATTTTAAAAATTCATCCAAAAAACTGAATTTCTGGATGAGATTTTTTAAAGAGTTTGGATGAGGTAAACTCATCCATAATTTATAAAAGTCAAAAATACTCCTATTTTTAATTAAATAATTACAAAATATTTTTTCTCAATTCTAATATACATACAACTCTAAAATTCCAATTCTTCACCCACCAACCTGCAAAATCTCATTTTTCTTTAAAACCGCAAAATCTCGTTTTCCCGCCAAAACCGTAAAATTTCGCTTTTCTCGTCAAATCGCAAAATCTTGTTTTCCTACCAAAAAACACAAAAACATGAAAACTCGTTTTCCCGTCAAAACCGAAAAATTACATTTTCCTGTCAAAACCGCATAGTTACGTTTCCCGTCAAAACCGCAAAATTACGTTTTCCCGCCAAAAACGCAAAATTATGTTTTCCCGTCAAAACCGCAAAGTTACGTTTCCCGCCAAACTCGCGAAATCTCGTTTTCCCGCCAAAACCGCAAAATCTCGTTTTCCCGCCAAAACCGAAAAAAAAAAAATCCGCCAAAACCACAAAATTATGTTTTTCCGCCAAAATCTCGTTTTTCCGCCAAAACCGCAAAATTATGTTTTCCCGTCAAAATCGCAAAATCTCGTTTTTCTGCCAAAACCACAAAATCTATTTTTCCGCCAAAACCGCAAAATTACGTTTTTCGGCAAAAAAATGCAAAATTTTATTTTCTCGCCAAACTCGCAAAATCTTGTTTTCCCGCCAAAACTGCAAAATTTTGTTTTTCTACCAAAAACATAAAATCTCCTTTTTAAATATTTATTTAATATATATGAAAATAAGCAAAAAAACATAAGTAAATTTAAACCACTAAAACATATTCAACATAAAATAAAGGATTTTTTGGTATTTTACATATATTGTATCCAGATACAGATATCAAATTACAAAACAAACATAATTGAATCGAGATACAATTTATGGTTATTATCTAGATGTTGCGTCCAGATACTGCGTTTTGCTACTGTATCTAGATATTTTGTCTAGTTCACCAAACGAACAGGACCGCAGTCATTATTTTGTAGCGGAAAGAAAATGATGAGTTACAAAAGCTTAGAGAAAGATATGCTAAAATGTTAACCCAAGTTCAATTAAGGTTCTCAATCTGAATTCACTCTTTTGTTATAGTAGACCAAATCCTAATAGTCTAGTTTTTGAGGTTTATGTTGTATGAAAAAAACATGAGACAAGATTGTATTCCTTATATTAAAGAATGCAATAAGATCTACTTCGAGCTTTATGAGACCTCAAAAGAGTGGTCATATCCATTTAAGCTTCTAGTTGTGATCGTTCTGTTTTTAACACAGGCAAAATATGGACACCAAATCACGAAAAAAGAATCTAAAAACTCTCGACCTCCATTGTTTTAAAAAGTAATTGTTACTCAACAGAAACATTAATCTGACTTTGAATGCTACTACAAATTGAATTGCTTCATTGTTGTTGTTACAATGTAATTCTGTATCACTTAGTGACGCAAAACCAAAGAGATCGAAGAATTGAACAAGAGAAATTTCTAGTAGATAAACTTATACCCAAAAAAAAAACTTGTGTCCATAAGAAAGAAAGTAAAGTGATCAAAACAACGTACATTAGAAAGATCAATTAGCTATAGACAGATGAAGGATGAGAGATATAATTGTTGCATTAATCCTATACTGCTAGCACCTAATTTCACTATAGAGAAAGAAGGAAAAAAAATACATTCAATCAATTGAATAAAAATCGTAGACCGCACGATATATGTTGAACCGAATTTGACTTAAAAACATTATTTTATACAATCAAACGATTAAATAATGACAACGCGGAACTCTGCAAGACAATTATTTTTATATTTTGTTTTGCGACTGCGATTGCGACTTGGGGAGACTCCTCTAATCGGAAATACAAAAATTATCATTTCGAAAGAAGAAGAAGAAGAATCAAATCAAATCAAAATCATGAGTGGGCAAGAGAATCATGATACCAGCCGGATCTCTTCTACTCCCGCCACCGCCACGCCGCCTCCGCCTTCTCATTCCTCTGACTACGCTCCTTACCCTAAGCTCGACCCTACCGACGTCAATCCTCCTCCTTCCCAGCCCATCCCCGCCGCAGCCACCACCATGCCGCCCGAGTCCAATCCTTACGTTTCTCCTGCCCCTGTTCCCAAGAGTGAGTTCTTCTTCTTCTTCTTCTTCTTCTTCTTCTTCTTCTTCTTCTTCTTCTTCTCTATCCGATTTGTCGCATCCTAATCCTATTTCTGCGTTTGATTTGTTTTATATTGATTTTTGATCTTGGTTTGGTTGGCAGATACGATGGATTCGGTTAAGGATACGCTAGGTAAATGGGGGAAGATGGCTGCCGAAGCTACCAAGAAGGCCGAGGATCTCGCCGGAAACGTTTGGCAACACCGTAAGCGTCTTCTTCTTCTTCTTCTTCGATCAAATGAATTGCGAATCAATCTATATTACTGTCTCTCGGAGAGTTTGATAGTATTGGTTATGTCTTCTGGTTAAGTAAGTGTTCATCAATCTATGCTTCTTCTTCTTTATAAACGCCGGAATCTTGCTTCACATTCAAATTCAACCACCGACACCAAATCCAGCCATCACTTGTGATAGTTATGATATTCCTTTTGAGTTCGAGCCAAGTTCATTCATAAGTTCTCTGTATTTGGTTTTTATTGCTTGCTTTTGTGACGCATTACTCATATGGTTGGATGATGTTTTATTTGATATTGAGATTATATAAGTTTTTATATCTTTCCCTGTTTCTGCAGTGAAAACTGGTCCAAGTGTAGCCGATGCTGCTGTTTCGCGGATTGCTCAGGGGACAAAGATACTTGCAGAAGGTGGATATGAAAAGGTCTTCAAGCAAACATTTGATTGCCTTCCTGAGGAACAGCTTCGCAAGACCTATGCTTGCTACTTGTCTACATCTGCTGGTCCTGTCATGGGAGTTATGTATCTTTCGACTCACAAGCTTGCCTTCTGTAGTGACAATCCTCTCTCCTACAAGGAGGGCGAGCAGACCCAGTGGAGCTATTACAAGGTATTTTGGCTGTCCTATGATGGTCCCTTTCTCTTTGCAGCTCTCTATTTTGATGTCTTTTTACATCTAAGAGAACAGTTTGAGACTAAAGATTCATATATAGACAGTATTGGGTTTAGTGACTCTAGTCATTTCCAATGAATCTATATATACATATAGATGTACTAGAATACTTCATCTACATAGACAGTAGCGAATTTTCTTATCTATACTAAATGGACAGTACATGATGCTTCTAAGGATATTGTTGAGTAGTCAACTAGGACATTATTGGTATGCCTAATAGACAAGCTAAATCTTAAACGATTCCTGATAAAATTAGAGGAGCCATCGAATAGTTGTTGGTTTGAGAGTTTTTACTGGTTCAAATGTTGTGTATAAGAAGGATTGTTAAATCCCAGACACGAGCTGAATTCCAATCCAACCAAGCAGAAAACTTCTTGACAAAAGGATCTCTGCATTGCAAAGCAGATTTTGAGATTTGAGTTTTTCCTTGAGAACCTTAAAGTCTATTTTAATTCATCCTTCTTCGAGAGTCTCTGAGTCTGTGACTGATGGTATCATATGATCAGGTGGTACTTCCGGTGAACCAGCTGAAGGCAGTGAACCCATCAACAAGCAGAGTGAACACATCTGAGAAATACATACAAGTGATTTCCATCGACAACCACGAGTTCTGGTTTATGGGGTTTGTGACTTACGAAAGCGCTGTGAAGACCCTTCAAGAAGCGGTGCAATCACATGGCCCTTGAAGGTCCAATGGTAAATGCAGATCGTAGTGGTATTGTGCATTAAATATATGGAACAGTGTGTTTTAGTTCTTTTGATACCTTTGAAATTTGTTGTAGATTTTGTCATCTTGGCGTTTGCTTATAACATAGTCGTTGCTTCTGTTCATTTGCTTTTATATGAATGACTATTCCTTTATTATTAAACAAACCAACCCCATGGAATCTTATTATTTTTTATTAACATAGTTTCACTCCCGAGTTATTAAAAAAAAAAAAACATTGAAATTATTTATTCATTTAGTTATTACAAATTGATGCTTTTGTACTTTTGTTTTTGCCTTTTTGGTTTCAAATCATTGTTCTGTTCAAACGAAACGGAATTATAACAAATGATAGATAGACATCATGAATCGTAAATGGTACATAACAACAAAGGTACTTAGAATTTTATGTCGGAACCTCGAAACTTCTCCTCGACGATCATGTCAATTCTCTTCTCCATTTCAGGAGTTAGATAATTCTTCGAGTCACCAACTTGGCCTTTACGGAAAAAGGTCTTGTGATCGAACCCTCTAGCCGTCTTTCCAGTCTTGTTGATCTCCAAGTTCTTCAAGTTACGCAATGAGCAAAGGTCTAAGATCTCTTCCACAGATCCACTCTCTTCTTCTTCCACCGTAAAAGGACAACCCAAGAACTCGGCAAGTTTCTTGAGCTGAACGTTAGGATCTGTTTTCAACTCCTCGTACTTCAAGAAAAGCACGTTCTTGGGATCTTCCAAACTTCCTTTCCAATAGCTCAATACATGTTCCCAAAAAGGTCCGTTATTGATGACTCCTCTGCAAAACGATGCGAACATTGACTCCAACATGCTTCTCTCTTCTTCTATCTTTAGAATTGCGCACTTGAAGTACCAAAAAGACACCAAGACGTCTTTCATGTTCCTCCACACGTACACAATCTTACAAGGAGAGTTCTGGAGAGCCTCTCGCAGTGTTTGGAATGCCATGTGAGTCGAGAATAGTCTCGGGGATGATGAGATACTGGTCATATCTGGTTTTGAGGTTTGGAAGATGAGCTCGAGGTATGGTACTAGCCCATGAGGATTATCAAGTAGAAGAGGATGATCATCAGAAGAAGAGTGTTTGGATCTCTCCAAGAGAGCTACTGTGAGAGCTTTAAGCCACGTAGTGCCAGATTTGGGAAACGAAGCAATGACTATGTCAGTGTCTTGTGGCTCGAACCCTCTTTGGAAGTTGAGGATTCCTTGCAGAATTATGTCGTTGTACCAACATCCTTGGTACTTGAACAGCTTTTTACCATCGAAATCTACGTCTGAGGGAAGTGATGATATCAGATTCATGGTTTCTTCGTCGTCTTCTCTCTGCTGGTTCTTTGGGATCTCTTTCTCATCCATTTTTGTTTTGTTGATTTCAAGTGTGTCGTTTGACTTTTTTGTTAGTTTAAGGCAAAACATAACCATTTGTTGTGTTGCTCGATAACGCGGATAACGTGTAGAAACAGGATACGAAATAAAATAATTTAAGCACGTTATTTTATTCAGATGAGCTGTAACCGTTGAAGTTATTCATAATGCGGGTAACGTGTAGGACATTATTGGATATTGGTATGCCTAAATGACATGCTAAATCTTAAAGGATTCATGAGGAAAATAGAGTAGCCATCGAATTGTTGTTGGTTTGAGAGTTTTTACTGGTTCAAATGTAGTGTGTAAGGATTGTTAAATCCCAAACATGAACTGGATTCCAATCCAACCAAGCAGAAATCTTCTTGACTAAAGGATCTCTGCATTTCTGATTGTAATGAAGCAAAAACAGATTTTGAGATTTGGGTTTACCCTTGAGAACCTTAAAGTCTATTTTATGTCATCTTTCTTTGTAGAGTTTGTTACTGATTTATATCATATGATCAGGTGGTACTTCCGGTGAACCAGCTGAAGGCAGGCAGTGAACCCATCAACAAGCAGAGTGAACACATCTGAGAAATACATACAAGTGATTTCCATCGACAACCACGAGTTCTGGTTTATGGGGTTTGTGACTTACGAAAGCGCTGTGAAGACCCTTCAAGAAGCGGTGCAGTCACATGGCCCTTGAAGGTCCATATGGAACAGTGTGTTTTAGGGGGTATTGAATTAAGATTTTAGAAGATTTTATGGATTTTAGTATTTAGATTTTGAGAGCTCTAAAAAGATATTTTATGATTTTGTGTATTTAGAAGATTATGTGGAATTTAAAAATAAATTCAATGGTCATTTGGTGAGATAGCGGATGGTAGGTTGGGTGGCTCCCCAAAACGGCTGGGTTAAGTTGAACACGGACGGAGCTTCGCTGGGAAATCCGGGTCTGGCAGCCGCAGGAGGGGTGTTACGGAACAGCGTGGGAGAGTGCATAGGAGGTTTTGTGTTTAATATCGGACTGTGTAGGACACCTTTGGCTGAGCTGTGGGGGGTGTGCTATGGGCTATGCATTGCTTGGCAGGTAAAGTGGCTTGTTTGGAGTTGTAGGTAGACTCACAGCTCGTAGTTGGTTTTCTTAAGACAGGGATAAGCGACGTTCATCTGTTGTCCTTTCTGGTACGTTTGTGCCATAACTTTCTATCAAAAGACTGGCTAATCCGCATTTCTCATGTGTATAGGGAGACTAACCGTCTTGTAGACGGGTTAGCGAACTATGCGTTCACCGTGCCTGTTGGTTTTTATCATTTTGATACTGTTCCATCTATTGTTAGTTCGCTTTTGAGCGATTATGCGTTCGGGTCTGTCCGGCCACGTCAAATACTATTGTAACTTTTTTATTTTTTAGCTTAATAAATGGGAGACTAGTTCTTCCCTCTTCTACCAAAAAAAAAGGTCATTTGGTGAGATATGTTGGGAGATTTTAAAAGATTACTGGAAATCATTCAATCAGTGACCGCTGCATGAAGACTATGTGTGTCCCTTTGTATTTCTTTAAAGATTTAATATTAAAAAACAAATATTTTTTGGGAAAGTTTGAGAAAGTTTTTTAAAATCATCAGTTCACAAGGAATTTTTAAAATACTCCAAAATCTTTTAAAATACTAAGTTTAATATCATCCCTCTTAGAGGGGTATTGAATTTGAATTTTAAAAGATTTTAAAGTGTTCTTCAAATCACTTGTTATTCAATTGAGATTTTTAAAAAATCATATGAAATCCTCTGTTATTCAATTTAAGATTTCTGTAAAATCTTTTTAAATAATTCAGAATATCTTGTTATTCAATCAACAATTTATAAAACCTAGTTTAAATCTCCTGTTATTCAAAATTTCACAATTTTTTTTTTAAAATGCTACTTTGAATGATTTTAGAAGACTTTTTTGGATTTTTTAGTTGAAAAATATGACTAATAAAATCATAGGATATGAAGTAAAATTTTGAAGGATTTCAGAAAAAAAAAAAAAAATTATGGGATAGAAAGTGCATAAATATAACTCAATCAACATAATTTTCCTAGGACTCAAATCAAAACTGGGAGAGAAGAATGATTGCAGAGAGAACAAAATTGGGAGCTGGTAATGGTTTTACTTTTTTTCACTTGCTTGTTCTTCTTCTTTATCGCTCTCTCTTTCTCTCTCTCCCGATCATTCACACTTGAAAAAATGTTAGAATATTGTTGAGAGAAAGAAGAAACAGAGTAAAAGAACCAACCATTACCAATAACTGTGTCTTTAGTCGACAAGTCATGCCTCTTACAGACACACCTCTTACTTAACAAACACATTAACTGGGTGGCGATGATATGTCAATACGACCAAACTCAATTATAAAACTAACAAAAAAAGTAAAGGGAACAAAAGAGAGATTTGGCTCGCTTGATCTTCAACTGGATGACGATGATGGTGAAGCTTCGCAATCTTGTTATTTTCTTCATGCTCCTCACCATCGCCGCTCATATCCTTCTCTACACCGATCATGCCGCCTCCTTTAACAAAACTCCTCCTTTTTGTCTGTTGTCTCTCTCTCTCTCTCGTTCTCTTTTATATCTCCGATTTGGATTTTGCAATTCTTTATCATCCTCTACTTCTTTTCGTATGTTATAGGAATCTCCGACAGTGTTCAGTGGAGGAGGAAAAAAGTCGTGGTCTATTCCATCGATAAGATTTCACGACAGCAAGGTACTTATGAATTCCCCTTATATTCAATACCAACAAAAAAATAAACTTTGTCTCCTCTAACTACAATGTCTTTTTTCCCTCACACAGTCCGTCCACCATGCTTTTTCTTTCAAATCCAGCTTGGTTTTGTATATTGATAGTTTAGAAACAAGTTATAAAAGGAAGAGTTATATATTGTTGAAAAAACTGTTCTATGATGATGTGTAACGATCGAATAGAATGGACAAGCACAAGCTTTAAGTAAATCCTGAACTCTTCGGTTTGTTTCTTTTTGTTAAGCTATCTCTCTTGACTCTTGGTCACCATTCCTTTGTCAAAGAGTATATAGACAAGTGACTGACCTCTCTTGCTTTTTTGTTTCAACCTATGTTTGCAGGTACAACACCGTTCCACTAGCCATGCAAAACATCTGGTCATGTGCCGGAAACAACCTAGGATTGCCATTGGACGACTTATCATGCTTCGTGTACTCTGGTATGTATATGTGATGAATGCAACAACGAGTCATTCCAAGGCCGGTGTGTTATTTGCGATGGGTTGGGATCTCAGACGCTTATTACTGCAAAGAGTGTACACTTGGCCTCTCTTTTCATATGTGGTTCACTTTGGATAGGAGGGGATTACCAGTTGGACTCTCGTCATCTCACTCATACCCCCCACAAGAATACTTCACTTAGGTGAACTTTGATTTCTTTCTACACTCTCAATGATGTGAATGATGTCTTCGGTCTCATCGTTACTCCTTCATGCCAATTTTTATGTAATGGAATAGTTAAGTGTCGTTGTAGAGATTGAAGCCAATTTTTTTTTTTTTTTTGTATTTTGAAATATTCTAAAATCACCCAAAGTTTAATAATAAATAAATAAAAAAACTCTAAAAATAAAGATAAATTTAGGCGTATATGATAAAACTCTAATAATAAACCCAAAGTTAAATAAAGCACAATGAAACCACACGTAAATAAAGATAAATCATGAAATTCTAAGTACATAACAACGAAGGTACTTAGAATTTTATGTCGGAACCTCGAAACTTCTCCTCGACGATCATGTCAATTCTCTTCTCCATTTCAGGAGTTAGATAATTCTTCGAGTCACCAACTTCGCCTTTACGGAAAAAGGTCTTGTGATCGGACCCTCTAGCCGTCTTTCCGGTCTTGTTGATTTCCAAGTTCTTCAAGTTACGCAATAGGCAAAGGTCTAAGATCTCTTCCACAGATCCACTCTCTTCTTCTTCCACCGTAAAAGGACAACCCAAGAACTCGGCAAGTTTCTTGAGCTGAACGTTAGGATCTGTTTTCAACTCCTCGTACTTCAAGAAAAGCACGTTCTTGGGATCTTCCAAGCTTCCTTTCCAATAGCTCAATACATGTTCCCAAAATGGTCCGTGATTGATGACTCCTCCGCAAAACGATTCGAACAATGACTCCAACATGCTTCCCTCTTCTTTTATCTTTAGAATTGCGCACTTGAAGTACCAAAAAGACACCAACACGTCTTTCACGTTCCTCCACACGTACACAATCTTACAAGGAGAGTTCTTGAGAGCCTCTCGCAGTGTTTGGAATGCCACGTGAGTCGAGAATAGCCTCGGGGATGATGAGATATTAGTCATATCTGGTTTTGAGGTTTCGAAGATGAGCTCGAGGAATGGTACTAGCCCATGAGGATTGTCAAGTAGAAGAGGATGATCATCAGAAGAAGAGTGTTTGGATCTCTCCAAGAGAGCTACTGTGAGAGCTTTAAGCCACGTAGTGCCAGATTTGGGAAACGAAGCAATGACTATGTCAGTGTCTTGTGGCTCGAACCCTCTTTGGAAGTTGAGGATTCCTTGCATAGTTTTGCTGTCGTACCAACATCCTTGGTACTTGCACAGCTTTGTACCCTCGAAATCTACGCATGAGGGAAGTGATGAGATCAGATTCATGGTTTCTTCGTCGTCTTCTCTGTGCAGGTTCTCTGGGATCTCTTTCTCATCCATTTTTTGTTTGTTGACTTTTTTTTTTTTAGTTTAAGGCAAAACATAACCATTTGTTGTGTTGCTCGATAACGCTCTTATAACGTGGATAACGTGTAGGTAGAATCAGCATACGAAATAAAATCAATAATTTAAGCATGTTATTTTATTCAGATGAGCTGTAACCGTTGAAGTTATTCATAATGCGGGTAACGTGTAGGACATTATTGGATATTGCCATATTGGTATGCCTAAAATACATGCTAAATCTTAAAGGATTCATGAGGAAAATAGCTAGAGTAGCCATCGAATAGTTGTTGGTTTGAGAGTTTTTACTGGTTCAAATGTAGTGTATAAGGATTGTTAAATCCCAGACATGAACTGAATTCGAATCCAACCAAGCAGAAAACTTCTTGACAAAAGGATCTCTCAAAAAAGATTTTGAGATTTGGGTTTTTCCTTGAGAATCTTAAAGTCTATATTATGTCATCGTTCTTTGTAGAGTCTGTGACTGATGGTATCATATGATGAGGTGGTACTTCCGGTGAACCAGGTGAAGGCAGTGAACCCATCAACAAGCAGAGTGAACACATCTGAGAAATACATACAAGTGATTTCCATCGACAACCACGGTGCAGTGCAGTCACATGGTCCTTGAAGGTCCAATGGTAAATGCAGATCGTAGTGGTATTGTTCATTTGCATTTACATGAATGACTTCTTATCTTTTATACGAATCACCCTCATTGAATCTTATCCAGTTCCATTTTGATCCATATTAGTTCCACCATGCTCCTCGATATTATATTATTTTATGAAAATAATGCAAGATATACAATTTAATTCGAAATTCTCTGAAAGTTTCTTCTACTTGAGGAACAAGGAGCTTCAGAAACGTTACATCTTCAGATTCCAACTTTGGCTACATTAGGCATCAAATCAAACTTATAGGGTCTGATTGGAAGCACCCAAACGTCTCGTTTGCAAACGATCTACTCCAACAACCACCAATCAACAAGTCTTTTGGAGAATGCGGCTAGATATCAAGGTTGGAAAAAGCGGTTGAAGATGATGGTTTTAACCTATTTTTGGTGGTTACAAACACTAATCCTAACTACTATAAAAAACTAACATTTGGACATTGTAAAGAGGTTGCACAGTTGTTTATTTCTTTATTCACTGTTCAAATCATAATCTTGATTTAATATGTGTTGCTATTCTTTTCAATGTTTTTTTAATGAAAAGGTTATTAAGTCAAAAATAAAGAAATTTAGTAAATCAAGATTATGATTTGAATAGTAACATGCTATTTTTAATGGAGATTATGATTTTGTTAATATCATATAAGGAAGATTTTAAAAATATACATTTGATAATTTTTTTAATATCACATTTTGATCATTTAGTTAATATCATCTAAATATATTAATATTTTATATTATGAATTAGATAATAACATTTCAATTCATTTTTTTTTAACTAAATTAATTACAAATTTTATAATTTATTATAACTTATACTATTCAACCGCTATAATGTTACCAATCAAGCTAAATACTCAACCGCTTTCTTTTACTCTACCATCTTTTCCATCCGCTAACTTAAACCACTTTCTTTTTAACTACCTTTTTCACAACCGCTATAAAAATTGTAACCGTCTTTTTTAAACGTGATTACCAATCGGAGCCATAATAATTTTTCTTCCCAATACGTAAGAATATTGGACACTTTTTGTAATTAGTAGATAGGGAGGGTAAAATGTATGAAGCAGTTAAAACTATGAGGGCTTTTATGTTATTTATAAACACTATACAGAGACGAGTTAGGTCTTTTATAAAAGCCGCCGCTTCAAAGAAGAGCAAGAGTAGAGCATCAACTACGTTTTCTCTGATTAAATTAGGTTTCTACACCTTCGATCTTCGTTCTTGTTTTGATCTTTGAGTTTATGGTTTTTTTTTTGTTTTTTATTATTTACGCTATAGAAGTTCCCAATGATCGAACAACCTTTTATATTTTAGTTTCAGCCTTGTCTGAATATACAATGTTGAAAAAACATAATGTCTGAGGGAACTGAATCGTTTGATTTTGTTTTTGTTGTTGTTATGTATTAACCCAATGATGATCCGAGAATATCTATATATAAGTTTCAGCCTTGTCTGAGATTATTCAATGTTGATAAGTTCTTCGATTCTGAGGGTACTTTTGATCTTATTATTCATATTCTTTGTCTTGTTTCCTGTGTAAGTTGGGTTGTATCATACAGATCCACAAAAATGACTTTGGCTAAAAGAAAAGAGTTTTCGAATTGATAAAAAAATAAGTATCTTTTATTGTCCTTCTTGTGAAACATGAGTCTTTTAAGTCTTATTTTCGATGGAATGTATCTGTACTATTTTGTTCAAATCATTGTTTGTGTGAGAGTGAGAGCATCTGTATAGTACATGATCAAACCAAGTGTGTAAACGGTCTCGGTGTTTTGTTTTGAGTCTGACTTGAATTATTTTGTAGATCTTCTAGATGCTCTAGAAGCTCTAGAAGCTCCTCATCAGGGACTCTACAAATAAAATTATGTAACAAGACTAGCTAATTTTCTAACCGGACTAGACGAAACCTGTGTTCTGGACAGTCGAAAACTTATCCAGTGGGCCTTCTACAATAGCCCAAATCATTAGCATTCATTACAAACCAATTCTCGTCAAGGTCACGTTCGTTACAAACATTTCATCCCAGGAGGTCCTATACAGTGTATTGAGAAATTTAGTTAAATGCGATTGTAATTGTGAGTACGTAAACAAATCTAAATGGTGGGGTTGTGCAACCGCCTTAATTGTTTTTTTACTTGCATTAGTTATACCAGGTTAAATCTGCGCTAAGCCACGAGATTACTTTTATATTTTTTCTTTTATAAAATATTTTTATTTTGTATTTTACTATATTTTTTAAATCATAATTTAATATAAGTTGTTTGATATCAAATAAACTAATTAATAAAGTTTTTGAAAAATATTAATGTAAATTATTATCTACTTGACTAGTTTTGTGTTTTTATTATTTTCATTATTATATTTTTTTATTAATTTAATTAAACAGTAGACAAACAATTTATTTTTACTAAACAATCGAAAATACCAAAAAAATACCAAACCGAAAATATAATTCAAAAGAAAAATATATTATAAAATCAGATGGTTATACTATCTGAGAAGTTTTTCACTCTCTTAGATCTTAGAGTGAGAGAGAGCTTTTATCTTCTTTTTCCGATTAACTTTGATGAGTTACTGATTTACAACTTATAAATTAGACGAGCGACAAAAGTTTCATGGCTACGGTGTGCCACACACGCTAACATTTAATTCAAGCAATGTTGTTTTGTAATTAACTGAATGAGCTTCGTTGCTAAAGCCCACAGTCAAAATTCTGGCTCATTTAAAGGTTTTGCTTACGGTCATTCATTTACAGAGTTATGCTGTAATAGTGTAATATATACAAACCCACTCAAAAACAGAGATTTGCTCAGATTCTCATTTCCAAAATAGGATAAGCGATATATTCTCCAAAAAAGATTCGAAATTGTTGAATAATTCACTTGTCCAATCTCATATTCTTTACAATTGTTCATTAAAAAGTAGTAGTAGCTCAGGCCAATTAGCTTTTGGAATTGATGATACTGAATTAGCTTTTAAGTTTGATTGAATTATCATGAAGAACTGTAAAAACTTTCAATTACGAATGTTTGTGGAGAAGTACAAATTGTTTGCGTGTGAATGAGGATGTCCATCTTTATTTAGAATCCAAGTTATTGCTTCTTAGTGAACCTCACGACATAAAAGGGTTTATTCAAGATCGATTGCATGTAAACACGATGCAAGAAACCCCACGAGTACACTCTCCCCTTTCAAAAGCTCTGCATACTCTTCATCCGCTTCCTCCCACTTAACATATTTGTCACAATGGTTATCCATACTAATGACCTGCGCTAACACTTCAGCTCCATTCAATCAATAAATTACAACACCGAAATGCACATAAGAACAATGTGCAAGAGTCATCAAAAGAAAAGCTTCAATAACCAACAACAAGAGTGGTATTTCTTTGATTTTCATATGCAGCAGACGCAAAACCCTGATTTACCAGTCCTCTTGTCTCGAGTAAGATTAACATCAACAACTTCATGATATCCACAATTTGTACAAACAAAAAGGCATAAGAAACACCCATTTAAAGATACTGAAACTTCAGAAACGCAAACTACACTTACTGTGTGAGAAGACAGCGTGGAGATCACTCTCGTATGGATCATTGGGTAAGCCTTTGCCCAATGATCCCTAAATATCATTGGCAAATTTTCTGAAGTTAGAGTGCCACAAAGCTTCTTCATCCCTAAATATGATTCCTTAATATTTATGCTTTGTATTAGCTTCAACCTACATGCTCGATCAAGTTCTTCAAGGTGGGTTTAGGTTCGAGTTTAGAGTCCCTAAGCCAGTAATGTCTAATCATCGTCCATTCCTCCAACTGGATTCACTATATATTTCCAAAACCATCCATAGCCTTAAACGCTTGAAATCAGGGATCTATATCACGATACAACTCGAGATGAGACATCGCTGGAAGAAGTTGAAAGCTTTTGATTTCTAACTTTTGTCGACATCTCTGTACAACTAACAAAGGAAGAGTGGCTAGGTTTTCTCAATAGAGAGAAAGTGACATGGAATAGAAAACGATTATTACTGGTTAAAAATGTTGATGTGTATTATTTGTTATAATTCTATTGGCTTTTGATTTTAAATGATGTGTTAACACCAGCTTGAATTTTAAAGCTGATGTGTCATGCTCTGGTGAAAAACATACAAGTTTTATTGTTTTATTGTATTGATGCGATATGTCTAAATGATTGAAACCAAAACTAATATGAGCGACATATCTCAATGATTATCAGATATTTTAAACTTCATTTCATCGTATCATTCTTAGGAAGTGACCAGCTTTAGAAATTAGCGAATGGCCATCAAGCATTGAACTTACGCAAAGCCATAATATCACCTTGTCGTCTTATTCCTTTGCTCACCAACAAGCGACGTTGATTGAATTTCCTATTAAAGTTGTTAGCATATAAACTATGACTAGTGCATTGCCTACCAAATTTAAAGATTTTAGTACTTGGACTGTTCTTGTGTTAAATGAACATAGTCAGTCTTGCAAATTGGAATATCTAAATGTTGGATGCGTTATTGAATGATTATGTCATGAAATTTTAGGTTAATGTCGAACAAATATATTTTTCACAAACAAAACATAAAAAGAAATACATTTTCCTGTTCTATATTTTTTGGGCATGGTTGAAAATGCATGATTTTAGTGTTAGGAGATCTCAAATATTACGAGATGGATTTGAACATATTTCCATATTGGCAGAAAAAGTAACAATCGTAAATATTTGTAGATGAACCTTTTTGTTAAAGAAAAGTAAATTAAGACTTTGTATGCTACTAGTTGATTTATTACCTACGTATCATTTATATAAACTTTTTACACTTAGACTTGATGCCTGTCTTATAGATTAAAATTACAAACATTAAGCTCTAAAGCAATCAAATGACAATGCTATCCGTGTGAGGTGCATAGGCTAGCTACTTGACCAAAAACTTTAAGTTTGGTAAAATTAACCAATCTCGGTGTTTCTACATCTCAAATATTACGAGATGGACATGACATAAGTTATATCACCATTATTCATACAAAAGTTGATTATAAGTTTCGAAATAAAAAGAAACATATAAAAAGCATGCAAAACGGAAAAGAAGACGAAAAGGAAAAGAAAGGGAGGCGGGATTAGCAAATTCAAAACAAAATAAATAAAGGAAGAAGAAGCGAGTCAAAGTAAGGCAACATAATTACGTACACTATTTGGTGGGTCAAACTTACATCTTTGATCCAAGACCAAATTGGAGAGGTGGCTACTTCTCTTAGGACTTGCAAATTTTGAAATATGTTTACTATCTATTCTAATCTAATATGTTTCGTGCAAAAAATAATATATCTAAAACTCGTATCGTATCTAACATTAGTATTGATGAACTTTGATTTTCATATTCAAACGTATCTCCAAGATTAGTTGAACATAATAATAATAATAAAAAAATTATATATCACAGTCACAGGATGATCATTGCTCAACTAAGTAGGGATTAGGTCTATCACCGGATAAAAGAAGAGAAGAAAGGTGAAATGATGATCATATATAGGTTTTCAGAAATGTGTGGCTATTAGATATACTTAAGACGAATAACATAATTGTCACAATCCATTAAAGTTGAAATACCTTAAAACCAAAGATTGAAATGTCTAAAAAGAAGACTCGATACATCCTTTTCCATCGGTCTAAGTCTTCTTTCTCTGTAACTTCTTTTTATATTTATGTATCATAATAGTTTAACGTCACGCACGTTAAACATAGTCATATTCAAGTATTTTTTATCCACAATTAATTATTAATCTAATCGCTTCTCGAGCATAGTTAACACCACAACTTGGACCAAAACTAGTCCACATATATCTAACTTTTTAAACTTGGATGTCTAATATCACAAATGAAATGTAATACCCAATAATCAAATATATTGGTATACCGGTCGTTAGTTCAATATATGTATATAAGTGATGTATTACTTAATGCACGTAGATAATAAAAGTTTTATTAATAATCAAATTTACAATATCTATCTATCAAAACCACATAAGTTAACAAATTATCAAAAACAATAAATTAACTAGTAATTATTTATTGTAAGGTAGGTAGTAAATAAGACAAATAATTTACCATATGTTTGCATTGAAAAATGAACGAAGAAAAGAAAAATAAAACATAAAAATATTAAATTGGTTTTAAAATTAAGATATTAGTAAAGGTTTAAAGGGACTTAAATCCTTTTGTATGTAAAAATATTCTCACTGTATATAAACGAAAACTTCGTCTCATTTGTTCACACTAAAACCACAAAACTCTCTCTCTCTCTCTCCTTCTGCAATACTTGCTTCATGACCTTCTTCTTCTAGCAGAGAAGATAGAAACCCTACATCCTTTAAAGCTTAAACCCTGAATCCAGCTTATATTAAATGGGTCATGATAACATCACAAAGCTCGGGAGTCTACTCGTAAAGCTACACAGAGGTCCTTCGAGTTGGCTCTGTCTCCATCCCCGACCAGAGAGAAACACCAACGGCGGACGAATCAAGCTCGTCAGATCCGACGGTTCTTTAGAAGTCTACGATCGTCCCGTAGTGGTCTCAGAGCTCACAAAAGACTTCCCAAAACACGAAATCTGTAGATCGGACTTACTCTACATAGGACAAAAAACCCCTGTTCTGTCCGAAACCGAAACACTCAAGCTCGGTCTCAACTACTTCCTCCTCCCATCAGATTTCTTTAAGAACGATCTCTCTTTCCTCACCATAGCCACACTTAAAACCTCTCAGAACGGTGGCGTTATGGTGAAGAAGACTCAAAAGCAGCCTCAGCCTTTTCTTATACAAAAGGGAGAGAAAGGAGAGCGTTTAAGGATCCGTGTGTCTGAAGATTTCATCTCCGAACTGATGATGGAAGGAAGAAAGAACAGAGCAATCAAAGAAGAAGAGGAAGAAGAAGAAGAAGAAGAAGAAGGAGAAGGTAGAGTTTGTACTACTGTGAAGTTGAAGAAAGATTATGTTCAACTGGTTGGTTTGCGTAAATGGAAGCCTAAGCTTGAGACGATAACAGAGACTAAGGCGATGAAAGCAGCAGCTGTTGAGAAAACGAAGAAGAAACGAAAGAGGTTTAGTGTGATGAAGAAGAAGTCGTCTCATCAGAGTGATTCATGTTCGAAGCGTAAGCTTCAATCCAAATTCAAGTCCAAAAGTGCCAAGAAAACTATTCTTAGGAAAGTAGAATAATCTTTGTTTTCTAATTTGTGTGGTGTTGATACATAGAAATTGTTGGATTTGATCATGTAAAGAAACTGAGAGTGAGATTAACACAAAAATAAAAAATTAACCAAATTATTTTCCGAAAATGTTGAATTATTATTCGCAGGTTGTGTTATGATTACATCAACTTGCAAAACACTAAACACTAATTTTCTTTAATATTGATACTAAAAATAAAATATACAAAAAACTACTTTGTTTGTGGTTACTAATTATCGTTGAACGTCAAATATGTATTTTTTGCATGAAAATAATGAGTTGTTTTTGTTATGCTAGGGGAAAAATAGAAGTTGCTTTCGTACATAAACGTTGGAATCTTTCGAATAATGTTAAACAAACCATTCAAATAAACTAAGTTTGAATGACCTTTGGATAAACTTTTCTGAATTCTGCTTTGTCAGGCAACAAAAGAAGGATTTTTATTTATTTTTCCTTCTATTTTGGCAACTTGATTTTTTTAGGGTTTTAAAGTTTTTTATTGTTTGGAAAAATATATCAACCAAAGAGGAATAAAATAGATTATATAATTTGTCTTTAGCATGCCAATTTCAACGAACAAAGCATAATTAATTATTTTCTTTGGCATGAAAAAAAAATTCTGAAAATGAAACTGAAATTTGATATTTTGTCAGTTTCTGTCGAATTTGGTGGTTTCTGGCACAAAATAATTCAAGTAATATGTTAGCTAAATATTTTTATTTGCATGTATATAATCATTCATATGTACAGAACAAAATAGTGAAAAAGTCTTTATGTTTTCTTTCTATGAATAAAATTGTAACAATAACTTTTTTTTGGTAGAATAAATTGTAACAATAACTGAAAGAACGAAATGTGTTTTACTTTCATCATTTTAGTTCATTTTTCTGGATAAATATTTGAATAAAAAAAAATGGTAAAAGCTGGTCGTAATTGTGTAAATGTTTGAATGAAAAATATAGGGAAAAGAGAGGGAAGGCACGTGTTTGTAGGTTTTTTTTTTGTGTGTGTCAGTCAGTCTCGTTATTTGATTTTGTGAACGAAAGTGTGAAAAAAGAGACAAAAGAGGAGTCAAAGAAAGTCTCCCAAAGGCCAAAGACATGTCTCTTTTTTCTTCTTACAAAAAATAGTAAACCTAATAGTAGCCTTCAATTTACGACTGTGACTGACGACAACCCCAATAATACACCCAATAATAATAAATTAGGGTTACTGTTAACACCTTAACATAAAAGAACATATCCTCCTCTCTACTCTCTAGATTGGAATATTGGGATATACCAAATTATCTTCTGGAATGTGAGTGGATTGAGACGCATTGACTCCATGATTCTGCCTATCTTCTTGGAGACCCTTTTTTCTTCTTTGGGTTGGGAGTTCTCAAATTTATGATCTCTATTGTTTCTCTATTCAAAATTAATTACGATATTTATATTTTATTTAAAAATTCTTAAAATAAATTTACTGTAAATTTTATTTCACTATTTCCTACTAATCAATATTATATATATATATATATATATATATATATATTGTAAAGCAATTGATTGTTAATTTCTTCTACGGTTATCATGAGGAAGAATATAAAATTATATTTTTTTTTCTCTATAAAGTTGAGTTATATGATTTGCGACTGAATTACTCCAATTGGTGATTATTCTGCTGAACTAATAAAAAAGATTATATATATATATATGTGCTCTAGAAATGTTAATCACCATCGCAAAAAACTGATAATTTTTTTTTGTGAGTATATAATTTTGCTATCTTTGATATTAATACAAATACATCATGCCATTTTTACTTAAAACTTCTTTTTGTTCTTCACAACATAAACATGTGGCCTTACGCTACTAATCAGAATAAAAATGTGATCATAGACCTACTGAAACTCAAAGAATTTAAATGATAAATTGTTATTTTAACATCGGTTTATGATGATGTAAATGTCTGTGTTCTCATGCTTGTCTATTATAAAGATATGCACTGCCTTAATATGGGCTTAGATAACGGGCCTAATGAGTTCAGGCTTTTTTTTCCTTCATGTGGAGAATAAATTTCCAGTTTTGGAAAGTGGATGGTTTTTATTTCATTTCAATATAAAAATACAGAAACAAAGACGGTTCTCTCTCGCTTGTCTATTATATCTTCTTCATCGTGAAAACCCCTAAATCGGTGAAGCGATCGTTCGAAGGATTCATGCTAACTATGACGGAGAAGAAGGCTCTCGATTTCACCGTCGTTAAGAAGCCCGTCTTTCTCACCAAAGCTCACAGAGAAGAATTAGCCCTAAAACGCCGCCACGACGAAATCGAGGATCGTCATCGCCGCCTCGATCAGATCACTCGCTCCAACCCCGATAATGGTGATGGAAACCGTTACAGAGATCGAAAACGAGAACGAGGCCGCGACCGTGACAGAAACAGAGAGAGCGATCGTGAGTTTCGTGAACGTGAAGCCAAAGCTAGGGTTGAGAAATTAGAAAAGGTAGAGCGTGAGAAGGAGATAGACGCCATGAAAGAGCAATACCTAGGAACCACAAAGCCTAAGAAGAGAATCATCATGAAGCCAAGCAAGAAGGTCCGTTTTGATTGGGAGAACACTGAAGATACTTCGAGTGGAGATATGATCAATGCTCTTTACCAAAACCCTCACGAAGCTCAGCTTCTGTTCGGGAGAGGGTTTCGCGCGGGGATTGACCGCCGTGAGCAGAAAAAACAAGTGGCGGCTAAGCATGAGGAAGTAGATAAGCATTGGAGCGAGAAGAAGTTAGAGGAGATGAGTGAAAGAGATTGGCGAATTTTCAAGGAAGATTTCAATATTTCTTATAAAGGATCCAAGATTCCTCATCCATTGAGGAGTTGGGAAGAGAGTAAGCTTAGTCCTGAGCTATTGAAAGCTGTGGAAAGAGCTGATTACAAGGAACCTAAACCTATTCAGATGGCAGCTATACCTTTAGGACTTGAACAACGAGACGTTATAGGTATTGCAGAGACTGGTACAGGCAAAACCGTTGCGTTTGTTCTGCCAATGTTATCTTACATATCAAGACTGCCACCAATGAGGGAAGAGAATCAGAGTGAAGGTCCTTACGCTTTAGTTATGGCTCCTACACGAGAGCTTGCAAAGCAGATTAAAGAAGAGACGGTTAAGTTTGCTCGTTATTTGGGGTTTAAAGTGATCTCCATCGCTGGTGGTGAGTCAATTGAGAAACAAGCGTTGAAGCTATCACAAGGATGTGAGATTGTGATTGCTACGCCTGGTAGATTGATAGATTGTCTTGAGAGAAGGTACTTGGTGTTGAACTAATGTAACTATTTGGTTCTTGATGAAGCTGACCGTATGATTGACATGGGTTTTGAGCCACAGGTTGCAGAAGTGTTAAATGCGATGCCTTCGAGTAATTTGAAACCAGAGAATGAAGATGAAGAGCTCGAAGAGAAGAAGATTTACAGAACTACTTATATGTTCAGTGCCACAATGTCTCCTGTATTAGAGCGTCTCGCTAGAAAGTACTTGAGGAATCCAGTTGTGGTCACTATCGGAAAATCCACGAAGTTGGTCACTCAACAAGTGATCATGATCAAAGAAACAGACAAGTTCTCCAAGTTGAAGAAACTGATCGATGAGCTTGGTGATGATAAGTCAGCGATTGTGTTTGTGAATACCAAGATCAAGGTTGATTACATTGTTAAGAATCTAGAAAAGTTAGCGAGGTGTCGTGTGACGACATTGCACGCAGGGAAGTCGCAAGAACAGAGAGATGTCAGCTTAGAAGGATTCATACAAAAGAGATTCAACGTTCTTGTTGCAACAGATGTTTTAGGCCGTGGGCTTGATATTCGTGACTTGGCACACGTCATCAACTACGATATGCCTAGCACGATAGATATGTATACGCATCGGATTGGACGAACAGGACGAGCAGGGAAGAGCGGTGTTGCCACAACGTTCTTGACTCTTGAGGATAAAGATGTGTTTTACGGTCTGAGGCAGAAGCTTGTTGAGTGTAATAGTACGGTGCCACCTGAACTTGCGAGACATGAAGCCCTCTAAGTTTAAACCAGGAACCGTTTCCTGATAGATTCTCTCAATTTTAGGGATATGGTGTTACTGCTACTATCGAAAAACTATACCATAATAATGCTTTGTCATACGCTTTTGCACTTTGGTTTATTACAATGATGCTTCACATACGCTTTTTCACTTTGGTTTAATATGGTTTCAAAATTATTGTTCTCAGTTCAAGAAAGTGAATTCGACATCAAGGTAGTAGTAGCTAGTAACAAATGATAGACATCATACAATCATATATGAAGTAACATAGCAACAAAAGGTACTTTGGTTAAACAAAGCACAGTAAAAAAAAAAGTATGAAACCACACATAACTTAGAATTTCATATCCGAACCTCGAAACTTCTGCTGGATGATCATGTCAAGTCTCTTCTCCATCTCAGGAGTCAGATTATTCTTCGAGTCACCAACTTCACCTTTACGGTAAAAATTCTTGTGAGCAACTCCTCCAGGTGTTCTACCGGTCTTGTTGATCTCCAAATTCTTCAGGTTTCTAAATGAGCAAAGATCTAAGATCTCTTCCATGGAACCGCTCTCTTCTTCTTGCAACGTAAAAGGACATCCCAAGAACTCGGCAAGTTTCTTGAGCTGATCATGAGGCTCTGTTTTCAACTGCTCGTACTTCAAGAAAAGCACATTCTTGGGATATTGTAAGCTTGCTGTCCAATAGCTCAAGATATGTTCCCAAAATGGTCCGTAATAGCTAACTCCAGTGCAAAACGACTCGAACATTGACTCCAACGAGTTTTTCTCTTTTTCTATCTCTTGATTTGCGCACTTGAAATACCAAAACGAAACCAACACGTCTTTCATGTTCCTGCACACGTACACGATCTTACAAGACGAGTTCTTGAGACCTTCTTTAAGAGTCTGGAAAGGAACGTGAGTCGAGAATAGTCTCGGGGATGATAAGATCTTGGTCAGATCTGGTTTCGAGCTTTGCATGTAAAGTCTGAGCTCGAAGAATGGTACTAGAGTATGAGGATTCTCAAGTAAAAGAGGATGATTATCAGAAGAGTGTTTGGATCTCTCCAGGACAGCGACTGTGAGAGCTTTGAGCCAAGTAGTACCAGATTTGGGGAACGAAGCAACGATTATGTCCGTGTCTTGTGGCTCGAAATCTCGTTGGAAACTGAGTATTGCTTGCAAAGTTTTGTCGTTGTACCAACATCCTTGGTACTTGAACAGCTTTGTACCCTCGAAATCTACATCTGAGGGAAGTGATAAGATCAAATTCATGGTTTCTTCGTCGTCTTCTCTCTGCTGGTTCTTTGAGCTCTCCTTATCCATTTTGTTATTTGTTTTTTTTTGCTTTAAGATGTGTGGTGACTTTTTCGATCACAACACGTAAACTTATATATTAATATATACAGTATTGGTTTGTTGCTTGATAACGATGTTTTAACGTCAATGAAGTAGTTAGGAGATTCTCGTCTTTCTTTTACAATAAACGCACTTGTTTATTATTTTTGAAATATGTTCTCCATCAGTTAAGAACTAATGTGGACAAATATGTTTCTAAATAAAATTAGCTAAAAAAGATTGTACTCCAAAATTAAGTAAATGACTTTAGGTGGCAGTCTTTGTGACAATAATGACATTAACATTTCTATTCTTATAACGACAAAAAAAAACTTCATATCAACTGCAACTTCATTTATTTTATCCAAATGAGCTGTTTATAATGCGGGTAGCGTGTATAAGCTGAAAATATAAGAATTTAAAACTAGTATTTATCAATTATACTACAATGTCTACATCAAGTATAACTTGTAATTTTTTTTCATGAACTTTGAGTAACATATGTAATTTTTTTTCATTGTGGAATTTTGAATTTTAGGAGATTATGAATAGTCTGAAGAATATTAACTACTAACTTGTAATTTTACAACAGTAAAATATCTACATTAAATCATTCATGGATGATTTAAGTTTTTATTATCTACTAAAATTAATTATCTTAATTTAAACAACTCTTCTATTCTCCTTACTTCGTAAATTTTGTATAATTCGAACTAAATATAGGTAGAGCCGGATGACTCGAACCAAAATGCACAAACCTATTTTGCAGCTACAAGAAGCCATGTTCCGAAACATTAAGAAACTTTAAAGCATTCAGTCACACAACCGTAGGCGTTTACGAGGAAAGAAAAAGTACTGATCAAGAGAATCTTAAATTCATTAGGGAAGCAACAATAACAATACATGTGATGAATTTTGAGAGAAACATAATAAGCGATAGAGGAGAGGAGACACTTGACATCTCTCATTCCCGTCCATGATAAAGGCGAGAAGGATAGGGAATAAAAACGTGGACAAGGACAACACAGTATTATTGGTAGAAGAATGTGGAGGATAATGAATCAAACCCTTCTGTTCTACTCTGACCAAGACTGTTTTGATCCACAAAGCCATCGAGCTCAAATGCAAACGTATCGATGTTTGCATGGGCCACATTCCAATAGTTATCGGTCTCAGGAATCGTGAGTTCAGCTCCGAAACAAGTACTTGGAGGAAGAGGTGGAAGCTCATGATCACAATGCTCATCATTACTGTTCATAGATTGATAACCATTTTCACTCTCTTGAGGCCACCCGTTGTATGAAAATTCAATAGAGTTTTGGTTTTGGTTGTTTGACGATGTGTAGAGATTATTGGTGTTGTTGTAACGAGCTTCTGGTTGGTTTGGAGGGTTGAATATCTCGGAAATGAAACGTTGGGATTCATCTGGAGAGATGAATGAAGTTACTGAGGAGCCACGAGGCATGTCGGAGTAGACAAAGTTGGTTCGAGCAGTCAAGCCTCTTATGGACCGTGCGGCTCTATCATAGGCCAGTGCAGCCTCCTCGGCCGTGTCAAAAGTACCTAGCCAGTACCTCTCTTTCGTAGTTGGGTTTCTTATTTCAGCTGCGTATCTTCCCCATGGCCTCCGCCTCACTCCTACATACTTTATTTCTTCATTATGTTGTTGTGGTTGTGGCTGCGGTTGTTGCTGCTTTTGCCTATGACTCTTTTTTGATCTAGAGGACGAACCAGCATTCGAATTACCATTGATCTCCATAATTAATTATATTTTCTCAAACACTCAATATGTGGAATGATAGAGAGATAATTAGAAATGATGGATGTGGTTATGTTTGAAGAATGAATTTGGGTTCGTTTAAATAGATGAGATCACCTTCAGTATGTGACTATGTGTGTGTGTAGGGGCCCTCTCTTTTATTCTAAAGGTCCTTTTGGAATTTTTTTTAAGATACAAAAAAGTGGGTCACATGGAAATGTGCAAAATCAGATGATCATCACCATCTAATCATAAGTGAAAGTGAAATGAGTTAGTGGCTTTTACGATTGGCCCTAGTGAATCATGTAGGACTATGAATGAACCAATCTGCAATGGATTTTTTTTTCTTTTTCGTTTGCTAATCTTTTGTTTCTTTTATTTATTTTCTCTTTAGGCCTGCTATTATTTTTATGGAACGTGAGATTCTTTGTGCCTACTTATCATCACTTGTAGTTGTAATATATGTTTTTGGCTTTCAATTATGAACTTTGATAATATTAAAATCTCCCAATCAACTTACATTTTTTCTTTAAAAAAAAAAATTACAGTTACAATTTTTTTTTTATCAATAAAGAAAGAAAATAATTTTTACAGTATGAAAATTCATTAGTTTATCATTCTAGATCGTAAGTATATTTTTCGTCATCCGAAATCAGCTTATCTTTGTCCAATTGGATATAATTAAATTTGGCGTTGAGGTAAGACTACTTCCTTATCATACAATTGACATTTACTTGACAGTGACACATGCACTACTAGTTACAATTTATCGACAATTTAGTGAGGATATATAAACTCATTTGGCAGACTTGTGACAACATAACTATGATATATTAAACATAATGATTCTCCAACAGATCATAAATAAACATGACAAAGACGTGCATACCTTACAAATACATATTTCCGGCAAAAATCCAGTGTTAATAAACAGCGAAGAATATTGTTGGCAAACCAACGACTAGATTTTTCAGTGACAAACTTGTATTATCAATTGGTATGATGATATGTTAGCAAACAATTTGCACATATCCAAAGCAAGTGTTACATTTGCGGACGTTTTTACCAATAAAACTAATTCTTCATTAATTTATATAAACAACCGTACATATATGCAGCAAAGCAATATTAATAACAAAACTAGGTAATGTCCCGCGCTGGTAGCGTGGGGAATTTTTTTTAATTTTGTTATTTGTTAATATTATGTTTATGTTGTATATGGTGAATTTTAATTCATATTAAACTATTAATAGGTAGGCCTGGAAACTACTACCGATATCCGTATTGGATCCATTTTTCGGTTTGTATCCGTCCCGAAAAAGGTACCCTCAGCTTTAGGGTCGAGTGAAAGATATAATAATTATATTATCCATGAATAATGATCGAGTATTAGATGTTAATTTAATTTTTGAGCGTCTCGTTACCCGTCTCATTACCCGTTTTATTACCCGACTCATAAATACACGTTAATATTTTGTAGAATAATGTTACCAACGTGAGTAAATATTTATGTAAATTTGGATTTGTTTGTTACAAAATAATAGTAGA
>NC_025687.1:13029522-13077792 GCF_000633955.1 Camelina sativa | reverse complement strand
AGCTGCGTATCTTCCCCATGGCCTCCGCCTCACTCCTACATACTTTACTTCTTCATTATGTTGTTGTGGTTGTGGCTTCTTTTCCCTATGACTCTTTTTTGATCTTGAGGACGAACCCGCATTCGAATTACCATTGATCTCCATAGCTAATTATATTTTCTCAAACACTCAATATGTGAAATGATAGAGAGATAATTAGAAATGATGGATATGGCTATGTTTGAAGAATGAATTTGGGTTCGTTTAAATAGATGAGATCACCTTCAGTATGTGTGTGTGTAGGGGCCCTCTCTTTTATTCTAAAGGTCCTTTTGGATTTTTTTTAAGATACAAAAAAGTGGGTCACATGGAAATGTGCAAAATCAGATGATCATCACCATCTAATCATAAGTGAAAGTGAAATGAGTTAGTGACTTTTAGGATTGGCCCTAGTGAATCATGTAGGACTATGAATGAACCAATCTGCAATGGATTTTTTTTTTCTTTTTCTTTTGCTAATCTTTCGTTTCTTTTATTTATTTTTCTCTTTAGGCCTGCTATTATTTTTAAGGAACGTGAGATTCTTTGTGCCTACTTATCATCACTTGTAGTTGTAATATATGTTTTTGGCTTTCAATAATGAACTTTGATAATATTAAAATCTCCCAATCAACTTACATTTTTTCTTAAAACCAAAAAAAAAACTTACAGTTTATTTTTTTTATCAATAAAGAAGGGAAATAATTTTTACAGTCTGAAAATTCATCAGCTTATCATTCTAGATCGTAAGTATATTTTTCGTCATCCTAAATCGGTTTATCTTTGCTCAGTTAGATGTAATTAAATTTGATATTTGATATGAGTTATATAGATGCATTAAGTATATTTTCGTCATACTAAATCGGTTTATCTTTGTCCAATTGGGTATAATTAAAATTGGCATTTTATATGAGTTATATAGATGCATGTCAGTTGAGGTAAGACTACCTTCTTATCATATACTTGACATTTACTTGCTCATTGGTTGAAGCATTGTGACACATGCACTACTAGTTACAATTTATCAACGATTTAATGATGATATATAAACTCATTTGGCAGACTTGTGACGACATAACTATGATATTAAACACAATGATTCTCCAACAGAACATAAATAAACATGACAAATACGTGCATACCTTAGCAATACATACTTCCGGCAAAAATTCAGTGTTAATAAACGACGAAGAATATTGTTGGCAAACCAACGACTATATTTATCAGTGACAAATTTGTATTATCAATTGGTATGATGACATGTTAGATAACAATTTGCACATATCCAAAGCAAGTGTTACATTTGCGACGTTTTACAATAAAATTAATTCTTCATTGAATTATATAAACAACCGTACCTATATGCAGCAAAGTAGTATTAATAGCAAAATTATATTGATATGTTAGTGTTGTAAAGCCGTTGCTTGATCATATTTAAGTTAGTGACCTTTGTTTCTGAAAAATGTTATCATATTTTTCTTAAATCGCATTGAAACAACTACATATATAATACATATGATTCTTGAGTTCACCATATGATGAAAAGAGTAAGAAAACAAGACTGCAAGAGCTATAAGTGTATAACTATGTCCTAAATGTATATCCTTTATAATTGTAAAATAAAGTAAACTTCGTAAGAGTAATTTCTTTTAAAAACGGATCTAATATGTGAACTTCCTTTAACTCTGTTTTCGGGTTTACATGTTTTTCAATTTATATAAGATAGAGGTTTTCGTACGAATGAATAAATGTGTCACTTGATCGAATGATGGGCTAATCACATGCTTTACAATACTCATGATTGCAAGGCTTGCAATCTCTGGGATCCAAATGATTATTTTCATTTCGGTATAATCATGATTTATTGGATATTTAACTATATACATGATTTCACGAGGACTAAAAAGAACGCAATTTATATATATATATATATATATATATATATATATATATATTATAGAAACTTTGCTATAGAAAACTAGTAGTATTTGTTATCGTTCTCTTATTTTAATTCTGTACTGGCGCTTCATATTGACTAGTCGAATGCTTTTATGATTAGTCGCATGAACTTGAACATGTTCATTATCCAAGAAACAAAAGTAAACAAGAGATACATCGTATAATAAGTGTATTGTGTATGATTAATACTTTATGATGTCATAAAAAAAAACTTAATATTTATAAGTCTCAAACAAATTAGAAAATGTAACTACAGTATATGATTGAAGATTGTTCAATTGCTCACAAGTCAGAACCTTAGGCATTGCAGGCTACCTACCACCAATCATAACCACAAAATCTTATAACCATTGTTCGTTCTTATTTGCTAACTAAATTATAATGTTACAGTTTTTTTTTTTTTTTCACTAAATAGTTTATATATTGATTGACCAGTTGGAGACCAAAGATACAAGACGGATTAACAACAATCATCCCAGCAAAAAACCTGGCTGAAGATTTAAACTATAAACTAGCCATATTCTCCAAAAAGAGGTTTTGTAACCAAAAGGGATATCCGGTTGCTACATACGATTGACGCCGATCCTCTCTTGTGACGGTCTTAGCTATAAAGTGAGCTCCAAGATTTGAGTTTTTGTCTTCCAACACCAGGTTCCAATCCAAAAAAAATTTCAAACTTGCTCCTAGCATATGGGACTGAAATTTAAGAGATGGTCATGCTTTTGGTCTAAGTACAGCTTCAACGAAATCGTTGTCCTTTGAAGCAAAAATAACTTTGTTGTAGTTGAGACTTAGCATACTTTCAATGGTCCAAAGCCAGGCTTGAAGTTTCGCATCATGCTTTGAAATCACAAAGCCAAAAGACATTATACTATGCAATAAAACAGTTCCTGCTTCGTTTCTCAGAACCCACGCTGCTCCACTGACATTTGAAGCACTGTCCCATGACCAAGCGAGATTGCATTTTAACCAACTAATTGATGGAGGATACCAACGCCTTTTTATTTGGGAACATTGTTGTTTTACCCGGTCAGCCGTAACTTCATTCAAAGCTTGAGCATAAATCCATTCCTGCACATTTTCTCTAATTTTGATGATCGTTACNTTTTTTTTTTTTTTTTTTTTTTTTTATCACATAAGAAAAGCAAACTACTAATGTGATTTATGGATTGAAGAGGTCATAAATTTCATCGTTGTCTAGTCTATAGTACTATGAAAAGATTGTTAAACAGATAATTTGTCTAAACCAAAACAAATTATTTCAGTTCGAGTAAAATTGGGTAATTCGTGTTTTATTATACGGACAAGACAAGGCAACGTCATACAACCCAAATCCACAATTTTGATAAATCTAGCAGTGGGTTTTGGTTTGGTTCAAGTCTTGAGATAACTTGAGAGAGCCGAGGGAAGAAGAAAGAGAAGAAGCGATGGGTTTTGTCTTAAGCTGTACTTGTCCCCCTTCCTCCTCGCTCCTTGTCGTCTCTCAGCTCCACCATCGTCACCAGGTATGTATGTCTTTGTTCTTCGTCTTCTGATTTTGATTTGTCTCTAATTAACAAATTATCTTTTGTGGGTCACAATTCAGTTTTCTGCCGGAGTGAAAAGCTGCGACCTTTGGCGCCGTCCTCAGTTATCTCCTCCGACCCGTAGAACCCTAATTTCGAAACCACGTTGTTTCAATCTCCCTCAAGAACCCATTCTCTCCGAGGCTCTCAAGGTAAATTCATATATCTGATGACATAATTTGGTTATCTTCATTGATCTTTTGCTTACAATTAGCAATTTCTTGATGTGGTTTTGTGTTCTTGATCAATTTTGGAGGCTTATGAGAGTAGTTAAGTTTTTACATTGTGTGTGTGTGTGTGTGTTTTATGTGTTGCCAAATTGGATGATGATATTTGATGCAATCTAGTGCTCTGTTATTGCAATGTGGTTGTGGTTGTCTTGAATGTAGGAGCCAATTGCATTTGTGGGTGGGATGTTTGCTGGACTTTTAAGACTTGATTTAAACGAAGAGCCGCTTAAAGATTGGGTGACTCGAACTGTTGAAGCTTCCGGTATTATGGAAGAGGGAGATGATGCGGATGGGACGGTCTCCAATGACCAAGAAGCTCCTCAACAGATTGAGATTGAATGAGGTCTGCGTTCTATTAGAATGATATCTCCCTGTCTCTTCTCGTTACATCAAAGTCATTCTTTTACCGCAACTGTGATTTTGGTTCTGCAGTGACCATCTGCGAGGATCTTTTGTAATGTAACCTTGTCTTCTTTATGTAAAAAGAAACAGAAATCCAAAGAATAATGCTTCATCTTGATATCTATAACTTGTTATGATATGTCTTTTACTCAACTCTTATGCACAAATTTAGCCAAAACCAAAATCTTGGTTACATTAGGATCCGGAGCTGAGTTAGGGAGGCAACGGATTCGATCATTGTAAATGATGAGATTCAGATTTCTTCTCCTTCAACATAAGATGTTAACAACATTCTTTGATGTAACTAAGAATCAAGAATTCAAGATAGAGGTCTTAAGTAATAAGTATACTTCATGTTGATGCTCAAGTGCTATAGATCAGTCAAATCAAATCAAAAGCTAACACAACATGGGTTTTGCATCGTCAGAAAGATGAGGCGTCAAATCTGACAACTTAAGAGAACACAAAGATTTAACAGTTACTATGTAATTGTCATCCATAGTGTTGTGTAGCCATGGGAAAACTTATTTGTGTGGCTATTATTAGCTGAAAGATTCTTACACCCAATTCAACTGAACCACGTCATAACCAAAACGGCCCCGTTTTGGCACCTCTGATCTTCAGTAGCTAATAGCTATGCCTATGCCAGACCAAACCGGTACGACTTCTGTGTGTTCAATTCGTGACCATGGCCTCGCGTTTGTTATCGACGATGACACTCATCGCACCGCTGGCTAATCTCTACAAATCACCGGCGTGTTTCATGGCGAGAGTTGGGGTGAGAAAGGGAAGACGGGTTAACGTTAGAGCTGTGAGCGATGGCTCTCAAGGAGCCGTCGATGGAACTGTTTACAAAGGTGTTTACGGTCCTTGGACCGTTGAGCAATCCGATGTCAAAGAGGTCACTTCTCTTCTCTCCTTTACGATTTCTGTTCAATTCAAACTAATCTCACTGCTTTTGGGTTACTCAAATTTCAGATTTTGGGATATGCTTTGTTCTCATTGACATGCAAGTTGAATTCTTTTGATAGTTTTAAACCTATTTGTTTATATTCTCATAATCATATAGTGGAGAGGTTACTAAGGAACTTTGTAGTTAGGCCCTGTTCAATGGAAGTTTTTGATGATTGACCCTTTTGCTATTTCAGGTTGTTCTGTATAGATCAGGACTAGTCACTGCTGCTGCATCTTTTGTAGCTGCTTCTTCTGCTGCATTTTTACCAGGAGACTCATGGTTAAGTGAAATAATCAAGCAAAACCATGATTTGTTTTACTTCGTTGGTGCTAGTGGTTTGGGGCTATCTCTGTTTCTCATTCATATTTATGTAACGGAGATTAAGAGGACTCTTCAAGCATTATGGGCACTTGGTTTTGTTGGTTCCTTGGCCACTTACGCAGCCCTTGCTAGACCAGCCGGTGATAACTTGGTTCAGTATGTCGTTGATCATCCTACTGCTGTTTGGTTTGTTGGTCCCCTTTTCGCTGCTCTCACAGGCCTTGTTTTCAAAGAAGGTATAGAATCTTGCTTCTCCATGTGAAGATAAGATGGGTTTTCTTGTAAACATACCAGTGTTCTTGATTTTCATTTCTGTCTGCAGGACTCTGCTACGGAAAACTAGAAGCTGGCCTTCTGACATTCATCATACCTTCAGTTCTTCTTGGTCATTTGGTAAAGTAGTTTTTTTGATTAAGATATCCTTCTTTAGTTACCTTGAATTAGACTCCTGAGATCATATAAGAACGTATCAGAAGGCCAGTTTGATCGAATATGAAACATTCGGTATTCAAACTTGGTCAAATACGGATCAGATATTTCGGATACTGAGTCTCCTCTATCTTAGGAAGATCGAACTTACTTTGTAACTAATGTGTCTTTAAATACCTTGTAATCTCGATTGTAAATCTTCAGAGAAATTCAAAGACTTTCACAGTTTAGCTAATAAACTGCTGCATCATTTCATTTCTCTAAAGAAAAGCTTCACATTTGCTAAAATTGAGGATCTTGGAATTTGTTTAATTCGGATGGCTTAAACTGGTATATTGAAATTGCAGAGTGGTCTGATGAATGATGAGGCAAAACTGGTGTTGCTAGGAACATGGATGGCGCTCTTTCTAGTATTTGCTGGAAGAAAATTCACTCAGCCTATAAAGGTACACTGTTTCCTCATTGAAGATTAGCATATACAAAACTTTCGTCGAGGTCTTTCCATTTACGAAAGTATCTAAATAATCTACAATCTGGTTTGATTTTTGAAGGACGATATTGGGGATAAATCTGTTTTCACGTTCATGTCTCTTTCGGAAGATGAGAAGAAGGCTGTAGTTACAAAACTAGAGCAAGAAAAGTTGGGTTGATACCCTCAACGATGGCAGAATGTTTTAAGCATCTTCAAGAACAGGTAAATATCTTGTATCCGTAGATTATATGTACTACTGAGGAGAGATGTTACGATAAACAGTTTGTAGATTGTGATTAATAGTCTTTATCATGATTTCTAAATGACAATACAAATGCTATCAAAATCTTCATCTGCACGAAACCATAATTTACCATTCCCTAAGTTAGTGTTGGTGCATCCCATCTTCTGGCTGTTGTAATAGATTAACCCGGATCAGTCGGTCCCTTATGTGGCCTTCATTTATAGGATTTGGTATTGGAAACTACAAAGCAACGGGTCCAAACTTTCTTGTGACAAAATGAATTATGGTTTTAGCTTGGGCCAACCTATCCAGAACCGGGCCAGGTTGTCCACAGGCTTTCAACCCAAAATCCCTAGTTATGAGTTGCATTTTACTATGGAGACATGTATGTGTGTTACTGCCGTAGATGGCTAAAGTTATGATCCATACGATCTACTAGGTTAGAAATCTTGTTACTCCAGCTAACTCAACCGGCGCATGAAGTCACTTCTGAGTAGAAGACCCTGGTTACGACTCATCCCAATTAAGATAATATGATCCTGCAATAAAACATAGGTCTCAATCCATGGATTTGATGTGTGGCAAAATCAATCAATATAGCGTGTTTTTCGGCGAACAATGATTGCGATATTTGTGGGTTTCCGAATTGGAGATTGGAAAATGCTGTGAAGAGAGTTGTTAAGTTTGCAAACAAAGAGCGTGAAATTAGGAATAAATAAGGGTATTGTCGTTGAATGCGAATCGGGACAAGCAATTGAAAGACAGGACACACGAGTGGGGTGTTAAATGCGGTGTACAGAGTAGGACTAATATGGTCTACTCTTTGACACTCTAATATTATGGCCAGTCTCTCTCTTCAGTCTTGTTGTTTTCTATCTCAATCTTCTAGGAGTTTTGTCATTTATTAACATAACTACAAAAATTATCCAAAGTATGCATAAGTTGGACCAATGTATACTATTTGCATGGCTATGTTTGACCAAAATGTGACAACTATATGATCAATCAATAATTGCCAAGGGTTTTTGTCTCTTTACTTCACAAACCAAATGAACCTATAGCTGAAGTTAGTTGTATGCTAGCTACATAATCTTTCCATATAGTCTCTACAACATCAGGTTTGTTTCTTTAGAATTGGAGAAGATGTGAGACAAGAAAAGCTGGATAAGAGAGAGAGAGGTCGATGAAGCGAATCCGACCAAAACTGAGGGGGGGGAGAAAGAGCAAGTGTTAAAAGAAGAGTCCCTACCACCAATATGAGGACGAACTCCAATTTGCGTGCGGACGAAAAAGAAGGAGTCGTGTCTAATCTCAATCCGTGTGTCTTCTTTTGTGGGTCTCTCTCTATCCTTTTGTCTCTTCTTTCCCTCGCCGAACGTTTGAATTCCTTATTTCCTCTTTGTTCCCTCTTTGCACTCGTGGCCTTCTTCTAACCTCTCCCTTTACACATACACACACGGCGCACACGCGCGTGCTCACATATATATATAGATATATATATATATTTTTTTTTCTGTGTGTGTTTTGAAACATATCAATTTTGTTTACCAAATTCTGAACTGATCTTGAAACTCATCTTGTCAGTAGAAATGATGATGTAAATTTTTGTTGTATATATCCTAGATACGTTCATGTACATTGTATGTAGCCTATATAATAAATGATATATTCTGCGGAGTATACCCTAATCCTACAATATACCATTCGTAGTGAGTAAGATGATATATATGCCATGTTCCTTCCGTCTTAGTTTGTTTCGCACATCTAAGTTATAGTAATTTGAATCTTTGTAGAAAAAATCAACATGCAAATTATTAATCAAAGTTTAGCGCATATTATAAATGTGTTATTCCCTATTTATAAATATATACTCAAAGTCTCAAACACGTAATGAATTAAACAACCGTCCAAACATATAATTTTATGTTAAGTGAAGTGAAGTGCAGTGAAATAGTTACTAACTTTTTGGAAAGCGTCTCAACGATTGTTAATTATCAAGCATTTACCCTTAACATGGTACTTTCTTTTGCTTTTGCATGTGTGTCAACTGTCAACGTCATATTCAGCACCTTCTCGGAACTAAATTTGTAAAATTCTATAGTCGCTCTTTAACGAGTTAATTAAACCTTGGCTTATGGTGTGACTTATGCCCAATTGTCTACTAAAGATTAGCTTTCTATCAATTTTTGTTTCCAAAAAAACGTATAGGTTACGACTTATGAATGTGGAACGTAAACGTTAATGAACTATTTTTCCGAAAAGAGCACTGTATAACAGTAAGTAGATGCCTAACGTCCAAGTGTGGCTAAGCATCATCTCAAAACTAGTTTCTTTGGGTCTAATCAAAATTGTTGTGGATAGATTCTGATCTATGAATGCATTATTTGGATCTGTGTCATTACGCTGACAATACGTGTATTTCATAAAATGAACAGTTTGTTAATTTATATTTATGAAACAGACAGGATTAGATGGGGTTGTGGTGTGTGACTTTTATCATGATGATGATGTGTAGTAAAAAAACAAGTTTCCATATAATCTTTTATACCGTAGATGCACACCCTCTTGAGGGCATTCGTATTGGAGGACTACAAAAGTAATAAGTTTTGGTATCTCACAAACTACCGTAGATGCACACCCTTAATTTTCATAAAGTCTAATCAAAACTATAGTGGATAGTTTCTTTTCAATGAAGAATGCGTTATTTGAATCTGTCGTCGTTAAGTTGACAATACGTGCATATATTTCCAGACTTTTACATGCAATGAATAGTTTACATCTTTATTTGTATTTAAGAAACAGACAGTATTAGATGGGGTTGCAATGGTTTTGTGTTGGTAGCGTGACGAAAACGACAGCGTTTTGTTCTGGAGAGCGATACGGAAAGTAACATGACAGGACAGTTGAGAGACTTATCGTTTTCTCTGAAGTGAACAGTAAAGTATGTTCCCTTTTTTTTCTTTTGCTTTAATATTTGGGGTCACAGATCTGTCTCTTTTACCCCATTTACTCAAATAAACAACACATCCATCAAATCCAACTCTTGTCGGTTACGTACTCAAACCCTACATTAACCATGCTTTCAAATTTATTTTACCATGCTTTAAACTGATTTCTAACGATGAAATCTTCAAGCAAGGAGTGTGGGTGGGCAATTGGGCATACGAGCCATATCATCAAATGAGGAATGGATGAGAATATTAGTCATATTACTGGTTTTGATTTGATATCAATCTCATGTTTCGACATTTTGGGTATACAAAATAGGTATTTATCCCGATTTGTTTCAAAGTTTTGGGTATCGGAAACTACGAATGTGGTGGATAAAAAAGTTGTTACAAACAAAAACGGTATAAAATTTAATGTTTTGAATAAAATAAATTCATGTTTTTATACGACAATATTGGCACATATATATATATATATATTCATCCAATCGAATTTTAGAATTCTAGTAGAGTCCACTTTTAATTTTACAAATCTTTTTTCGACAGCCAAAATCAAGCAACATTAAATTATAATATATTTACTACATTAGTAGTCCTACTCCTACCATGCACATAGTCATATAGTTTGAATATTTAATTATTTCATTAAAATCATAATTAAAAAAATAGATTGTGATGTGAATAGTTGATATATAGAATTTATGTTTTCTAGTATATATATGTATATAATGATTCCATAAGACCATACATCGTTTATTGTAGAATATTCTTGAATTTTTCTATTCTACAATTTTTCTATACTATTGAGGCACATGGTTAACTAATAATGTTTTAACCTACTTTGAGCTGAAAACAAATCCTAGACTTGTTTAAATGTCAACAAACACTTGGAAAAAAATTTGCATCGAAAAAATCTCTACGGTTTCCATATAAAACAATGATTTTGCATACATAAACTCATATTGAATTCATAACAGAACTTTTTATGTGTTTTTTTATATTCAACTTCAAGACTTGTTTGTAAACCCAACATGCTTAAACAAGAAAAATATGGAAGCGTTGACGAGAGATAGTTGAGAATATGCAAATAAAACAAAACAAACAATTTATGATGTGAGAAAGAAATGTGGATCTCAATGATGTTGCTGTGTGTTGGCTGGCATATTAAACCATCACCATCTTCATGTGCATCCATCCATACGTCACTCTTCACCTCTCTATCCAATTATTTCAATTATACTTTTTCAGTTGTATAATTACATTGAAGATTTTAGGATTAAAAAAATAGAGATATGAGTTTATGTAATGGTACAAATTTGTACTAACAAGAGCATACATTTTCTAACAAATTAAGATGGATTTATTTTTTCTTTTTCGAAAAACACCATCAAGTATATCAAAGAAAGAGACACAAAAAGTATACATTCACAAAATGAGGACTTTGCTGAAAGTTTGTTACAAAAGAGACAAAAGAGCAAAAACACTTAATAATTGAAAGAAAAAAAAACACCAATTAGCAACTTAACAAATGAGGATCTTACACTTAAAAATCAAGACTTTAATGATGTGATATTAAAGAAGAAAAATTCTAAGAATCTAAACCAAGTGGTTCCCATCTAGGAACTCTCTTACTGAAGAACCTCCCAATAACTCTGGAATCAAGAATCTCAAGAGCTCCTCCAGATTTAACACATCTTGGAGTCTTATACTGATTCAAAGATGATCCTTGTGAGACACAAAAATCCATTAACGAATCAAACGTGCCCAAACTCACCACTCTGATCTCCAGTGGCCCAATCGATTTATCTCTGTTCCTGCATCTTCTGTACACGTAATCCAAACAATCCTCAACCTCAGAGCAACAATCCTCCATTGTCTTGTCGTCTAGCTTTGGTGGGTCGTTGCTGTAACGCGGCTTTAGCTCCCAGAAGAGCACGTAATGCCCCGGGATTGATGACGTGTCTGCATAGCTCGTGTACTCCATGAGTAAGAGGCTTGAAGGCTGTTGGAGATGGTTGAGTTTAGCTTGTGTCACCGCGTTTAGTAGATCTTCCTCGCTTGTTTTGTCAGTGTCAATGCTTAGTACAACGTTTCTTCGCTGCACGAAACGAAATTGAGGCGCTTTGTTGTGGAAACCGGTCACTTTTAGAATATCACCAACTCTGTATCTGTATAAACCTATAAACAAAAAACAATCCGATATGTTACTTGTGTTACAAGTTACTATCCTTTTTAGGAAGACCTAGAAGTAATTATATACTAGACTATGTTTGTGTAGAGAGTTACACTGACCTGTGAATGTAGTGATGACAATTTCGTAGTATCGACCGACTTCAACATTAACAAGATCGACAATAAGATCTTCCTTGAGGGCATCGTCGTCATCAGTGTTAGAATGCGATGCAAAGTTAATCTCTTCGTGGGATTTGTCGTCAACGGGCAAGAACTCGAAGTAAGCCATGTTAGGAAGAAGGGTATAGGAAACATCGGCAGGATCACACAACGGATTAAGGTTGATACCAAAGTAACACTCAGAGGAAGCATACATGGTTGAAACCAACGGTAAACCTCCGCTATAAAACTCTAGCGTCGGAATGTATTGAGCCATCGAACCTGTGACAATCACTTCAACATACTTAGCCTTAGGCCATAGCTTCCTCAAGATCCCTTCCCACGACTTCTCAGCACACTCACTCTCAATTTCATCAGCTAGTTCTTGATTTGGGCCATTAAGGATCGACAAGACCGAGTCTCTGCAGGAGTCAGTGATCCAGCTAGTGACAGTGCCGGTTCTAATGTCTGCGCAAAGCTCTTTGTAATGATCCTCCAAGAATTTGACCGCTCGAAGAAAGGCAGAAGCAAAGACAGCTCCGACTCTTAGGACATGAGATCGCTGGACTAGACCGCAGAGAAGCTGGCAGTACATGCTCTGTTTGCTGTCTTGACAAAGAATGGTCTGGTCAGGGCTAGTGTAGACGTTATACTTGTTGAATGGTCGGTTTCTAAAATGTTGACTTTTGTAGTAGCTGGTCAAAACAGGACGCGCCATAAGACCTGAAAGAGTCTTGATCTCTGGTTTTATGAATAGAAGATACATCCCTTTTCCTTCATCTAGCCCATTCACATATCTGCAATTTTATTTACGTAACACAATCCATTAGAAGTTTATCTTCACTGTTTCATTACTTCCACTAAAAAAAGACAAGTTTCATTATACATAATTTATTTATTTTCTTCCCTAAGAAAAAGTCGTTTTATTTGCTATAATGTTTAATTAAATAAAAATAAAAGAATTGTGAGTTTATAAAATAATTTTTTTTTTGTGTATTTATGTTTTTAATATTATTTATAATTGGAAATTTAATGCACTAAACAAAATTAAACGAGACTAAATATTATTTTTACTTAAGTAAAAAAAAAGTATATTGTAAAACATGAAGATATTTGTTATTGTAGAAACTACACAGTAATATATTATTACTTGTTCATGATAGGCACAAGCATGCTGTAGAAAAATGTCTTCCTCTCCAATTCTTCAGCTGTAGAAGGCATCAACTTGGGTTTTCCTGCAGAAGTCCCCGAGCTGTGTATCCAAATATTTACTCAAAATATTAGTAAACGTAACAAAAAATGTATTTTTGTAAATCTTTGGTTGAAATTAATTTAACTATACTGTGTTCTGTATACTACCTAGTGAGGAGTTCTGTGATGGGCTGAGCGGAGACGATATCAGAGGATTCTCCATCAGCGATTCGTTGAATGAAAAGCTTTATGTCGTCGTAATTCACCACAGGGACTTTGTTTTTGAAGCTTTGTAGATTCTTGTCGGATTCTCCGTCGAGAAATGCTCGGAGATATTGTGTTCCGAAGTTTTGAGAGAGTATTTGGTGGAGAACTTGTTGTTGAATTGTCTCTGCATTTGTTGTTAAATCCTCGAGAAGCTTGAGACCAGCTTCTGTATCATTTGGGTCGTAACTTGGTATCATTATGTCTGAAAGCAGACACAAACAAGGTTATGTTTGTGTTGCGCAATGATGAGTTCAAACAACAAAAAAAAAAAGAGAGAGAGACAGAGAGAGTTTTTGTTCTATTTATTTTTATTTTTTTGTGTGGAGAGAATCACTTCTTCTCTGTTCTTGAAGGTGTTGGTTTGGTGTGTATGAGGAGAAGGATGAAGAAATGGTTATATAATAAATTGGGAAATGATTAGATAATTATTAGAAAAATATTTTTGAGAGGTCCTACAACACACATGGCCTTGTCTAGTTAGAATGAAGCTATTGTTGGTCAACATTACCTGTGCAGGCTTTCCCCCTATTATCTTTTTATATATGTTATTTTTGTTTTTGTTTTTGTTTATTATCATATTTGTTTATATATGTTGTTTAATCCTCCAATCAAGCTCTTTCTTTATGATCCGTTGAATAAAATCAATCCAATCATATTCACAAGATTTGCATATGTCTGCAAAAAGATATATACTCACTTGGTCTTCACTATACTCATCTAAATAATATTATTGGCTCTTAGATTTTATTTAGGAACTCCTTGAAGCCTTTATAAAAAAAACTCACATGCAATTTTTTCAAGAAAAAAAGATATATTAAAAAGAAGTATGATTGCTTCAGTTAACAGACTATTCTTTATATGTGGCTGTGGAGTTTTCATTAAGAAGTATTTTTTTTTTATATCCCTTAATTCATTTGCATGTTGTTTTAACCTGTATTTTCGCATTGCTGTGAAATATTACACAACCATTGTTCAAATTCCACAGACATATGTTAGTTTAAATGCCTATATATATAAATATATAATTATTAACCTCATTTATGTGCGATAATTGGACTCCATATATAATAATCACAAGTTTGACTTATGGCAATCAAGATTAAGAGAGAGAGGGATTATTAAGATTGTTAAATCTCTTGGATATGATAAAGTTATCATCTTGGTGATGCAGATCCAAATGCATATGATAGGGTCGTTACGACTTACGTCGATATACATATATTATAAGTAGACCAATTGACTAATTAACCATATATGATGAAAATTACAGCATAAAATAACATGCAACAACTTAATTCAATTACGAAAAATTAGAATAACATGGGATATTCGGATTAGGTTAATGTTTATGTCTTAGTGGTGACGAGGAAACAGATGTGAAAAGAGAGAAGAAGCGTGAGAGAGATGTGTTCGATGATCTTTTTTTTTTTCCTCGTGAACAAATTTCATTCAAATACGTTATGTCATACATTTTAGGCATGTTCAATCCAGTCCTTTGCTTTAGGCTTTTTCTATTGCTTCCTAATTTTATTTTGGTTAGTTAGTCTTTCAATGATCAAAATTAAAATAAAAACTTGTCGTTAACGATTAAGTTGATTTTATTAAACTTATGGATTTAGTCATTTTCTTCCAAACATTTGTTTATATTTCATGATTATATATATTATTCCACTATATATATATAATAACAATATTAATTAAATAACTAAGATATGAATCTCGTTTAGGATTTTTTACGAAACGGGCCTATACTCAAATTAGTTTTCTATAAGTTTTAGGAGTTTATATAAAACAACACAAGTCATGTAACTTTTCTCTGAAAGAGGACGATGAAGGAGTGAGTATTAGTGCTATTCATTTTGGTCCCTGAATAAGCGCATACATTCATTGTGGATCTTAAATTTGCGGAGTGGTCGACCTTACGACACATGTTTCACACATTTCTCCTAATCCCATTTTGGTTGCCTCATCACTAAATAAAATAAAGAAACTATAATAAACATAAAATCAATAATTTAAAATTTTCATTAGAAGTATATTTGAACGTCGACAAAAAAAAAAGTATATTTGAACTATGGAGTAATTTAATATTTTTTCATTAGAAGTATAAATTCCGTAAAGAGAATGTATACTGATTTTAAATTTTAGAATAAATATGAAATATTAAAAACTATCCAACTCACAGACATACGAGAGCGAGACTAGTTAAAGTTGCATTTTTTTCCTTCCACAAATATATAGACCGGTCCACAAAATCTTTGAAGAGATGCAGGGCATACGCAATCTCTAAGACCGACCAGCTTTATAGAAATTGCACTCGTTTGAATAATTTTCTAACCTTACTATTTTTGTTTTGTAGGATCAAAATCTTGAAATTGTTGGCAGAAATAAAGAAGAAAAATTTGTGGAAATCTTTTGTCCCTTCGGGGATATCCAACAAAATTAGAATAATACAGAAAAAGTTAGCATAGCTCTTAAGCAAGGATAATATAGACACATAAAAACCATTATAAAAAAGAAGGTAATACAGACAAATCGAGAAACTTTCCAATTTTTTATTTATCAAATTATATATATATATATATATATATATATATATATTTTGTAGTTCTTTATAATAATAATTCCCGAGACGTAACACCCTCTTTTAGTTTCTTTATGTCATTTTAGGGTAAACATCCCAAACACTAATTTGATATGGATCACTTCTTTGCAAATTGTAGTTCGAACCTTTCGAGTAATGATCTGTATCGTCTGGTCTCATTGTGAGTAAACTACTTTAAATACTTTGGTATATGATAATCATACACATGTACATTATATCTCTTGAATCTTCGCCATCTCAGGTTCAAATCTTGCTAGAGATGGATGATTTAATCCTCAAAGCAGATATTAAAACTGCTAATTAATTTCGTGTTAAGGAAGATTATAAGGAAAAAGGCAAGGCAAGAACTATTTTGTTTAGAAAATAATGGAAACAAAATCACAGAACAGGAAAAAAAAAAGTAGTATATATTATTATTGTTCCAACTTCCAATTTCTTATTAAAGTATATGTCAACGGGATTCTAAGCATATTCATTGGAAACAACAGTCATGGTAGAAGTTAAAGGATCAAACGTTGGCTGTAACGTAAGTCATATATACACACTTATTAAAGTATGTTATCAAGTCAACAACAAGCCTAAACCTAAAAAATCCAAGGTTAAGAAGTTTTGGGTTTCAGGGTACGTTGTATATTAAACGTTTAGTGTTAGTTTAAATATTATGGTATAGTCGTATAGACGACGTATAGTGGTTTGGTTAAAGAACCTTTTACTTTGAAAATTATCCACCACTTGAAGATGAACACTGGAAATTAAAGGGAATAAGAAAGTAAAAACTGCTGATGGCCTGACGCAGTTGAACGTTTGAATTGCAGATTATATATACGTAAGATTAAATAGACTTCTTACATATGTAAGAGCATCACCATCATTGGTAATCCTCTGAAAATGGGTTTTTCAGAAATATTTTAAATATAATAATACTATTTCATTTAAATTTTGTTTGTTTTAAAAAAATCAATCAATCAGTTTGTGCTATATAATGAGAGAAAGAACTCAGAATGTCTCAGTAGGCAGAAACATTGTGTCTCTCTCTCCTCAATTTTTTATTTTTATTTTTTTATATTTTTTTATTGTTTTGATACTCATCAAAAGATGACAAATGAAGATGCTCTAAGAGATTGTTGATATGGAAAACAACGATCTAATATGTTGATTTTATCGGAAAGGATCTGGGGTAGGCTTTCGGTAGAAATCGATAAGAACAGTGAAGGAACAACGAACTGGATTTGTATTAACTGGTTTGTTGATATTGCAAGATTACAAGTTGTGTTTTTTAGGAGCTCGATACAATGTATTTAAACTAAGGAGAACCCAAAACCAAACCTTGGATTTTCTCCTACGATCTCCCCTCGTGGCTCCGCGATCTTCTCAGCTTCTTCGGGACGTCTCTCGAGGCTTGACTCGGAGTTTTCCTTGGTCAATCCATCCTTCCTGGGCCCGTCGCAGGCCCACCATCACTACTAAACGATTACTGTCTAATGGGCTTCTCCTATGGACCCTGGATTGGCAAAACCCAACACCAACAGAGATTTATTTCTCTTACTATCAAACGAGAAAACTATTTTTTAAAGACCATTTTTTTTTGTTAATAACTTGTTTAAATATAGTGTTTTTCTACTAGTTAACCCCGTAAAAGGAAGAGGAGTCGAACTCAAAATTCCAAAGAGCTGATGGTCATGGTCTAGATAATAGCTAATTTTAGTGTCATATTTGATACAATACCAGTATCGAATCGGAGACATGGTAGAGAAGCAAGATAGATGGGACCGCTAGCCCACGTGCTCTTCCCCTAAGTATAGTTTAAATATTGAAAAATGAGATAACATAATAGTGTATTAAGTATTAACATAACAAAGAGAAAAAAAAAAAGAAGACAAAAAAAAAAGATAGAAAGAAACAATCAAACGGTGTAATAAGACAAAAAAAATAGGTCAAAGTTGATTACGAGCTTTGCAATTATTGCTCTTGGACTGCTTCAAAGTTCAAACCAATACGCACAACACAATTACTTCTCATGGACTGGGATAACGTATTTAAATCGATGTTAAATCGTGCGTGCAGTACTCTTGATACACGACAAATTTATAGGAAAAAATGGTTCCATTTGCTTAGTTTGTCGCCAAAACTGTTAATATATATATATATATATATATATATATATATATATACAAAATTCGAATTATTCAGTTCCTGAATAAAAAAAGTTTGGTGTTTATATCTTAAGATGTGATCGATTTTGTACTCTTCATAGGTTAGGGCTATTGATTCGATTTAAATGAGGTCAAAACTATTATTTGGTCTACTTGAATTCAAACAAAGTTTAGACGTGTGAGATTGATTAATTGTGGAAGTAAAACTTACGAATCTCAAATTCCAAGAGTAGTTTACCCACCAGTCCCAAAACTCAAAAGTTTTAAAACTAAAGGAGAACATCATCTATTTCCCACACTTGTATGTTTTATTTCTAGGCCATGTAAACAAATAGCAGAACTATTAATTTTAATATTTTAATGGTATAATTGAAAAACAAGTCTATACATAATTTTGTTTTTTTTAAAAACTACATTTTCTAAATCGACTTAGCATATCCACTTTATTGTTATCTTCTTAGACTAGAGAACTAAGAGAAGAAAGTGGAAACTTGCTTCGTTTCCTTTTAAGAAACAAATATTTATTTAGAAAGCCACAAATTTTTATTTGTAAGATGCATTCTTGTCTTCCAAAAGTACCTTGCCACTTTCCTTCAATATCAATCAACAAAATGACATGTAATTAAAAATCACTATAATATATAGTACTATTAATAACTAAATGCTACTATAGTGTATATTCGTTGATCAAGAAATATATGTTACTTTATTATACATAATGGATTTTGGCTGCTCGTGGTCACACGAAATTTTGTAAACCATAGCCGTAGTCCATAGTTATTACTATCTCTACTTTTGTGTAATCGTATCTGAGATCGTCATTCTCAAACCAAATTCAAATTAAGACGAAGAGATAATATCATAAAACTTTAGATATATAGGCTGCTTCCACCTCATTATTCTATTACATGTCGTGTATTTATAAAAAATCAACCTAAAATAATCTAAAGTGAAAACTTTTATGGAGTATGCAACTTCAATTAATGGTATACACATTAACAAAGTGGTATACGTTGCTTGGAATAGAAGAGACTGATCTATATAGTACTCATTAATGCAATAAGCACATCACCGATCCCAAAGTGAATAGAATTAGTTTAGTGTAAAGAGTTGTTTGGTTTTTGGTAAACGCCTTGAAGGCGAAAAGGGACTTAGTATTAATTAAATTGTTGATTAGGACATTTGTTCAGGGATTTGCTTAGATTTGGTCTTTAGAAGTCTTTTATTGTTCAGATTAACATAAAGTAAAATGAAAAAGCAAGTGTCTCTACGAGGGCACATGTAGTCTTGAAACGAGGAGAGGATTTAGGAGCGAAAAAAGGATGATTAAATTATAGCTTAATGGTATATATGTTATCATCTCATCATAATCATATTGATTAGCTTAAGCTTATATATAAAGAGAATGAGCTATGCGTTATATTTAAGTAACCTTTGGATCGGAGCTAATGCCAAACACAAACCATAGACCATTTTTACCCCATGTCAAGATAATGTTAGATCACAGTTCGGACTGATTAAAAGTTAAAACTAAAATTGTATTTTACTTTTATGTGTACATTTATTTCGTAAATATATTATCAATTTATCATATATAAATTCACAACCGCAAATGCAACATTTTTCTGTTAAATATTATGGCCTAAAAATCTAAATGCACGTTTCAAATATTTATATATCATTGCAGCTATGACGATGGACAGATCAATACGTCAATATTAGAGACGACCAATCTTGAAGTTGCGGTTATCACAACGTATCAAGACATCGGGTTTCAAATTAATTGATTTGGATTGAACATAAATCCATAGCCGTCTGCCCAACTTGGAAACACAATTTAGAGCCTAGCTAAGTCAGCTTTATTTGTTAGAGCACACCCAACAAAAATGGGGTAGTTGAGGAGGTCACAGTATAAGTGAATTCGTAGAAGTTTCAGGTTTGATTTTACTTTGAACAAAGTCGATGCACATGCAACCACTTGAACTTTGGTCTGTATAGATTTTGTCAGAGGTGGGTTTGAGGGAACTTCCTAAACCAAGGAACTTGCTCACCTCGGATTAGCTGGACTTGACCCAAACACTAGTGACAATAAAAAAGTGTCAAAGGGGGAAAGTGATAAGGGCAATATGGTTCAAAGGACTACTATAGTATGACTCGAAACCTACACTTCATATATGCACACATCATCCATATATTTCATATAACCTACACTTCATATATGCACACATCATCCATATACTTCATATAACCTAATTATCTACTAATCAGAATATAAGAAAAACCTACACTTTCAACTTGATGCGCTCTAACCTAACCGTAAGCCTCAAATACCAACCTTGGGTAAACCATAAATTTACCAAACTTCCGATCGAGGTCTGTGTCTTTTCTTTGATTTTACCTAACTGGTCTCAGTCCAGTGACGTTTCTTTGTTGGTCTATATGTCCTATATCAGCTTTTACTTGATGCACGCTTTAGCTCCATAAAGAAAAGAGTAAAAAACTGTGATTTATGCAAACTGAAAATATATGACTTAGACTTAAAATTCTAATCCCTGTGAATGCTAAACTTTTTTCTTCGATGATAAGTGTGGTCAAATTTAATTAAAAATAATATTAGGTACCCTATATCTATATCTTCGATTTTACCCAATTGTATGGGTCCAGTTATGTTTCCTTGTTAGTCAAAGCCACGTACCACACACTTTAGTCAAAAACAGTTTGTGATTTATGTCCTAATTTATCGGTAATACTAACAACGGGCTCTCGCTTGAATACTCCATTATTAAAAGAAGTGTTAGAACCTCCAGATAAATCTAACACTAAATATGTTTTTCTTTTCTTATGACACTTGATCCAAGTGGTTCAAACACTAAACTAATGCAATCGGGTCAAACAAAGTTCCGACAAGTAGACTTAAAAAAAATGTTGCATAATGCCCGAAACCAATAATTTCTCTTTGGCGTAGTGACCCATAATTAGTTGGGAAATGTTAAAAAAAAAATGTGGCATAAGTTTTAAGGTTATTTAGTCGTTTGCCCCATGCGCTAGCTCCATCATGGAAAGATAGGAAAAAAAAAAGGATACAATTTTTTTTTCTTTCTTTTTCTCACATAAATCGTATTATTATTTTGTCTTTTGACGAGACGGAAAAAACTATAAAATAGTAATCTAGAATTAGGGTGCATGTGAAAAGAAATATAATTTGGTTGACGAGATGTAATAGAACATATTTTCAAAAAAAAAAAAAAGAGATGTAATAGAACATGTTGTTTCTGTTGGCCTTTTAACATCTCAAAACCACAAATGAATTAACATTACATATAAATCAGACAAAAACCATTCCATAGATTACTTTATTTTCCAGAGCTTAAGTTTTGTCGTCTTTATGGAAGAGTTAGGCAACAGGACTTTCAGCACTCTAGACTTTCTCGGGAGTGTTTAACTTGTTGGACTCTCGGCACACGGTAAAGGTATGAAACGAAATAAAAACTAGAAGAAATAAAGGTCTATGCATGTACAAAATCACCCCAACTTTAGAGTTAGAGAGTAGAGACGAAACCACCAGAAACTTTCAAGCTCTTCTGAGTTCTGACTGCACAAACTCCAATAACTGTACTAATCATGTCTAAAATGATTAAATCCAACACGCTGTTAAATTTTAAGTTTTAACACGAAGAAGATTGTGGAATTGCCTTAAAATGATGGTTTGTTGCATGTGATCGTAAATGCATGTTAAATAAAAGGGCACAATTATTTATTATTTTTTTTTTCTGGAAAATATGTTAAAGAGTAGTATTGGCCAACATCTAAATCCAATTTTTTTTTTAACAAAATTTTAGAGATTGTGTTCAACCTTAGATTTCATATGATTTGAGGTTTACCGATTTTTTTTTAATATAATTTTGATGATTTTGGATGAATTTAGAAAATTTGTTATGATTTATTATAAAATCTTTTCAAATCCCACTTAAAATTACGAGATTTAAAATTTTGTATTCTTAACCAAAAACAATATTCAATCTTTTCAAGTTATTAGAAACAAATCCTTTAAATATAAAATTTTATTGAACTTTTTAAACCTCATAACGAAATAATATAAAATTTGTTATTTAAACACAAATGACCAAATTAATTGTTCACATAGGGGGGGGGGAATCCATAAGCAAAAGTTCTTCTATAGGGCCAAAATACTCAGGCCCATTTGTACTACCGTTTTGCATGCCGTTTCTATGGTCCAAAAACGACGATTCGACTTTTTTTTTTTTTTTTTGCCCTTATTAAAAGAAAAAATAAAAAAAACAAAAAAGTGAACATACTTTGGGGGAAAAAGCGAAACGTCTCATTACTTACAACTTACCAGTTGTGCCCCTCCTCCAATCAAAAAAAAGATTTTGGTTTCCCCAATTTGAGTAAAATCGTTCTCTCTAAATCTTTTCTAGCTTCCATCGGTTTTTAAACATCTCAGAGAGTGTCCCAACCGCTTTCTCACAATTAGGGTCTCAAGTTTCACATAATCTCCGTTTCCTGTTTCAATCGATCTCTGTTTCTCAGGTAACCAATTGATCTTTGCCTAATTCAAGATTCTTTGATTCGGATTTGTTAGATTCGTCAGATTCGTAATACTCTTTTATGAAGAATTTGTTAACGAGCAATCAATCATATTTTATAATAACTAGATTGAATTGTCTTCAATTCGATGATCAGTTGATTGATTGATTACTACTCTGTAGAGTCTTGATGAATTTGAGTTTGTTTTCGAATTGGATTTTGAAATTGGTATTGCAGATTCAGGCTATATATAAGCTAGAGAGAGTTCAGTGAAAGTGAGGATGCAGAATCAGAATGATATGGTGAAGGATGAAGCTGAAGTAGCTGCTGCTTCGATTAAGTGTGAAGAATGGGGAACTTGTTCATCACTGGAAGATGCTTCTATGGATCAACCGTCTTTTCAAGAAGATGAATCTGCTAAAGTTCCTTATGTTGGTGATAAGGTTAGAGACCTAATCTTATCACATATTTATATAGAATTCATCTCCTGTTTCATATTTCGGGTTTCTTGGAATCTACATGAAAGTGTCATCAATCTTGCTCTGTTCTTTGAACTAATCTTTTGCGCATTGTATTAACAAGTGAAACAGAATTGTGACTTCATCTTCATTTTCTAAAATGTTTGATTTATGCGGATCATCTTATCTATATGAACAAACCTTTTCATGTTGAAAAGTTTGATGCTTTTTGGTTCATTGCTGTGCAGGAACCTCTCTCTAGTTTAGCTGCAGAGTACCAATCAGGGAGTCCCATTTTGCTTGAGAAGATCAAGGTTTCCTTTCTTTCTGTATCCTCTTTGTTTGTTTTCTTTTGTCGCGGTTGTTGTTTTCAGTTTGTTAAAGACTATCATGTTTGCAATGTCTGTAGATACTGGACAATCAATATATCGCGATCCGGCGAACAAGAGGCGATGGAAATTGCTTCTTCCGAAGTTTTATGTTCTCTTACCTTGTATGTTCTCAGAATGTCTTCAAATTTTTCTCAAGCTTTTTGTTTGTGTAGTTACGGTTTTTGGAACTGTGCTGTTTTGCTTAGACGTGGATTGTATCTCTAGCTAAACTTGTTTTTTTCCTTTCTACTTTACTTGCAGGAGCATATATTGGAATCACAAGATCGTGCTGAAGTCGATCGTATCAAGGTCAATGTTGAGAAATGTAGAAAGACTCTGCAAAACTTAGGTTATACAGATTTTACTTTTGAGGACTTCTTTGCGGTAAATCGACCACCTTGTTTTATTTTCGAGATTTGTTTTCTGGTGTCTGCCATTTAAATTTGTTAATATCATCACCAAATGCTCAATTTTGTTTTTTGTAATGATACAGCTGTTCCTTGAGCAACTAGGTGACATTCTCCAAGGAAGCGAGGAGTCTATAAGGTAGAGGACTCTTTACCCAGACGGCTTCTTTTTAATTGGCATTTGAGTTTGATTTCTGTTTTGGTGTGATAAGTTCTAACTTCCATAAATGGCACAAGTCTCTTCTCATAGTATCTCATCCTTTTTGCAAATATCTTTCTCTTACAGCTACGATGAGCTCGTTAAAAGAAGTAGAGATCAGTCAGTCTCAGACTACAGTAAGTTGCTCTGATTTTCTTTGGCCATGCATATCCAACTGTACGTAGTGTTGACAAATTTTGTTGTTTTAGTTGTAATGTTCTTCAGGTTTGTTACGGCTGGGGATATACGAACGCGTGCAGATTTTTTCGAGCCCTTTATAGCAGGCTTATCAAACACAACAGTGGATCAGGTTTGTACACGCTTACTATGTTTTGGAAGTCTAGCCACTTGGTGATATATTTGAAATTTTCTTCATGCGTCTCTGTGACATTTCTGTCAATTTTAAAGTCTTTCAGTAACAATAACTTACACTTGTTGGTGGTACGTTTCTAGTTCTCCATTGTAGCATTATGCAGAAATATATAACAAAGATGGTGTAGGTTAGTTTAGAGATGCATTTACAATGTACAAAATCAAAACTGGATGCTACCAAACTCGCTTGCTTTGTATGGGATTATTCAGTGTCGTGAGACGCTAAGTCACTTGCACTTATGCTTAAACTAAATATTCTATAGAAAGCTCTGAATACCTCTTACTAGATTATTAGAGAATAGGTGAATGCAAAGTATTAACACTAGTTTGCTATAGTTTTGCAAGTCCTCGGTCGAACCAATGGGGGAAGAGAGTGACCATATTCACATAACCGCTTTGTCAGACGCGCTTGGTGTTGCAATCCGGGTTGTGTATCTTGACCGTAGCTCATGTGATAATGGAGGCGTCACTGTGAACCATCATGACTTTGTTCCTGTGGGCACTAATGAGAAAGAAGAAGCTTCAGCACCTTTTATAACCTTGTTGTATCGTCCAGGCCATTACGATATCCTCTACCCCAAGTCATCTTGTAAGGTATAAACACGATATCGACATATGACCTCTCTTCCTTTTAGATTTTTCCTGGTTTAAGTTGATGATTGTGCTGTTACGTACAGGTATCCGAGAATGTGGGGAAATGATCATTTGACATATCATAAAACCCATTAGAAGATGTTTACAAAAAACTTTGGTAGTATGGATTCATGTGGAAGAAACCATGGAACAATCAACAATTACATCATCTATTTGCTCCTTGATTATGATAAAAGAACCCTTTTTGCAACATTGATATAGAATGGATCGTCTCTTCACTTTGATCTTGCCTTGTATTTTCATGATAAATTCCTTTATAGTATTATTGATGAGTAAGTGGAACCAAAGGGTTTGCCATTTCACTAGTGGCATAGTTCCAAGTTTGTTTTAATGGCCTGACTGAATGTCTTTAAATTGAATTAAAACATTTTGGTTAAGTCTAGTCCAAAATAAATATGACAAAGAAAGCAAACCCTTTTGGAGTGTCCTTAATGGCAAAGAACAAGCAGATTGGGCATATTTTGTCCTATCATTGGACGAGTTAAGGTTACAATTTTGATGCCAAAAATGTGGGCTGCGCGCATATTGGCTCATTGTGGACAGTGGATTCTTTCGACCTGTTTAATAAGTAGGGTGGCTGGGTGGGTTAAACCCCTTTTGACACTCATAATTTATTAGTCTTGTTAGAACCCAAAAAAATGTAACAGAAGAGTCCAAAAGATTAGTGTAGTATCAATTCCGTATTCCCTTTGGCACAACCATCTAAAGCCTATACTGTATACGTTCAGAATGTATAATGCATGTAGACGTCCCTTTTTTTTGTTTGTCACTTTCTTCTTTGGAAGTTTGTCCCGAAACAAAAGAGAATCCGTGTATATCCCAAATGAAATCAAAATCAAACTTGGCACCATTGTTCCTCTAATTGAACAATGCAAACTGAACATAATACCAGTACTAGTAGTTGTAAAAAGGGTCAAAGTCACCCGCCATAGTACAGGTAGACATGAGATGTCTTAGACCTCTCACTAATCGATGTATGCATTATATATATTATCCAGTACACAGATGTACTAGATGATTTGATTAACCTAGATATATTTTACTACTAATGAATTCCTTGCTCAAAATCAAACATATTAGAAGTTGAACTATATGTTAAAATGCATACTTTTCAGAAACAAAGAAGAATACAGATCTCTCAAACATGAGTTTTTGAAGTCTATTTCTCATTTTTTATTATAAATCTACCAAATATTGCCATTTACGTACTTATACACATTTTAGAGTATTTTTTTAATCATTTCTCACAGGACAAATTGTGAGCTCACGTTTGGGATTTTATAACCTAGCTAAAATGAAAGGGACAACACCTAAAGCGAAAAAGAGAAGAAAAAGTTTGAAGACAAAAGGTAAGAAATTTAGATGAGGAGAGGAAAAGAGGGTGTGATTGGTATAGGCATGTTCTCTCTTTGATTTAACAATTCCCCACTACACCTTACAAAAAAGACTCATACACACACACTTGTTACCGTTACAGTTTTTCATTAAAGAAAACTCAAAGCCTTTCCTTTCGACCTACCCCTCTATCTCTCTCTTCCTCTTATTTACATATACATATAATTTTCCATTATTAGCATGTTAATATACATATATATTACCCACATACAAATGAGACAGTCACATAGACCAATACATAAAAGTGAAAAATATTTGAAAATATCAGCCAGAAAAGTAAGGCTTTAAAGGTGTATGGGGATCTTGTTTCTTGATATGGATATGTAAATAAAAAGAAGTAGATTAGTATTATTTCAATCAGTTTCGTTAATAAAAGTAAGTTTACTAAGTTAGAACGTATGAGCCGACAAAAAAAAAGTTAGAACGTATGAAACCCATATATCTTTGTGGAACTGGATCGGAATAATAATCACATACATTAATAAAACTTGAAATGCCTATACTAGCTTTTCACTTTGTTGTACATATATGATGGAGTACATTTTTGGCTATCAAAGAGTCCGAACTACTTAAGGACATGTGGCCGGCTGATCGGCGAAACTATTTCCAGAGAGTTACTCAAACATCTAGGAAGACATGGCACTCCATCATCTTTCAAGCGTCCCGTCCCTAGTGTTGAAATGATCTCCCATTTGGAATGTTCGAAAGTTGTATTATGATTATGACCTAGTTTTGTTTGACATTTTATGATAAACAGTTACACTCTGACTTAATTGTCCCGCCAATCTCTATTTTGTTTTGAACAATTCAAATTTAATAAAAATAAGCTTTTACAAAAATGAATTATTAACATCAGGATATGAAAATCTCCAAAAATTAAGAAGTAAAAACTTTACAGCTTAACACCAAAAAAAACTTTACAACTTACTTTATCAAATATGATTTTTTTCTTATACTTATTTTACACTTTAATGTGGTGTATTTGGAATCCGACTAATTCGAATTAAATATCGAAAATGTGTTAAACCAAAGTGAAGCTAAACACATATATCACCCCAGAATTATGAATAGCATTTTTATCAGCAAAAAGAAAAAAAGAAAAAAGAATAGTGTAAACAAAATTGGTGGGTACCTTTCTTTAGTAATCATAAAAATGGTTCACAAGTCATGCTATAGTTTTGTTTGGATCATATAATTACCTTAACGTAGGTTATATATAAGCCCTACATTTAACAAACAAATTGCGATGGAGAGTCAAAAGTTTAAATGAACTTTAAGTAAACTAATAATTTTTCAAAATAAGTGAATGTAGTAGTAGGGCAAACGACATTGGGACAATAAAGCAAGAGAAGAAGACACAAATCAGAAAGGGCTCGGCTTTTAGTTAGTGTTTCCATTTGTAATTATTATGAATAAGAAAAAACAGTAAATCAAAGAAGAGGATAATGAGAAAATTGGGATATAAGAGACAAGACGTGAGAGGGTGGGGATGGGCCATTCCCACTCCTTTAGCCAACCCATAAAGGCAAAAGTTGTTTTTTGAGTTTCAGACCAAATGGACTCTGTCTCTTTCCCTTTTTTTCATTTTTTTTTTCTCTATTTTCAGTTCCCAACAAAATAGCTATTCATATTAAAATATCCTCAAAGTCGAAATTTTGATATGCGATCATTACGAGCAAGTTCTTGTCTTTTTATTCTTTTATATTTTTTTGTTAAACATTGATATACCAAGGTTTTTAATGGATGGCCTACCTCTACGGCTACCCGTGGTTAAAGATGCGAACAATCTCAACGATTGTACTTAGTTATCATTAATCGAGAAAACGATCCATATAATGATGTGTAAATTTAGGAACTAATAGGAGTATGTTATAACAAAAAAAAAACCATTTAGTTGATATATAATCAATAAAGAGTTTTTGCATCTATTAATTATTCAAAATATGTTGTTTTACTATCATAAGAAAAACATCGAAAAATATATAGGTAAGTTTATTAAAAAGAATATGGCTCTAAATCATTTTATCACTTTGTTGTCTTTGTTCCATTTGGTTTCTATGTTTCACTCCACTAGTTCGTCATAGCCGCTACCCGCTAGCTAGCTCTTGTTAATTGTATTCCATTTTGTTATATTGCTAATATTTTGAGCCAAAACAAATAAATGAGACAAAATTATATAATTTCATCAAAGAAAAGATTTTCAAACTCTTTCCTCTATTTCAAAAATTCACTAAAAATAGAATATACACGGAGCAATTACTAACCAAAGGCTTCGGCAATTGAAGAATGGGCGTGATTAAGAAATTGTTTGTTAGGTTTTATATTTATTAAGGTTCTTATGAACAATGAAAATCATTTGTAAATAGAGAAACTAGAACTTTTAAAATGACATGGGTGACTTAATACTTCAGAGGAATGTTAGGGACTAATAGGAGTAATTTCCGGCGACATTCTCGAGTGGGGAGCACTGTTACCTTGACCCCATCGTCATCATTATCACTATGATCCGTGATGGCTACGTTCATATAAGACGTCAAACGTGTGTCAATGAGCAATTATATCTCTCTTGAAAATCATCCTATAAAGCATTAAACGTTGTTCAAAAAGTTAAACATCGTATTGAAATATAAGAATGGTATGATCTAACCCTGTCAAATCAAATCATTCTTACAAAGATGTTTGATACTCTTGTTTATGTTTTCCATTTGATGCGTTCTTGTTCATGGAAACATTCGTTAGTTAATTGGGAAAAAAAAGAAACCATTGGGAAAAAGGACAATCGCTTATTAATAATAATCCATTAACTAAAATCATTTGCGAATTGCGAGTCCTAGAAACGTAGAGTTAGGTGTATTATTGTATTATCTTGTCCTTAATCAAAATACATGTGGCTCGATAAGTTACATCGTCGTCTTATGTTTTTGTTTGGAATTTCTATCTGAAGACCTAGAAAAAGAATATTTATCTTGTATTTTTTTTTTCCTTTTCCTTGTTTATATCGGAAAGTTATTTAGCTTTTTCTCAGCTTATAATTGGGTATAAAAAACACATCAAAAAGCTTCGACGAAGAATAAGAGAAAAGGTTTTCAAAAGACTTGGCTTACACTCAAAGTTCCCAAAAGCATAGTAGTATACAAATATACATCATTCTATACACATTCCCCCAAAAAAATCTCAAAACTAGAGCATTAATAAACTTAACCACTTTTAAAATCTAAGGTAACAGTTTACCTATTTTTCAAACAAGTCGAGAAATAGGGATAAGTTTCTTAATTCCGATTTTTTTTTAAAAAAATACGACAATGGGTGCGTGGTGGAATGAAGAGAAGTTTAATTTAATAAAACGAAAAAAAAAAAAAAACAGAAATGATTTGGCCTTGGGAAAGATGGAGAAAGCTTGGCGTGAAGCATCAAATTGGCTGTAAACAACGCACCTTTTGTTTGTATCTGTTTATCCATTTTGATCATCACTTGGGAGTGTACTATAGTAGTATTACTTTTGTAGTTTTGTTCATAGTGATGATATTGTATTTTTAAAAACTAAGATAACAGCAATGATTATTATTTATTATTTTTGACGTTCCACAACAAAATTTACCAACTGAATGTATATAATCGGAATAGACAATGACTAAAGAGTAACACTCAATGAAGGTTCGTTTTCATACAAATGGTACTTTCATGACGATAGTAAACTTAGATGTTGAATAGTCCATAGTTACTTACTAAATGGTACTATTGAGGTGAACACATCATGACACTTACATTTTAGAGTACTTGTACTTTATTTTACGAAGCAAAATAATAACGAAGCCATAAAAAAATAATTCAAAAATCTCCTAAGTTGGAAAAAGTGACCCTTAAAAGTAATAAAATTGCTGAAAGGCATAATTGCATGCAGTGGTCTCTGCGAGTGCTATTGTTAAAAGTTCCTTTACACGCATACCATATCACTCTTGTGTTGTGGTTCTCAATTTTTTTGGCCTTATTTCTCTACCATGCCTAAAATTTAAATTATAGCTGGGCAAACTCATCTTCTTCCTACTAGTATTCGTTCTTTTATTCTAAACTTCACAAGTTTATAATTAGATATATAATTCTCTTTAGGGTCTCATATTTCTGTTACATGCTAAATCCTTGTGTTTATCTCTTAAAAATCTTACCCTTTCCAATGATTTTTTTTCAGATATATTTTTGAAAATTTTAAACATTAATGCAAAACACAAACGGATAAGTTTCCAAATAATGTTTGAATTCAAGGAATTTTGCTGTGTTTTAATGTAAACTATCACGTTAATTATCTGTATTTGAACTTTGTAGTAATATATTGTTAGTTTCAGACTTTCAAAAATGTTGTTATTGTGTAATAGATGAAAGTCCTTTGACAGTGTTGTTCTTATAGAGCCCGTAGAGGTTAATTATGCAATTTACAATCACATTTACTCAAATGATATATCAACATTCTCACGCTAGCTAATACTATTTGTAAACGAAATATTATCTCTGGTCCACCACTATAAAAGTTTCTTGATGAAAACTGGAAGAAATGGAAGAAATATAAAAACAAAATTTAGTTCATAAAAACACTTCGACGGAGGAAAGAGCTCAAAGGATAAAAGAGACTTTTTGGTGTTGCGGAGTTGAGGGGGTGGGAGTTGGTTGAGTGAACTCCAGCCACGCTAGCTCCATTTGCTGATGACCACTCCCTTACTTGCAAACATCATCAAAAATTAATCATTTTGTGATAAAATTAGTAATTTCGCTGATTATTCGCTAATTGTCTCTCTATATTGATCTAATTTTAGTGTGTCACAAAGTAGATTGTTTAATCTTTTAGATATATATTTCCCTTTCTATTTATACTTTTTCTCTTTCTGAAAAATAATAATAGTGGACTTTAGGAGTATAAACATTATTGGAAATGTGGATTTCCTCCATTTTATAGTTATTGGATTCAAACCATCAGTAGAAAGTGGTTTGGTCCACATTTGATATTCTTTTTGTTTCAAATTATTAGATATGTTATACAAAAAAAAAATGGTCCAAAAAGTTAGATATGTTCTATGATTTTTTTTTATATCTCCCTATCATTTCATTTTTACTCAGAATAAATCGTTTAATAACTATAAAGGATATAATTGTAATTACAAATAATTTCTTAGTATATGTGAAAGCTTATATTTTGAAACATGGCAAGACAAGGAGTATACTATTTTTTTTGTGTGTGTTTGTGCTAATCCAATCAACTATACAAATAAATTTACATTAAAATTTAGAGATGGAGTAGAGTTGGAAAAAATATCAACTATGATATATTACTATTTTGAAGAAAAATAAGTTAGAAAGGCTTTGAAATTAGAAAGTAACTTTCAGTGTCTTTTTCTCTCTCTAAAAAACCTAAAAATCATCTTTTTTCTCTCTAGCCAAAAACCGCCGCCTGTTATAAACCACTTTACGGATGGACTCCATAACCAAGCCTATACACGGCCGTTCATGGCCCGTGTCCGTCCAAGACAATAAGGTCCATCGGCCAATAGGTTTTGTGTTAGTCGGTTATGTACTTTACTATATATATATATATATATATATGTATAACCTCGATTTTGATTAATGAATAAGAGCAAGAGAATTCCTTCTTTTGATTCTCTAGTTTACAACACGTTATCAGCACGATCGTTTCTAAAGATCCAGCTGAGTAAAACCCTAAAACCCTAACCGTCGCCGTTCATCCTTCTTCTTCCACCAAAACCCTAAACCGCCGTCTTCCTCCTCCTTGTTCGAAACTAATTCCAATTCACGAGCAAACTTGTGCTCATGATCAAGTTCCATCAGAAACCAGTTCGAGGTTGGTTCGTGGTTCGCGGTTCCGGGGTGAGTGCAGTACGTGAGCGGTGCAAGGAGCAGTTCGAGATCTGTTCGTGGGAAAGCTGTTTGCGGTTCTGTTCGAGGTTCATGATCAAGAGATATCTGAGTTCTTTAGCTCCCAGATCAAAACCGGTCAGACCGCTATTGGTGTTAAGGTAAAATCGAAATCTTATGGGACCATATAATCAAACCTGACCTTAAGACTATTGAACCCTAAACATGCAAGTAATCAACAAACAAAGTTTAAGATCTCTAATCCTAAAACTTAAAATCGAATGTTTAGGATTGTTAGATTATTTGTGAATTGCACCAAACTATGTCAAGTATAAATCCGGTTGATTGATTGTTTATTGTTGCTTGATTATTTGTTGCATAAGAACCTAGAACTAAACTTTTAAATTCGAGTTTCATAAGAAGTATTAATCTGGTTGTTTTAGGATATTAAAATCTGAAATTGAATGCATCCTTGAAATTATTAATCGAATTTGGCATAGATTTTTCCTGTAAATTTAGGTTGCATAAGAACCCTAAAATCCTAAATTAAAATCGATTTAGGTGTTTGAGACATTCAAACCCTAAAACTAAGAATTTAAAATCAGAAATTATTATGTGTTTACATAAAATAAATTTGGATAATTTCTAAATTAATTATAGTTATTAACTTAAAGGTTTAAGAAATATTTCCTAAAATATTTTGTTATTATCCAATGATTAAGAAAAAGGAAAATTTTCTAAAACTCAAAACTACCTAAGAAAAGGAAATTGTTGCATGCTAGTTTCTATTTAGATTTGTTTGTTTTCTATGCATACTAAAACCGAAAAAATATATATATAAGGCTAAGGCATGGTTCGGTCTTAAATACCGCATGACCTAAGTTTAATTTGATGGCATGGTTCGGTCTTAAATACCGCATGACCTATTGATTGATTGCATGGTTCAGTCTCAAACACCGCATGCTAATGATCGATTGTCTATTTATGTGATATGCAGATGACAAGGTTGAACAACCTAGACTATGCTGCACTGAATGCTTCTGGAGACAACTATCTGCAATGAGCATTGGACACTAAGATCATGCTGAAGTCCAACGACTTATTTGTGTGCATTGAGGAAGGTTTTGAACCATCCGATAAGCAAAATTACAAGGCCATTATGCATATGCGGCATCACCTTGCTGAGAATCTCAAGAATCAGTACCTCACCATAGAGAATCCTCTTGACCTTTGGACAAAGCTTAAACGCAGATACGGACACCAACAAACGGTGCTCCTACCAAAGGCTCAATTCGATTGGAAAAACCTAAGGATCCAGGACTACAAATCTGTGGATGAGTATAACTCAGAGCTTTTTAGGATTGTCTCACTCCTTAGGTTGTGTGGTACTGAGGTGACAGAGAAGGAGTTGCTAGAGAAGACATTGTCTACTTTTAGCACTCACAACATACTACTTCATCAACAGTATCGTGAAAAAGATTTTAAAAACTATGGGGCCCTAATCTCATGTTTGCTACTAGCTGAGCAGAACAATGAGCTGTTGTTGATGAATAGTGCTATGAGACCTTCTGGTACAGCCCCATTACCAGAAGCACACAAGGTAGATGTGGCAAAGCAAAATTCTAATGAGCCTAAAGGGCCCAAGGAGACCAACTATGTCCACAGAGAAATACACTATGGCCGTGGCCGTGGTGGTAGAGGACGTGGTGGTAGAGGACGTGGTGGTCGTGGACAGTTCTAGGCTAGCCGCTTTGACGGTAATGGCCGTGGAGGCCGTGGACGTGGTGGTAGGGGCCGAGGGTCCTTTAACCCATAAAACAAGGCTAAATCTGTTTGTCACCGATGTTGTATGTCCAACCATTGGGCCAAGAATTGCAGAACACCTAAGCATCTTATTGATGCATATCAAGAAGTCTTGAAGAAGAACCCAGAAGCCAACTATGTGCATCTCGATGGTGAAGATGACTTCGACCATGAGAATGATGATTCACTAGCATATGAGACTTCCGATTGCCTTAAAGATGATGACTAAATTTCGGTTTTACTTTGGTTTAATTTTATGATTTTATGGTAATGTATTGGATAATTATTTTGGTTTAAATTCAATGATTTTATTTCAATATTTATTTGCTTGTTTTATTAAAGTTTAAAACAAAATTATTGTCATTATAGAAATGGCTGAGGATATGAGTGTACTAGTGGTGGACAGTGGATCCAGCCACACAATATTGAAAGACAAAAGATATTTCATAAACCTCATAATGAAAAGTGACAATGTTAGTACAATTACGGGTATAGCAAGCTTAATAGAAGGCTACGACCAAACTCATATATTATTACCTAATGGCACACATATTGAACTAAGTGATGCCTTGTACTCACCCAGCTCTAAGAGAAGCTTATTGAGCTTTAAAGACATTCAGTTGAATGGTTATCATATTGAAACAAAGGGTGAAGGTAGCAAAGAATTTCTATACATTACCGAAATTGTAAATGGAAATAAGAAGGTCCTAGAGACTATATCTGCACTAGCCACTGGTTTATACCATGCTAAGATCAACATGATAGAAGCTAACTTGGCAAAGCACAAAATGTTCAATGAACAGTTCACTCTATGGCACGACCGGCTTGGCCATCCGGGTACGAACATAATGCGTAAACTGATTAATAGTTCAAATGGGCACAACCTTAAAGAAAGAAAAGTTATCCCTAAAAATCTCACGTGTGTAGCATGTGCACAAGGGAAACTTATTATACGGCCATCACCAGCCAAAGTCAATAAAGAGACTTTAAACTTTCTGGAAAGGATACAAGGTGATATATGTGGACCAATACACCCACCTTGTGGGACGTTTAGATATTTTATGGTTATGATCGATGCATCAACCAGATGGTCACACGTTTGCTTGTTATCCACAAGGAACCTAGCATTTGCTAGGATGTTAGCTCAAATTATAAGACTAAGAGCACATTTTCCAGATTTTCCACTTAAGACTATACGTCTAGACAATGCTGGTGAATTTACATCCCAAGCGTTTAATGATTACTGTATGTCCATGGGGGTGAGTGTGGAACATCCTGTGGCACATGTCCATACACAAAACGGATTAGCTGAATCCTTCATTAAACGAATACAATTAATTGCTCGACCATTGCTAATGAGATCAAAGCTTCCTGTGTCGGCTTGGGGACACGCAGTTTTACATGCAGCAGAACTTATACGCATCAGGCCATCTAGTGAACACAAATATTCACCATCCCAATTATTAATGGGTCATGAGCCAGACATATCCCATCTCAAAACATTTGGTTGTGCCGTTTATGTACCTATTGCTCCACCATAGAGAACTAAGATGGGACCTCAAAGGAGGATGGGAATATATGTTGGATATGAGTCTCCCACCATAATAAAGTATCTTGAGCCAACCACAGGAGATTTATTTAAGGCCAGATACGCGGACTGTCAATTTACAGAATTCGAATTTCCTATGTTGGATGGAGAGACTAGCAAGCTGGTTAAAGAATTAACATGGAATCAAACATCCTTGAATTGGAAAGATCCCCGGACTCTAGCCTGTGATGCAGAGGTCCAGAAAATTATACATTTGCAAAAGCTAGCTATACAATTGCCAGATTCCTTTGCTGACCCAAAGAGAGTAACTAAATCGTACATACCAGCTTGTCATGCACCAGTACGTATTAATGTTCAGAAGGAACACAATAATTAAGTTGCTACAGAGTCTCAGCCACGTTTGAAACGAGGTAGACCATTAGGTTCCAAAGATAAGAACCCTCGAAAGTCTAAAGGTGCAAAACAGACCGAGGTTAAGGGAATTACAGAAAATACAGACATAGCCGCGGCAAAGCTTAAGGTACCAAATGAGGTTTGGGACGCTGAACCTCAAGGTCCTGAAGATATTGATAATACTGAGATCTCAATAAATTATATCATGTCTGGAATTCAATAGAACCGTAAAGATGTCGACATCGATGAAATATTTGCATACAAGGTAGCACTTGAGATAAATGAGGATCATGAAACCACGTCTATATTAGAGTGTACTCAAAGTAAAGATTGGCTAAAGTGGAAAGAAGCCATTGACGTGGAGTTAAACTCTTTAAAGACGAGAAGTGTGTTTGGTCTGATCTTAAGGACAACACCTGAAATAAAGCCAGTTGGACATAAGTGGGTCTTTGTAAGGAAGAGAAATGAGAAAAATGAAATCGTGAGATACAAAGCACGGCTTGTAGCACAAAGATTCTCTCAAAGACCAATAGATTATGAGGAGACATACTCCCCTGTGATGGATGCAACAACATTTAGGTACTTAATAAGTCTGACTATAAGAGAAAAACTGGATTTGCGGTTAATGGATGTTGTAACCGCATACTTATATGGTCTACTGGATAATGAAATATATAAAAGTTGTTCTCGAGAACAGTACTGCATTAGGCTGAACAAATCCCTTTATGGACTGAAACAGAGTGATCGAATGTGGTATAACCGGTTAAGTGAATATTTAGCTAAAGAAGGCTAAAAGAATGTCACAATCAGTCCATGTATATTTATAAAGAAGTTTGCAAACAAAGGGTTTGTAATTATAGCAGTTTATGTGAATGATTTAAACATCCTTGGGACCTCTAGGGAAATCGCCCAAACAGTCAAATATCTAAAGAAAAAATTTGAAATGAAAGACCTAGGCAAGACAAAATTCTGTTTGGGATTACAGCTTGAGTACATTGATAATGGAATCCTTGTGCATCAAAAGGCATACACAGAAAAGGTACTCAAGAGGTTTAAAATGGACCAAGCTCACCCATTGACCAGCCCAATGGTTGTTAGAAGCTTAGATTTGGATAAGGATCCATTTGGTCCAAAGAAGGCCGATGAAGAAGCTCTCGGACCTGAAGTGCCATACCTCAGTGCTATAGGAGCGTTAATGTTCTTGGCTAGCCACACTAGACCGGACATATGTTTTGCCGTGAACCTCCTAGCAAGATTTAGTTCTTGTCCGACCCAAAGGCACTGGAATGGAATTAAGCATGTACTTCGTTACCTACAAGGGACAACAGATTTGGGTTTATATTATACTAACCATAACAAAGAAGGTTTAGTTGGTTTTGCTGATGCATGTTATTTATCGGATCCGCACAACTCTAGGTCTCAAACCGGCTATGTGTTTACACATGATGGCACGGCGATCTCGTGGCGTTCTATGAAGCAAAGTATTGTGGCCACTTCGTCTAACCATGCGGAGATCCTAGCAATTCATGAAGCCGGACGAGAAAGTGTATGGTTGAGGTCGATGACTAAACACATCAGGGCGAATTGCGGTAAGGTCGAGGACAAAGAACCAACCGTAATCTATGAAGACAATTCGACATGTATCGCACAGCTCAAGGAAGGTTACATCAAGGGAGATCGGACGAAGCACATCCTACCGAAGTTCTTCTTCACACACGAACTACAAAAGGCCGGAGAAGTTCGAGTGGTGCAAGTGCAATCATGCGACAACTCAGCCGATCTCTTCACTGAGGCATTACCGACAACAACGTTCAAGAAGCTCACGCACCATATTGGAATGCGGAGGCTTAAGGACTTAGAGTGATGCTTGGAACAAGGGGAGCAATGCGTGCTGTACTCTTTTTCCTTCACCGTGGTTTTGTTCCATTGGGTTTTCCTGGTAAGGTTTTAATGAGGCAGCACCCCCTAGCGTATTGCATCGATCCCTTAGCATCGGCATGGTTATGTCATCCAAGGGGAGTGTTATAAACCACTTTACGGATGGACTCCATAACCAAGCCCATACACGGCCCATTCATGGCCCGTGTCCGTCCAAGACAATAAGGCCCATCGGCCAAGAGGTTTTGTGTTAGTCGGTTATGTACTTTACTATATATATATGTATAACCTCGAGTTTGATTAATGAATAAGAACAAGAGAATTCCTTCTTTTGATTCTCTAGTTTACAACACCGCCGATAGAGTTGACCGGCTCCGGTGGCTTCTTCAGCACCGGAGTCAGATTTCTCTCTATAGTTTTCCTTTGTTTTTCCTTTAATCGGCTCATCCATCTTTTTTTCTTCCAACGACATCAAATATAGAATTTTCAGATCTAGAATTTTTAAGCTTAGATCTTCCTAACCTTGGGTTTAGCTTATTGGCTTTTGCTTTGTTTGTCAAGTTTAGCTCCAGATCTGGCCGGTTCATGGCTGAGGCAGTCTCCAACTGCTACTTCACTGCCTTTGATGAAAAATCTTCACCAACGCAGATCAAGATTTCCTTCCTGTTTCTAAAGAGTCGTTCATCCTGAATGGTCTCTTTAGGCTTTGGTAGTGTCTCACCGCCCATGGTAGCTCCTCCGTGAAGCAACATAACGGGTCGTACGACATGCTCATCCGGTTCTAACTTGTGGTAAAGGAGATTCATGCAAGGTTATTCATTGTGTGTTTTTTCTTGTCTCAGATTTGTTTTAATTGTCATCATAAGTTTTAGGTTTTAATTTTCTTTTTTTGGATCTCTTGATTCTGTGCCGGGAAGTAATGAATGGATGTTTCTGTAGTATGTCTGTCCGGGTTGTTTCCCCTTAGTTCGCCTTATTTGGTCTTAAGTTTTCGGGATTGTTCATGTACTCGCCGACTTTAGTCTGTGGAAGGATTGTTTTCTTTGTCAGATCTTTGTATTTCACCTTGAAGAACATTCTGAATGAAATCCTTTTGACGAAAAAAAGGCTTTGAAATTAGATGACCTTTGTTTATTTGTTGTTGAATGCAGAGCCACTCTGGCAAATTTTAGGCTACAAGTGAAAAATAAAAAAATCTATCAATATATATGAGTTTTATGGAAAAAAACATTGTTGGTGGTTCCATAAGATCAATAAAAAAAAGTTTCTTCGACCATTAAACTATGTGGGTTGCTAAAACTTAGTTAATGCAGCAAGCTCATGCTTGGTTTCATGGCCGGCTTTGGCTGAGTAACAATGTTTTTGGAAGCTAAATGCCTAAACTGTAGAATAAAATGAATTGGAGTGTTTGTAAATATAGATTGTAGTTCCTGTGCTCACACAACAGCGATCTGGTCATCACTTACGGCCAAGTTACTTGGCACAACCTTCACTACAGACTGGAATCAGATTCAGTCTCTCCTTAACACCTCTGGATCTAGTCGAACTCATCTCTTCACCATAAGATACTGCTTCCAATCTGCCCTTTACCATATCTGGCGTGAGCGTAACCAACAACTCCTTGGTGCGACTCCTACTACCCATGCTCAGCTGATTAAGCTTATCGATAAGAAAATCATAAACATATTCACTGCAATCCACGACTACTCTTTGGATGATGGCTTGCTTTTATGGTTTGCTATTAGATGTGTACATATTTGTATTATATACAGTAGACCGGGTTTGGTTAAGTAGCTTAATTATTGTGTATAGCCGGTTTAATAGTTTGTTAGAAGTGCATATAAACTTTGTAATCTTATCTGATTGAGAAATAGGAGAAATATGATTTTCGCAACATCTCTCTACAAATCGTTCTTTACTAATATGGTATCAGAGCAATTCTCTGCTCGCTTTCTCTGATTTCACCTTCGTCTTGTTGATTTCATCGTTTTTATCTTCCATTTCGTCTCTTATTTGTTGATCGGACCCCTAATTTGTGATCAATTCGAACTCGGAAGCATCCAAATCATCTTTGAGAGATTTGTCAGCTGTTCGATTATACAATTGAGCTTCGTTCTTCTTCAATGGCGAAACAAGGGAAGAAAACTCGTACTCGACAGACTACATCAGAGGAGGAGAGGTCTCTGATACGGACTAGAGCAGGATCTTTGAATCCAGCTAACGTCGATGTCGCGATAACACCACATCCTCGTTTTGTGACTGATCGCGATAGATCTGAAGTGATCTCTCTAAGGGAATAGAGTCCTTCGATAATGCGCATAGTCCGTTCTTTCTCCACTCAGCTGATCATCCAGGTTTGTCGATTGTGACTCATACTCTTGATGGATCCAATTACAACAACTGGTCTATTGCTATGCGGATGAGTCTAGATGCGAAAAAAAAACTCAGTTTCGTAGATGGATCATTACCTAGGCCAGATAGAGAAGATAGTTCATTCAAGATATGGAGTCGCTGTAATAGCATGGTGAAGGCATGAATTTTGAATGTGGTGAATCAACAGATTTATGATAGTATGCTTTATTATGAAGATGTTGTTGAGATGTGGAATGATCTGTTTCTCAGATTTAGAGTCAGTAATCTCCCAAGGAAGTACCAATTGGAGCAAGCTATTACTACTCTTAAACAAGGAACACTTGATTTGGCATCGTATTATACTAAAAATCTATTTCTTATTCATACTTATCTGAGCCTTTCCAAGCCTTTCTTAATATCATCACAAATAACATTGTACCCCAGAAATATTTTGATGCTAAGGAGTTTCAGGTTTGGTGTGATGCTATGAAGGCTGAAATTGGTGCTATGAAGAGAACTCAGACGTTTGATGTTTGTTCTTTGCCACCAAATAAAAAGGCGATTGGTTGTAAGTGGGTTTTTACGATTAAGTATCATGCTGATGGGAGTATAGAATGTTATAAAGCAAGGTTAGTTGCTAAAGGATATACTCAAGAAGAAGGATTAGACTATGAAGAGACTTTTTCACCTGTAGCGAAGCTTGCTTCCGTTAGAATGCTTCTCTTATTAGCCGCTAAGATGAAATGGTCAGTAACTCAGTTGGATATCTCGAATGCTTTTTTGAATGGGGATCTAGACGAAGAAATTTACATGAAGATTCCACCTGGTTATGCTGATCTTGTTGGTGAGGTTTTGCCACCGCGTGCAGTTTGTCGCTTAAACAAATCCATTTATGGTTTGAAGCAGGCTTCTCGGCAATGGTTTTTGAAGTTTAAAACCACTCTTCTTACTCTTGGATTTGAGAAATCTCATGCTGATCATACTCTGTTTATTAGAGATGCTCATGGTGTTTATCTTGCTGTTCTTGTTTATGTTGATGACATAATGATTGTCAGCAACAATGATGCAGCCGTGGATGGGTTTAAGGAACAGTTACAACACTTCTTCAAACTGAGATATCTGGGTCCGGCCAAGTATTTTCTTGGTATTGAGATAGCTCGATCTTCAGAAGGAATTTTCATTTGTCAAAGGAAGTATGTCCTGGAATTGCTGTCTACTACATGGTTCTTGGGGAGTAAACCTGCAAATATTCCTATGGATCCTAGTGTGAAGTTCTCTACGTCTGAAGGCAAGTCGATACCTCAACTTGATGTGTATAGACGATTAATGGGAAAGCTTATGTATCTTCAGATCACGAGACCAGACATCTCTTATGCAGTGAATACCTTATGTCAGTTTTCTTCTGATCCTAAGACTTTTCATTTAGCTGCAGTTCATCAAGTCTTACGTTATTTGAAGGGTACTGTGGGACAAGGTTTGTTCTATCCTACAGACCATAAGTTTGCTTTGTCAGGATTTTCTGATGCAGATTGGGCTAGGTGTCCTGACTCTAGACGATCTGTGACTGGTTATTGCACATTTATTGGTAATTCTTTAGTCTCTTAGAAAAGTAAGAAGCAATCAACAGCCTCTAGCAGCACAGCGGAATCAAAGTATAGAGTTATGTCTCTTGCTACTAAGGAATTGATTTGGCTTTCTCGCTTGCTGATTGATTTGAGGATTCCTTTTACACCGCCTGATCATCTTTACTGTGATAATCAGGCTGCTCTTCAGATTGCCAATAATGCAGTCTTTTACGAACGAACCAAACATATTGAGATTGATTGTCACATTACTCGAGATCAGGTGGAGCTTGGCTTTCTTAAGACCATGTATGTTCATACTGGTAACCAGATAGCCGATTGTCTAACTAAAGCACTTCATCTGGCACCTTTCAAGGAGCTCATGGTCAAGATGGGTGTTGCTAATATCTTTGTACCTCCATCTTGAGGGGGCTATAGATGTGTACATATTTGTATTATATACAGTAGACCGGATTTGGTTAAGTAGCTTAATTATTGTGTATAGCCGGTTTAATAGTTTGTTAGAAGTGCATATAAACTTTGTAATCTTATCTGATTGAGAAATAGGAGAAATATGATTTTCGCAACATATCTCTGCAAATCGTTCTTTACTAATATTTGCAACGGGGGCATAATGAGACACCTTCACAAATCGTCTAGTTTTTTCAACACTACTCTTGTCTAATTTTATTTCAACACACATTTCTAAAGCATGTCTACAGAATCTTTGAGTTTGAATAAATTTAACATTCAATTCAAAAAAAAAATATATATATATATATATATATATATATATATATATATAGATTGTAGGAGAAAATTTAAAATGAGGTATCTACCTATATAAATAAATAACTAAGTTCAAACGAACCTCAATTTTTAATTACTATTTACCAAATTAACTCTAAACTATAAAAGCGGAAATCTATTTTTTGTTGTTGTGGAAAATAAAGTGGGGAAAAATAACTCAAGGCAAAGTAAGTATACAACAAACAGATTATTTGGTAGTATACCGCTAATTTTTACCGCACTGGTGTATACATAAGTTACCTATGTGGTAAAATGTTACCAATAACACCCATATGTTAAAACTTAAAAAAAAAAAAATACATAAGAAAAAAGGTGAATCTTGATATAAATGTACAGAGCAGCAAGTGGGAAAACAAAGACCAAAGTCATCTTCCTTCTTCTCAAACCAAACAAACCACCAAGAAGAAGTGACATCATGTCTCCTCCTCTCCAATGGCTAACAATCTCTTTTGCCCTAATTATCTTTCTTAGCTCTTCCAGTGTTCTGTCCCACTCCTTCGATCGGGTCACCAGTTTACCCGGTCAACCCCAAGTCGGTTTCCAGCAATACTCCGGTTATGTCACTGTGGACGACAAGAAACAGAGGGCTATGTTTTACTACTTCGCCGAGGCTGAAACTGATCCAACCTCTAAGCCTCTCGTCCTCTGGCTCAATGGAGGTTTGTTACAAATCTTCACTCTCTCTCAACCACCAAATTTACATTATATAGAGACAGTACATAGAAAAAAAAAAGATAAATGTGAGTGTAAATGCAGGACCAGGATGTTCATCTTTGGGTGTTGGTGCATTCTCAGAGAACGGACCTTTTAGACCCAAAGGACCAATCTTGGTCAAGAATCTACATAGCTGGAACCAAGGTAACTAAATTAGAATTAAGTCTTTGTTCTTCAACATTTCAAACTTTTTATAAAGTCTTGATTTTTAAATTTTTGTTTGGTTGTGGTTGCAGAGGCTAATATGTTGTATCTGGAGACACCTGTTGGAGTTGGATTCTCTTATTCAACTCAGAGTTCTTCTTATGAGGGTGTCAACGATAAGATCACTGGTTAGTCTTCTTCTCCCTTAAACCCTTTCTTTTATTTCTTAATCTAAATTTAGTTTCTTGTTTTTGAGAATAAATGATTATATGAGGAACTGTGCTTTGCTGCATCTATTGATTTAGACTTTGCATACTTTTCTGTCTTTTTTTTTTCTTCCTTTTTCTAAATTCAGAAACAACAGAAAAAAAAACAAATCAAAAGTACGATTTTGTAACCACCAGAAATAAAATAAAAAAGACATCTTTTTAAAAGCTCTGGCTTCTTTGTTATGATGATGGTGTTACTGTGACCTGTGAATGTCATTTCTTTTGTTTTGTTCTTCTTTTTACAGGAAACAAAAAAAAAGTAGAATATTATTTATATTTTTTCCAAAATACTAGTAAAAGATTCAGCTTTTGTTTCTTTGTTTTGTGTCTCAGACTCTGACAAAAATAAAGAACAAAAGAATTCGACCTTTTGTGCAGATCACATCTGAGATTATTATTCTCTTCTTCTTGTTTCTTTCTGTTTTGTCTTTTAACTTCTCATACTCTCTTTTTGTCTTTTGTTTTGGTTTGCCACTTCAGCTAGAGACAACCTTGTGTTCTTGCAAAGATGGTTCCTCAAATTCCCTCATTATCTCAATCGAAGTCTCTTCATCACCGGTGAAAGCTATGCTGGTAATGTTCCCTCTTTTATTCTAATCACTTCAAGCTCTTTAGTTGTGAAGTTTCGTAGCTAATGTTTCAATGCAAATGTAGGCCATTATGTTCCCCAGTTAGCTCAGCTTATGATGCAGTACAACAAGAAGCACCATTTGTTCAATCTCAGAGGAATTGCTGTAAGTCATAATATGTTTATGTATATGTTTTGTCATTCCAATATGGTTATATGTTTTTAATCCGGCTTTTTTAGATTGGCAATCCGGTTCTGGAGTTTGCTACTGACTTCAATTCGCGGGCTGAGTACTTCTGGTCTCATGGCTTGATATCAGATTCCACTTACAAAATGTTCACTTCTTATTGTAACTACTCGCGCTATGTGAGTGAGTACTATAGAGGGTCAATGTCTAGTATATGTTCTAAAGTGATGAGTCAAGTTAGCACTGAGACAAGTCGATTTGTCGACAAATATGATGTTACTCTTGATGTCTGCATTCCCTCTGTCCTATCTCAATCCAAAGTAGTAAGCCCTAACGTGAGTCACAACACAAACATAAATATATTTGAGCTTTGTTATTTTCTCTGTGACTCTTGTGTTAATGAACTTTGTTGATTCTTTGGAATGAACAGCAAGTGGGAGAATCTGTGGATGTCTGTGTCGAAGATGAGACCGTGAACTATCTAAACCGAAGAGATGTCCAAGGAGCTCTTCACGCGCGGCTCGTTGGAGTACGTGAATGGACAGTTTGCAGCAAGTAAGTAATCCTTTTCTTCTTCACCAGTTTGCAGATGACTGCAATTAATGTTTAGTAGTCATTGACCAAAAATGGTTTTTGTTTTTGGTTTTCTCTTTGATTATGACAGTGTGCTTGATTACCAATTGCTTGATGTGGAAAAACCAACGATTAATATCGTAGGGAGCCTTGTTAGAGCTGGAGTTCCAGTTCTTGTCTACAGGTAATATATCAAAGTCTCTATTAAACATTACTTGTCTTCATGATTTAATTGGTGGGTGTTTTCTTGCAAGAACAGTGGAGATCAAGATTCTGTGATCCCTTTGACCGGAAGTAGAACCTTAGTAAGCAGATTGGCCAAACAATTGGGACTGAGTACAAGTGTGCCTTATCGAGTCTGGTTTGCAGGACAACAGGTAAAGAAGCAACATATTCTCTTATAGTACAAAAAGAACGATGAAAAAAAAATAACACATTGCATTTGGTGTTTCAGGTTGGCGGGTGGACTCAAGTCTATGGGAATGTCTTGTCATTTGCAACGGTGCGAGGAGCCTCACACGAGGTCCCATTCTCACAGCCTGAGAGATCACTTGTGCTGTTCAAGGCGTTCCTGGGCGGTCATCCTCTTCCTGAAGAATTCTGATATTTACCAGGATGTGTTGAGCTTATGAGTTATGTAAGTATAAAAAATTAGATTTTGGCAAAAGGCTTATCCTAAGAATGGCTTTATTCAATCGGCAGAAAAAGAAGAATCCAAAAAGCTGAAAGATTTGTTTTTGTAAAGATGTAAACCTTGTAGGAAGGAGGAAGTTGTATGTTCTTGGAATTTGAGTGTTGTGTTTACTTTGAAGGGTAGATTACAACAGGAGCTTCTACTTGCATTGTTAAGCATTTGAACTGAAGAGCTATAATTGGTTTCGATAGCATCACAGCTATGCTTAACCGCCTTTCATTTTCAAGCATCCCTTGTGATGTCTGTTTACATTCTGACAAAATTTCTGTCTCATCTTCCAAAGCTCCTGATACAACTGCAGGTCTCACCGGCCTCACCCTGCAAAATTCAATACAAATTCCTTTTAACAAGTGTTCGTCGCAATTCTATTGATTGATTGTTCTAAAGTGGAAGCAGTAATAACACCTGCAGTGGAGGTGGCATGAGTATTTGAGCAGGTTTGAGTTGTACTTTGTATTGCCACTGTCAGTATTTGACATTCTTGATGAGCTTACAAGCCAAGTCTCTTATAAGAAACAATCAAAAGAAGCAAACTTTTACCTAAAACTCGGGAGAGCCATTTTGATTGCAGGTCCCATCCAGTTTCCGACTTTGGTCTCTAAATTTGAGTTGGTCAGTTTGAAACCATACTTAGATATCAAAACATGACATCAGTTTTTTCGGAGCATTCTACGTAGAATCTTAAGTTAAGTTAGGCCAAGTAACGAAGAACTTACCGTCTGATCTAATTTGGATGTTACAGATATCTGCAGAAGCAGCAGCAGCAACTTCACTAACTTTAACCTCCACCAAATCCTCAGGATGAGCCAGAGTAGTTCCCAACCCAAATGTGTCCAAGAAACCAAAAGCTCTGTTCCTTTTTCGCTTTGGAACTGCAGTGATCTTCTGTTCCCAACCACAAAAATCACTTTTACTCAACACAGTACGTAAAAGAAGTTCAACCAAGACACATGTTTCATCCCATTTTCCAAGATTTTAGGAAGAATACTTTTTGTAGTTAATAATTGCAATGCCTCCACTTTGAGAAGACAGAAGTAATATTGTTTTCCTCAATTGGTAGTTAAAAAGAAACAGTAATTATTAAAAGCTAAATCAACTTTAAAGACCAAAGTGACACTAACTTTTGAAAATCTTGCAACTTGGCTTGGGAGTCCTACTTCCTGCAACACCACCATGTCATATAATAATGCATTATTACTCTCTAATCTCTCTTCATTCCATTATTAGAGAGCAAAGAAACAACGTAGACCCACCTACCTTGCGTCCATGATGACAAGCCTCATCGCTGTTCACAAGCACCCTCGCAGCCCATCTGAAATATAAACGAGATATTTATTCCAGTTGATAATGTAAGAATCTATTTAACAGAATATTCCCCAACTTGGCCACCTAAAGCTTTACTAAAGAATGGTTATACTAGTGCAAGAAGGGGAGACAAAAACATACGCGCATGATGTAGGAGGGTTCCATACAATCCCTGCAATTATGACAAGCTGAGCAAAAGCAACATAAAAAAGCAAGAGAATCGATCAAAGGATGTTGTTAGGATGATAAGTTTGAGTAAGTAGGGGGAAGAGGAAGGAAAAGAAGAGACCTCATCAAAGGCACCAGCGGGGCTATCATCGTAGCTAGCAAGGAAAAACCCACCAAGAGTGTATCTGACAAGCATATAAGAAACAATAATGGTCAAAGCAGTTTGAAGAAGCAGCAACAAGTTTCAGGAGATGCTTTTACCCAAAAGCTTCAACTAGTCGAAACTCCTTGGGGATGAATGCTCGAGCTGTCGCAGCCTTCACAAGATGAATTTGGTACAACGCACTGAAAGCACAATGGAATGCAAATTCAGCACATATAGTCTCAGCCTTCACAAGATGAATCTGATACTAGAAGAAGGCTTGAGAAAAATCTTAGAAAAGCTACAAAAAAAAAAAAGTAGAGTTTTTCTTGCCTTCCTTTGAAAATCCAAGGAGGCTTGGCATAGCCAGATGAAATGCTCCTTTCATCAACGTCCATGGATTGATGCAAGCTAGACGAAACCTTAGCAGACATGGGAGCTTGCTAAAATCAAACTTACTACATACACCTAGTATCAGAGAGATGTTGTTAACAAATTGAGCAAAGATCCAAAATTGACATCAAAATCTGCAACACATTCAATCAATCAAACTATACCAAAAAAGGTGTATATAACAATACATAATCCTAACCATATGGTAGGTAAACAACACAGTTATATCCAAATTGCGAACTTTTTATAATCTGTAAACTCTAATTTGGGTATTATAATCCCATTGCAAGAAAAAACTTTAGGAGAAAAAGCACGCAAAGACTCAATGTCTTCAATTTGAACCGAGATCAAATACAAAAACAAGCGATTTGAATCTCTTGTTAAAAAAAAAAAAAAAAAAAAAAAAAAAAAAA
>NC_025687.1:13008627-13028994 GCF_000633955.1 Camelina sativa | reverse complement strand
AAAAAAAAAAAAAAAAAAAAAGAAGAAACAAAAATGTAATACAAGAAATAGAAAAATCCAAACCTCGTTTTACAAAAGCCTCTAGAACTTGAACTGGGTTTGAAGAGACGAATCAGATAAGTAGAGAAAGGTTTCGCCTTTAGCGAGATTGAAGACTGTGAATTTTGATTGAGCAGGTGTTCGTTCTTTTATGAAGATTAAAAATTAAAACTTTTTAGTAAATTCCAAAATCTTTTAGTAGTATAAAATAAAAAGAAGAGGAACCGACAGAGGAAAAGGGGAAGGTTCGTTGGTATTGGTACTAGAAGAGGAGAAGGATGAGAAGTGGATTGTGGATAGGCTTTTTATTTGTGTTCTCTTTCTTTGTCCAATCAAAAAAACTTGTGTGCTCCTTCTCTCTTTCTTTGAAGCTTTTTTTCCTTTTCTTGATTTCGCGCCAATCATCCTCCACCTTCTTCTTTCGCTAATCATTTTATGATTCTCTAATTTAATCAACTAGTTAGGTTTCATAGATAAAGTTGCACGTTGTTTGTTGGTGTCATCTGATTCAGTAAATTTACAAACTGTGTAACGGTTAATGTTGGTTTTTAAGCCTCTTAATTTGTTTGTTACGTTTAGAGATTTACTTAGTTTAGTGTATGAATTTGCACAGCCTATTACGTTTAGAGATTTACATAGTTTAGATCTATCACAACGGATGGCCATAGTTCACATTTTGACCCTTTTTCTCTTCAAAAAAGGAAATTTATAATTTTGTCAACGTAAGCAAAACGAGTTGACCGACACATGAACTAGACCATTTACAATTTTTGTGATTTAAGCGATCCAAAATGAGGATAGAACTGTAGATTGAATACTAGAACCGCAGATCACTTAATAAATCAAAAACTGTGTTTTGGCAAAAGAGCTAGGTGCGATTGCATAAAGCTAGCCGCAGCTTTTTCATTTGTCTATTGATAAAGTTAGTGGAAACTTTTATTTTTCATTTTTCTATCATCTATTTGTGAATGTCCGTCCTAAAGCAATCACTTTAAAAAGATCTCACAAGTCACAATCTGCCATTCATACAGATTCATCAGGATCTGCATATATCATAATATACGCCTAACTTTTTTTCTGCATAAATCTTAAAGAGTATATTTTAAAAACACAAACTAAAATTACAAAATGACAAAATGACAAAACAAAAAAAAAACATTATAACCTTTAAAGTCTCTTAAAGTAATCAGTTTCCTGAGGACAATAAACAATTTGGGATTTGCAACTATCATTGTAATATGGGATCCATCAAGAAGTACATCTTGCAAATAACGTTATCTAGATTTATCAATTGATGGGAAACCAATCAAGTACTTGAACCTGTAAATTTCCTTAGAAGCAAGTGGTGACACTACATGGTTTGGAATTTTGTGAAACCGCTGGGCGCTGGCTTATTAGGTTCGTTCGACTCATGTCACTCTCAAGATATGCTTACGATGGACTGCGAACTTACTAGATTTTCTCATTTACGTCAAAAGATAATAAGTGCACATTTTGACATTAAAATATTAGCGATTCTTATCTATAGTCCGTCGTCCATGTTTTATCATTTATGGAAGCCTAACCCACTTTTGAATAAGATATACTCTATGAACACATCATGCATAATCTATTCATGACTTAGATGCTCACACAAAAAAAAAAAAATAAAAGATTTAACTCATTATCTCTCTGTGAATGCAAGTACATTTNAAAAAAAAAAAAAAAAAAAAAAAAAAAAAAAAAAAGATTTAACTCATTATCTATCTGTGAATGCAAGTACATTTATTTTTAGATATCATGGACATGTTTTGAAAGTTTCCACGTAAACAAAAAAAGTTCTAAAGCTCAAACGACTAGTCCACTATCCATCCACCATGTCAGCATGTTCGCCCCAAGGTCCCCAACCCCTTATCCACGTCGGCTCCAACAGTGTCTCTATTAGCATCGTATGCTTCTTATCTTCATAAGCACACTTCGCATAAAAATTAGACAATATAAATTTTACTGTCAATACTACAAATTTGAAGAGATAAAATTGACAGTTAACTTTAAAGATCTTATAACCAACACTACAAAATTTGAAGATATAATTTCTTACAACGATTATGAAAGAAAAAAATTGGTGAGGTTATTAAGTTGGAGGGTAAACGGTATCAAATACAATCCTAGCAAATACACGACGTGTTTCGTGAAAGTCTCCAAGAGCAAGAGACTTGTAATCTATCCTACGCTCTAAACTTGGGACACCATCTGTCTCTTGGCTTCCCTTGCTTCTTACATTTCCAAACATTTTCTCCACTCTCTCCAACACAGGTCTTGACATGAAAACCTGAGAAAACCAATCAGTAATCCCAATGAACAACATGAAACATTTCAGTAGATGCTATTGTTTACTGAAATGTGTGTGTACCATATCAGAGTCCGGTGCTTGCGGGTATTGGCTCATTGCGTTAGCTATGTAATCTCGATCATTCAGTTTACGTGCAGCTGATCTTATAGACTCTGCTAAGTTCAAGACCTGCTGCGCTAGTTTACTGTCTGAGTCAATAATGTCTTTCTCATGACCGGACAGTTCTCGGAAGTTTGAGTTGTGCGGTTTAGAGTTGCTCCTTGCAATTTTGATGGCTTCTGCTAAAGATAGTTCACTGTAGATGGCAAGACAGAAGCAAGCTACTACCGTGGGATCCCGAGGCTTATCAACCAATGCTTTGTGGAATGCTAAGATCCCAATCCTGAGGTTATTAGTCCCGGATATTGTTAACTTGGCAAAACCAATTACTAAGATAGATGAGATAGATGCACCGAAGGAGATTTCTCACCAGAGGAACTCGTGGCATGGACGATCAGGTGCTACAAGTCGGTCAAGGTTGCGAAATAACGACTACAACAGAAAGGTTTAATCCATTAGCGCTATATTGCCATAAATTCACTTTTTCGTGTTACTAGTACTACACCCTAACTGAGAACGCAAAATAATATGTACCAGAAGCATGTTGGACCTTCCATCACGCCTCCGAAACCCTTGGGAAACAAGATAAGATGCCTGCGAACAGATAAGTTATTTAGATGTGAAGAATGGGATTCCGAGGAAATGCCACACTACTAGAGAATATTTCACCATACCTGGATAGGTAGAAGAATTTCCATGAGCCCAAATCTCCATAATAAGCGTAAAGAAGCTTCTGCAGACCCATACGCCAGCATATAATTGATTTCCATACGAATCCTTGACTGCAGAATTATCAGAAGACAAGAGAAAATGATTAGTCCTAAGCTAACAAAAAAAACGAACAGGAGGGAGAACAAGAGAAGGGAATGAGATATACAGGGTCAAGTCTCAGCAATGAAGAAGAAAGCTCCTTCACAGAAATAGCAACGTCTTTGGTCAAGCTGAATCCTAACCTCGCTGCAATCCTAATTGCACGTAAAATGCGAGCTGTAAAGTGAACACGGTTACCTTTTGAAGCCTTTTCAAACAGATAAATTTCATATCAATGAATTACACATTGCATCTGCAACCGACCTGTATCTTCGACAAATGAAAGCTTCGCCGCAGATACTGTTCTCACCTACATAGCAAACTTTGACGGATTAGGACTGATACCAGTTCATTCACATGTCAGTTGATTTCTATAAAGCATGATAGCTTAAATTGCAAAACCTACTTTAGAATTCCTTAAATCTTCAACTCCTCCTATATAATCATACACTACATTCTCCGATGGATCAAACATCAACCTGAGAAATCGAAAATATGCTTGTTCAAGAATGCTGCATATGGATATCTAATCACAAATAAATGTGAATCACAGGTAGAGAGGTACTGCCTACCCGTTGACTGTAAAATCACGCTGTAAGCAATTCTTCCAACGGATATAATCACGCTCATTGCAGCCCGCAGGCTTCCTCAAGTTTTTATTGGGCGCTTTACCAGTCCTTGCTGAAGTACTAAAACTTGACACCTGTTAAAGGTAAGCACTCCATCAAACCTTTTAGGAGAGAAAGAGAGATAAGAAATAGTGTTCCTTCTGACAGAAATTCATATTCATTAGGGAACAGTATGAGAAAGAAACTGTGAACAGCAGCCTCTAATCAAAGAACCCTCTATTAAGTTATAGTGTACTAAACTGATAAAAAGATATGAAACGCAAGTAAAATGAGTAAGATGCTGAACAAACCTCTATGATAATGTCATCAACATAAACATGACAAATGGGAAATCGTCTTCCAACAATTTGACAGCTGGGAAATACTTTCCGTACCTATACACACAGTAATGATTAAAAACTTTAAATGTGTCAAGGAAGAAGATTGGGTTCATAATAAAAAAAAAAGACTAATGTGTAGTTCCATAAAGCTGATTTAAACCTCCTTTAGTTCGGCTGTAGTGATAACATCAAAATCCTTGGGGATTCTATCTAGAATAAGATCCCGAACACAACCTCCAACTAGGTAAACTTGAAATCCTGAAACATCATACCAAATAAGCACATTTCAGGATCTGGCCTAAAGTTCAAGTTCTCTGAAGAAAGCCTAGAGCCAATGTCCCCCATAGATTACTCCATAAAAATAAAACCAGAGTTGAAGCCATCTCAAGAGCTAATGAGGGTTCGCACACTTTATATTAAAGCTACCAAAACACACAAATCGTAAGGCACAGTTCAAAACAAAACCCAATTAAAGTCAGTCCTCATTCCAAATCCAATAAAAGCTACTAAATCCACTCAGAAGCCTAACTAAGAGAGGGTAAAAAAGCAAACCTTTCTTCTTGAGTTTATTGAGAACCATCCGAGTAGAATCTGGGATCATTGACCTTTGAATACCAAATTCATTAGCATCCATCTTCTTCCACGGCATCGATTTATCCTTATTACTCTTCCTTGCTCCACTAAAATCTTCAATCGTTTTTTTTTACATACCCAAAAACAAAATTTCCCACTTCGTTAGCATAAAAATCGCAGCTTTTTTTTTTTCTCGAATTGAACTGAAAATGGTAACTACCACGGCTCTCTTCCTTGCGTGGTTTCACTACATTTCTAGGTGCGGCGATAGCTCCAACACATCCGCAATGCCCAATCTGTTAAATTCCCATTTAAAGGTCGTTGTTAGACACGAAGTTGAAGGTGAAAACCAAAGAAGATGGAAGTTGAATTCACAGAATTTCAAAAATTGGGGGAAAAAAGAGCGGGAGACGAAACTGTAGACGCTCGGAGGGAGAAAGGTAGATCTCTAAAGGAGCCATAGCAAGGACGGCAGAAGACTAAAGCTTTTGATGAGACGCCGAAAGAACCATACGCCATTGAAGAAAGCTTATTGAACATATCACGACATTACGTAAGAGAGTCGGAGAAGAAGAAGAAGAAGAAGAAACTAAAACAGATCGGAATCTCTCAGAAGGAGATGAAGAAGATACTCTCTAACAGAAAATAATTTGAGAGGCCTTTTTAAAAACCCATTAGAAACGTTGACTTGGTTTTTAAAGCCCATTAATGTTTTTGTTTTCTTCAGATAAAATTTAGATTCGGTTCGGTTTGTTTGTTTGTTTGGTTCGGATTCGGTTTCAATTTGATAGAATATATAGAGAGAAAAATATGAACATTCAGAATGGACCGGTTCGGTTTATGGGAACTATACACTTCTTACAAACACAAACACTAAGCTATGTCAGGGAGCAGCTTGTGTGTCCATCAATGACCATGGAACTCATCAGTTCAAGTCTTCTTAGAACATATATAGCATCTATAATTTATAAACCACAAAAAAAAAAAAGTCATTCTCTTAATCTATGGCAGCCATTTAACTATAAGTGTTTAATTGAAGAAGGAGAAAGAGAAAAAGAGAGCAAATAATAGACCACTTTCTCATGTCCTCTACTAAAACGTAGAGATGTTTAAAAGTATATAGAAAAACACACTAAATCAAGTAATCATGATAACAAAACCAAACAAAATATAGGAAAACCTAAAGTAATAAGGGTAAGGGCGTGTCTAGGGCTTATAGGTCAGTGGTCAGAGACCACTTGGTTGGCTCGTACGACACCATTTCCCTACAATGGGATAATTATGCGCTATAAATCAAAGTAATAATAACATTTGAAAAAAAGGAGAATATATCAAATTAGATCGAAAACCCAATCAAAAAGAGAGGGTGTAAATAATTAAAATTCGATCGTATGTATACAATATGATGATCGAGAAATGTTAAGACTTGGCGCAAAAAAGGGAAAAAAAAAACTATCAAAATAAATATTTAATAACTAAGCAGTCCTACCATAATGCAAAATCATGATATGATCAGTAGTTGATGAGTCCCGAGGCAAAGTGAAAGAGGGAGATGATGATGATTTGGAAGTCCATATGGTATCTCTTACATGCTGCATCGTCAACAACGGCGATAATTGTTGTCCTCTGCATCTTATTTCTACCTGTTTCCATCAGACAAACCAAAATTAGAATTAAAAAAATCACATCACTATCCATATACATTTCTACTCGTGCGTATGACATGAGATGCTAAAGGTTAAAGTAAAGAGTGGTCTGGTTTTGGACAGTTAACATTGATTTTAGCATATATATGATTATAGTTAAGTAAGAGTGGTCTAGTGTTTTAATGTTTTGCTCTATAAACTGTATCTTTTAACCTATAGTTCGAATTTTATTTATTATACTTTTATTTTATATATAAGAAACATATGCATGTAATAAAAATTTACCGGTTAGATATATATAGCCTGCTGGGTTTGAAAACTTTACATGGTCTACACTTATAGTTATATGTTTTATATCGTTTACATTGAAAAAAACTGAGGCTTGTAGTCTTCGTTATAAGTATATGTAAAGTATGCCTTACCCTAAAATTCCCCTTTCCCTAGACTTGACGCCAAAGATATGAAGTGGAAATAACAATTTTAAAAGTTGACACTGAAAAATAAGATGAACCAAAATCTGGTTAGCTTGAGGAAGGATCATCTTAAACTATTTGTAGGCTAAATATTTTCTTGTTTTACTTTTAGAATTCTTTTTAATAAAATAAATATTGGTCGCACCTCAAATCATGTTTCCATGCACGCCGGCAATATACTTGCTTTGCTTATATGCGTCATTTTTGTATATTCTAGTTGAATTATATGCTGATGACAAAGTTTTGTATCATTTTGTTGTTGAACCGTCAAGCGTTCAAAGCTAGTGTTTTGATTTATTTATTGAGAAAAACATTACTTGAGTTCTATTGTAGGAACGTAGTTGGTTGGTGAGGAGATGATCAAGTTATTTCAATATTCATGAAAGTGCCCCACTGGGATTGTGATGCGACATTTTACACAAGCCCCCTAATATCTTAGAGCATCTGCATCGCACCGTCCTAATATCTTAGAGCATCTGCATCGCACCGTCCTTCGTCCGTCCCACTTAATTAAAACGATTGATTTAAATCGAAATCATATATTATACAAAGAAACGTTCCTAAAAACGGGACAATTTATATGCGTCCCTCAGGACACGTGTCATCCTTTAATAGGATGTTGTTTTATTTGTAGGGTGAAAGGAAAAAAAACTCGACAGATCAATTCATTTTATCTTTCGCACTCTCTCTTTTTACTCTTTCTGTATCGCGACGGCGATTAATCAAAAACTTTGGATCGCCTCCATCAAAGTGAAGATTTGCAACGCAAAGGCCTCACTTAGTGTATCATCTTCCAAGATATCCAATTGTAAGAGGTATGTGTTGTAAATTGAAGAACGATTTTGATGGAATCTCGATTTAGGGTTTTATGATTTTTTTTTTATTTAGGGTAAAGGGAAATTGTTTGGGGGATTCGATAGAATAGGTAAATTGTTTGTGGGATTCGATAGGTTAGGGCAATTATATGTGGGATTCGATAGATTTGAGAAATTTTTTGTGGGATTCGATTTAGGGTTTATGTTCTTTTCGCGATTTAGGGTTTCGGGAATTTGTTTGGTTAGTTTACTATGTGTTTTTAGATATATGATCTCTCTGATTTTTGTTTCGATTTAGGGTATTGGATTATTTTTTTGGTATCGATGGTTGAGTGTGTCAATTTTTTGTTATAATTAGGTTTTTGGTTTATGTTTATGGGTTTAGCTAGTTGACTGTCCGAGTTTATGGCTTTGTCTGTTAAGATTGTTGTCAGTTTGTATTGATTATGTGGATTCTTTTATGCTAAATCGAGTATAACCTTGCAATTGTTTGTTTTTCATGAGTTTCCTCAGCGTCACCTGGAGAAAGCCACACATAACGGGAGGCAGTAGCAACAATCATCGAGTAAGAGGTAAATAATCGATTCCTTTAGCTACAGACATGTCCATATATTGTTGTTTGGTGGACTCGGTTTTGTAATTGCTGTGGTTGTCTTTGTAGTGGTCGTTGTTGTTGTCTCTGTAGTGGTTTTTTTAGTGGTTTTTATAGTGGTGTTTGTAGTGGTCTTTGTTGTGGTCTTTGTTGCGGTATCATAAATTGATTTGATAAACAAGTTAATATGATTGGTAAACAGCTTGCTAGTATAAAGGATAGTGTAGTTGATGATTGAAGTCTGATAAAAAGGAGCGAATATTAGTGGTGAACAGCTTGCTAGTATAATGCTTTGGTTTTTTATAAGTTGTCATAAATTGTGATTAGACTTAGGTAGTTGGTGGATAGGTCATTATGATTGTTAAGTTATTACTTGAGAACGATGTGCTCTTTTAAACACCAACCAGCCTTCAATTTTTCTCCATCATCTTCTATGTATCTTCTGTATCTTTCATCTTCCAAGTCGTTTTCTTTGAGAACGACTTATGTTCCTCATCTTAAACTTCTATTTCTCTATGCTACACTCTTTTCCTCATCTTCTTAAACTCTTTTCCTCTTTGGTACACTCTTTTCCTCTTTCGTACACTCTTTTTCTCATCATCTTAAACTCGTCTTCCTATGACTTCTTACAATACATTCTGTCAGTCGTCTTCTAGTTATTTAGAGCTTCTCAACAGTCAAGGAGAAGCTCTTAACCAAGACGGTGCTTATGAAATACCTACTTGGAGCTCTCAACAATCCCATGATGAACCTCTTTCTCAAGAGACACCTGTCAAGAAGGATAGGAAGAAATGGAATCCGGCTGACGATGAAATACTAATAAGTGCGTGGCTGAACACTTCAAAGGACCCGATCATTGCAAATCAACAAAAGGGAGTAAGCTTTTGGCAAAGGGTTCAAAAATACTACGCAGAGTCTCCTCATGCGATAGCCAATGGTGAACAGGGTGTGAACATCAACTGTAAGCAGAGATGGTTCAAGATCAATGAGTCCACAAACAAGTTCTGCGGGGCTTATGCAGCTGCAGAGAGATCCAACAGTAGTGGACACTCTGAGAACGATGTGCTGAAGGTGGCTCACGACATCTACTTCTCTGACTATAAGACGAAGTTTACAATGGAGCATTGCTGGTGTTTGTTAAGGTTTGAGCAGAAATTCCTTAACCAAAACGCGATTAACACCCCCTCACCTTCAGTCAGAACAAAGAGGAAACCAGTTGGTGCAGCTGATCAATCCGAGGCAACCCACACAGAACAAGACTCTGAGATAAGGCCTCAAGGTATCAAGGCTGTGAAGGCTGACAGGAAGAACTCTCAGGGAAAGGCTCTTGCTGAGTACACGAGCATGTGGGAAGTCAAGAGGGTGGATATGGCTGAAAAGGAGAAGCTACAGAAGCTTGGCATACTAGACACACTTCTTGCCAAACCGGAGCCACTTAGTGCAGCTGATCAACTTATAAAGGATAAGATAGTGGCACAGTATTTTGCAAATTGATGTATTGACTTAAGAAGCAACTTTGTATTTCCTAATTTAGTAGATTAAGTTTGAATTTCTGTTTCAGTGTTAAATTTTGTGTTCTCTTTGTTATCTATAAATGTATGTGTTCTCTTTGTTATCTATAAATGTATGTGTTCTCTTTGTTATCTATAAATTATGTGTTCTTTTTGTTAAATGTAAATTATGTGTTCTTTTTGTTAAATGTATGTGTTTCCAGGTTTAGTATCCGATGGGCCATGACTACAGCTACTCTCAGCCTGATTCCTTAGAGGAGTATGTTATATATTCGCAGGACACTGAGCAGAGGGAAATAGAGGCTGAGAGTAACTTACTCGATACTCAGGCGACTCAATACCCTCCCCAACCTGAGGTTGAGTTCGGATTCCCCAAGGTATGCTACTGTGGTGGTCAGCCTATTCTATCCTCAAGCGAGAACAGAAGGTAAGTGGTTTAACATTGCCATATTATTAAGTGATTTCCAATGTTTTAACCTGTGGTTGTATTGATTTGCGATGTTTTATATGTTCATGGAGGTTCTTCACATGTTGGAATGTTGATGATGGAGAGATGCATATTCACAAGTGGTGGGATGCAGCGGTCATGGAGGAGATGAGAGAACTGAGCAGACAATGTGAACTGCTGACGGAGAAGGTAGATAGCATTGCATTCGACAGTGACTACGACTCACACATCCGTAATGAAACCGAGCAGAAAATAGCCCAGTTAGAGAAAATAGTGTTTGATCTAGGGAAGAGCAGAAATAAGTTTAGTAATTGTTTTGAAATGATGGTTTTCTCAACAGTTTTTGTTGTTGCTTTACTGGTAATTGTGGTGATGTCTAAATACAACTGGTTCTGAACTTGTATCCCTACTTGTTTGTACGCTTGTATGCCTATCATTACCCGTGACTATTTTCTGAACGTATAATCTTGTATGCCAGGTTTTTTTGTATAGTCATTCATCAATACTCACAAGCAAAATAGTCATTTGTTTAGATGTGTCACATGCTAGTAAATTAAACAATCACGGGTATCACATATATTCTCATTTCATTTACTCTATATATTCTTCCTTTCTACATGATGCAAAACCATATCTTTGCACGAGTTTACTCTTTTTCTATACTCTTTTTCTATACTCAAACTAAGATCTTTTCACTTTTTCCTTGAAAAAATGTCATCTTCATCAAACCATTACCACTACCAAAGAGATGGTGTCGATGATTTTGATGGTTATTTTGATGCTTATTTTGATAATTTTCTAGAAAATTCTACTATCATTCAAGAACCAGTCGAGCCAAAGAAACGGATTTTTATTGAGAGAAAACGGGAAGAAGGCCATAATAATCTTTGGAATGATTATTTCAGTGATACTCCAACATACCCGGACTATTTATTTCGTCGCCGGTTTCGCATGCACAGGCCATTGTTCATGCGTATTGTGCAACATCTCTCTACTGAAGTCGAGTATTTCCATCAATCCCAGGATGCAACCGGACGGGCTAGTCTATCACCTATACAAAAATGTACTGCAGCAATTCGTCAATTGGCATATGGTACTGCGTCCGACACAGTTGACGAGTATGTACGAATTGGTGCTTCAACAGCTCGAAAATGTTTGCACGAGTTTACCGCTGCAATAATCAACTTGTTTGGCGATGAATATCTAAGACGTCCCAGACCAGACGACCTAGAAAGACTACTCTATGAAAATGAAAAACGTGGATTTCCCGGGATGGTTGGGAGCATTGACTGTATGCATTGGGGGTGGAAGAATTGTCCAACAGCTTGGAAAGGGATGTATTCACGATCAACCGGAAAACCTACAATCGTGTTGGAGGCGGTAGCTTCCTATGACCTCTGGATATGGCATGCTTTTTTTGGAGCTCCAGGTACTATGAATGATCTTAATATTCTGGATCGATCAAATGTTTTTGATGACGTTCTTAACGGTAAAGCTCCGGAGGTCAACTTCTTTGTCAATGGAAGGGAGTACAATTTGGGGTACTATCTCACGGATGGTATTTATCCAAAATGGGCCACTTTAATACAATCTATCCGGCTTCCACAAGGTATGAAAAATTCTCTATTCTCTAAAAAACAAGAAGCTGTGCGGAAAGATGTTGAGCGTGCCTTTGGAGTCCTGCAAGCTAGATTCGCCATTGTTAAAAATCCATCTCCTTTATGGGATAAATACAAAATAGCAAATGTTATGAGAGCATGCATAATACTCCATAATATGATTGTCGAGGATGAACGAGAGACATACAGTTTCCGAAACATTGTTTCTGAATTTCAACACGGAGAAGATGTGGATCAAACATATACCGTCGGTGCCGCCAGTTTGGGTTCAAATATGAGCAGTACGATTACTCGTCGAACAAATATGCGGGATAAACAAGTCCATGACCAGTTAAAAAAAGATTTGATTGAGCATATTTGGACTAACTTTGGACATCTTACAGATAATGAAGATTAATAAAAAAAATTCTATGCAGAGGAAAAAAAGTTTGTTTTTATTTTTGATGTTTGTATGGTTTATGTTTTTTACTTTTAATAGTTTATTGTATGTTCTGTTTTTTTTTTCAAGTTTTTGTAACTTTGTAATTTTCTTATGTTTTTAATGTCAATGTTATATTTTTAATTATAATTAAAACTTTAATATGTTTTTACTTATTCATTTAAATAACTAATTTTTTAAATTTAAAATATTACTATTTTTTCCAGGGGACCAACTCTAAAGGACACCAATGGTCATACCAAACTTAAGAAACTCTGAAAATAAAATTATTATATTTGAGGGACCAAAATTTGTCCCTCACCAATGACCATGCTCTTCGATGCTACTATATATGACGAGAAAGTAAGAGAATAGCTGACCTTAGCAAGCATAAGCATGACCACAAGGTTAGGTTAATTATATTTTCCTTTTTTACACCATTACATAAGTTCCACTCTACGAAAATTTGGATATGGCATGTCCTATTTTGAGCCAATAACATAGTTACCATTACTTCACTTTTTTTTTTTATTCATAGCACATACTCTCTCTTCTATAGGGACTAGGGAGGCTATATAATTTTCACCTTTAAATTTTATTTGGATGTGTGAACTGTTTCCATTCAATTAATGGGAAAAATTCTTAGTTTCCACCTTTTTATTAACGGGAAATCTCAAAGTAATCTTTGTATTATAGTTGTCGTATAGAAAATGGTGTAAATGATCAATGAGAAATTGTGTATTTGTGTATGTATATATTTATTAAAACCGATTCCTAAGCAAAAGTAGAAAACACATAATCAGCATCAGTGCATCACTGAATATAATACATTTTTACACTATAATAGTTAATTTCTAATTTGGATTGACTTTTAAATGGAGCATCAACTAATTTAACTAGGAAAAGTGTGAAATTATCCAAAGATTAATTAGAGAAACTTTTATATGCTTTTGAGTGGGAAATACAATTTTTTGGCTCTACGGAAAAGACAAACTTAGCCATGCATGCAATGCTTTCAAATCACGTTTTTCATCAAATGATTATTTGAATTGTTAATATGTCACCTATATGTTTGTCTATCATGGTGCTATATAGTTAAAGTATCAATATAAAACGTTATAGGCTAACAATGCATTAATTTAGTCGGACCAAATATCAATATATTCGTGACGACATACTCACGAAAGTAAGCAAAAACATGAGAACTTAAGCATAAAACGAAAAACGATATTTTTTATTTATAAAAGATAAACGGAAAAACATGGTTATATATGTTTATGTATATACTTTATAAGAAATCCAAATTCTTCATAGTTAATTTTTATTATTTGTGAGATAAAACTCATGTTTTAATTTTAGGGTTTCTCTATTACCAAAGTATTTAGATTTTTTGGTCCATTATTCTCTCTCACTCTGTAAAAAAATATGTTAAATTCGTCACCTTCATATCGAGCTAATTAAAACAATTTCTGTTTTGTTTTTTTTGTAAGATTATTTTTGTTTACAAATTGAACTCAACAACTGAGGCTAAGACTTTTTTTTTGTTTCAAGCTAAAACTTATGTACTTATCAAAGTATGATATTTATGTTTGCTTAGTAGATATTGATTGCTAATCTCGACCATGAAGAAGACATCGACAAGTAACACAACTAAATGACTTATCCCGTCTATCCGACGTCTAAAAGGATGTTTAGACGTCAAATACATAACCAATGTTTTTAAAATATTTGTCGGTTATTAGCCATTATTTTAGAAAATGTTACTCATGTAGAATGGAATCATGCATGCGTTTAGTAAAATTAGCGAGCGCTAATCTATTAATTAATCGATTGAAAGCACCGTGTGTGTACTTACATAGTCTGTATATACATGCAAATGATTCTTAGTAGGGCACAAGAGTTCATATATGGCATGAACATGTATTTGTGAGCCTATCTAGAGTCCAGGAACATGAAATTTACTTAGATAATTATATATTCCGATTAACGAGAGCATCTACACACACATACGCATGTAAGCTTTTTAAGTTGGGATTTAGATATCTTTTAATTCTTTTCTGGCCTGGTTTCTACTATTCTCAAAGCAAGCATGCCTGGTGACTCAGACTTGTTTCTCTAGAAATAACATTATTATAAATTATTGTTAATATAACTATATTATGGCCTGAAGCTAATGAAATAGCCAGTTATAGTTCCCCTCTCGTTTTCCAGTTTCCTATGAGAATTCTTTATATAATAACAACAATAGTGATAATAATTATTGATAAGGTGGTGGGTACTTCGAGAAACGATCAATCAGTAACCTAATTAACCATTATGATTTTTGTTACGTTTAATTTTCATATGCGATAGAGACTGACTTTTTGGTTGATCAAATTTCTGATTAGAGAAAGTTGCTTAGATTTTTTTTCCTTTGATAAATTATTATAAGCCCAAGAAAAAAAGTAATTCGTCTCAAATCAATTAATTATGTGATGAAGGAATCAGGTTCATAAATCCGAACCTAGGTTATTCACGAGTATTAGTTAATTAGGTTTGCACCTAATTAAGGATGTCATGTTGCTATCAAGATTCAGAAAGTGGTTTTCACTCAATTGTATTACTACAATTTGAATATCTTTAGCTAAGACCTAAACTGAACTATATAAGTTAGAAAAGTTACGACACCATGACATCAGACTTGTGACCTAATAAGTTGGGATTTTGTTCCAATGTCATTATCATTTTGTAGCCCAAAACTTGGAATATATAAAACTTATATAAATAAAAGAGTTGATCGGTTTAGATATTTACCTCAGATTCGCTATCCAATTGAAGCTTCTTCATGAGGTACTTAATTAGCAATCTAACTGTGATTCTCCCATCCCTTATCCATGCAAATTAAAAACAAAATTTGACAATTAGAATATAATTAACAGAAGTAATCGTTAGTAACTCCCTTAAACAAATAAAGTTTAATAACGCATACCAAAATATACTTACTTGATTCTCAAGTAGCTTTTGCTTACTTGAGGCAAGAACGGTTCCTTTTCCCTGCGTTACATATTCAATGTTACATACATACTAATATATAAAATGCCATCAAACTGATATTAAGGATTAAAGGATAATTACTGAAATTGTGAAGCTTGAAGGAGAAACCAAAGACCAGAATGTGGTCTTCTTGGAGGATCAAGAACCCTAAACTCGGAGCTTGGTCCAGCTCCTCCTCCTTCATCCACACAACAACTCCTTGTAGCACTATTATTGTTANAATTAGCAATCTAACTGTGATTCTCCCATCCCTTATCCATGCAAATTAAGAACAAAATTTGACAATCAGAATATAATTAACAGAAGTAATAGTTAGTACGTAACTCCCTTAAACAAATAAAGTTTAATAACGCATACCAAAATATACTTACTTGATTCTCAAGTAGCTTTTGCTTACTTGAGGCAAGAACGGTTCCTTTTCCCTGCGTTACATATCCAATGTCATAAAATATATATACACACCTACTAATATATGAATACAATCGAACTGATCAGAAAGGATTAGAGAATAATTACTGAAATTGTGAAGCTTGAAGGAGAAACCAAAGACCAGAATGTGGTCTTCTTGGAGGATCAAGAACCCTAAACTCGGAACTTGGTCCAGCTCCTCCTCCTTCATCCACACAACAACTCCTTGTAGCACTATTATTGTTTGTGACGTCACGGTCACTCAATGATGACGGTCTAAACGGTGCCGTATATTGAGGTATCCACGGCTTTGACGATGGAAACGAAAAGCCTCGATTAAATAACGTTTGAGGCCGAATTAGTTGTTGATTGTAAACCAACGACGGTCCACGCATCGTTAATAACTGATCACACCGATATGGCGGCTGCGGTGGTTGCGGCTGTGAGTACTCTACGCTACTACTAATGGCTCCTCCTGTGGCTAGGGAGGAGGAGAACAAGCTGAGCTCTAACGACTTCTCTCTTTCACTTCCGTTTTTGCTAGNCTTTTGCTTACTTGAGGCAAGAACGGTTCCTTTTCCCTGCGTTACATATCCAATGTCATAAAATATATATACACACCTACTAATATATGAATACAATCGAACTGATCAGAAAGGATTAGAGAATAATTACTGAAATTGTGAAGCTTGAAGGAGAAACCAAAGACCAGAATGTGGTCTTCTTGGAGGATCAAGAACCCTAAACTCGGAACTTGGTCCAGCTCCTCCTCCTTCATCCACACAACAACTCCTTGTAGCACTATTATTGTTAGTGACGTCACGGTCACTCAATGATGACGGTCTAAACGGTGCCGTATATTGAGGTATCCACGGCTTTGACGATGGAAACGAAAAGCCTCGATTAAATAACGTTTGAGGCCGAATTAGTTGTTGATTGTAAACCAACGACGGTCCACGCATCGTTAATAACTGATCACACCGATATGGCGGCTGCGGTGGTTGCGGCTGTGAGTACTCTACGCTACTACTAATGGCTCCTCCTGTGGCTAGGGAGGAGGAGAACAAGCTGAGCTCTAACGACTTCTCTCTTTCACTTCCGTTTTTGCTAGAACAACGTTGAAGCTTATACGACCCCGTGTTATGGTTGTTCTCCTCAGGGCCTATACCTAAGCGGAGCCAAGATTTATCTTTACCTTCTACATTAATAGAACAAACGGCATCGTTCTTTGCGGCGGCTCCGACGTCTTTCACCCGAGAGGAAGAAAACATGTTATAAGCTGCTGTTGGATCGGAGAANAGCCTCGATTAAATAACGTTTGAGGCCGAATTAGTTGTTGATTGTAAACCATCGACGGTCCACGCATCGTTAGTAACTGATCACACCGATATGGCGGCTGCGGTGGTTGCGGCTGTGAGTACTCTACGCTACTACTAATGGCTCCTCCCGTGGCTAGGGAGGAGGAGAACAAGCTGAGCTCTAACGACGTCTCTCTTTCACTTCCGTTTTTGCTACAACAACGTTGAAGCTTATACGACCCCGTGTTATGGTTGTTCTCCTCAGGGCCTATACCTAAGCGGAGCCAAGATTTATCTTTACCTTCTACATTAATAGAACAAACGGCATCGTTCTTTGCGGCGGCTCCGACGTCTTTCACCAGAGAGGAAGAAAACATGTTATAATAAGACTCAGTAGAAGCTGCTGTTGGATCGGAGACGGAGCATGTATCTTCCCCGCTAGAATCTTGATTGTTTATAGTTGTTTCTCTCATCATCATCGCGTCGGTGAAACCGCCAAAAAGCAGTGAGGATTCAAGAGGAACCATATTTATTGGTCATATGATCTCAGCATGAGCCATATATGAAGGGATCGATTATTGAAAAGTGAGAAGAGGGGCTTTGAGAAGGCATGGTTTTGTGGAGAGGAAATGATTCTCATGAAGAAGATAAGGGTTTTGATTATTTATTTAATATATGGAGTAGTATGTATACATTTTATTTCAATTATTTTATATGCGTAGGGTTGTGAGTGAGAGAGGACGAGGAAGAGAATGATTCCTTTGCAAATCTTACTTTCCATTAATTCTCTTTGTTTGGAAGCTTGTGGGAATGTAAGATAGAGGGGTGTGATGGTCTCTCTGTCTGTCAGATTTTTTTTCAATAAAAATATCTGAAATTATGAATTTCTTTTTTCATGTACGTAGAGATCATATATACTTAATGTAAAAGTTTATATAATTTAGGACTACGCTTTTTCTTTTTCTTACTCAAAATGAATAAACAATATTAGTTATTTCTGTAAAAGTTTATTTGGGTTTTATTGTCTTTAAAAGGACGAAAGGTATGCCTATGCAAGGAAAAGGATGAAATGGGGTGTGATCGATCCAGCTAATCGCTTTTTTAAGGCCATGTTCCGAGGACAAAAAATAATTGACAGCCAAAGTTATTATTTTGTTTTAAGGGAAATTTAATTATTAATATCCTTAAAAAGTTTATTTTTAGCCCTAATTGCGTGCCTTTTTAACGAGACTGTTGGTATATTTTCTAGCTGTTTATCTCTTTCAAGTTTTTTTCCCTCTTTTATATTGGTAGAAGTGGAAATTTTCAAGGATATTTGCTCTCAAGTCAAATTTAATTTTTCACTATTTGGATGTTTTTGAACATAGTTATGTTATTATTAATTTACGATATTCATTATTGTTCGTATAATTTCTTTTGTCATAAAATAGAGATTATGTATCTTATACACTCTTTTATAATTTCTGTTATAATTTAATTGTTACAAAAACTACAGTATAAATCATGAATATTTTGTGCAAAGTTAATTTACTGAAAAGTTAAGAAAAGCACATGTTATTGGTTAACTTTTGACGCACAGAAGTTCACGTTAATTTACCTTTTAATCAAACCATCGCATACATGTAAAAAGATCGATCATATATATGTTCCATTCTNAATTATGAATTTCTTTTTTTCATGTACGTAGAGATCATATATACGTAATGTAAAAGTTTATATAATTTAGGACTACACTTTTTCTTTTTCTTACTCAAAATGAATAAACAATATTAGTTATTTCTGTAAAAGTTTATTTGGGTTTTATTGTCTTTAAAAGGACGAAAGGTATGCCTATGCAAGGAAAAGGATGAAATGGGGTGTGATCGATCCAGCTAATCGCTTTTTTAAGGCCATGTTCCGAGGACAAAAAATAATTGACAGCCGAAGTTATTATTTTGTTTTATGGGAAATTTAATTATTAATATCCTTAAAAAGTTTATTTTTAGCCCTAATTGCGTGCCTTTTTAATGAGACTGTTGGTATTTTTTCTAGCTATTTTTATCTCTTCAAGTTTTTTTTCCCTCTTTTTATATTCGTAGAAGTGGAAATTTTCAAGGATATTTGCTCTCAAATCAAATTTAATTATTCACACTATACGGATGTTTTAGAACATAATTATGTTATTATTTACTATATTAATTATTGTTCGTATAATTTCTTTTGTCATAAAATAGAGATTATATATCTTATAGACTCTTTTAGAAATTCTGTTATAATTTAATTGTTACAAAAACTACAGTACAAATCATGAATATTTTGTGCAAAGTTTACTGAAAAGGTAAGAAAAGCACATGTTATTGGTTAACTTTTAACGCACAGAAGTTCACGTTAATTTACCTTTTAATCAAACCATCGCATACATGTAAAAAGATCGATCATATATATGTTCCATTCTTTTTTGTAATGATCGTCAACTAATTTAATCTTCAATTACGATCATTACAATTTTCTTTTTGTTTTCTATAAAAATCACTCATTTCCTAAAATATTTTCATCAGTCTTACAACTTTATCTTTTCATTAAAGTCTTACGAAATAGCATCATAACTTAATCATGTGTAGCAACTATCAACCCTAGCAAAAGAATTTGAGAACATCGAGGCGCTAATAGATGTTATACTAGTTATAATTACTCTATAAGTAAAATTTCTTCTATGTATAGAATTATGGAAATTAAAGTAAATTATACACCAATGTGATATATTGTAGTACTAGTTCAGCTTGACAAGGAAAAAAAAAACAATAGTACTAGGCTACTAGCTAGTTTGTTTCAGATTAATATATGTATCTAATATATATCCGTTTTTTTACTGCGACACCTTACACCTATCTAGCGATTGATGGTTTGTATGCTAGTAATGTGTAAAATAAAGGTACGTGCATCTTGTTTATTTTTGTAAGATTGTTATATATATATATATATTATATATATATGTAGGAGTAGTACTTGAGTTGCACTTAATTACATATATGCAGATACAGAGAAAGGTTGCATGAGTGTCTTGTTTAAAAAATAATATATCCTTTAGATTAGAAATGAGGCAAGTGGAATGGGCAGAGAGTGGAGAGGAATATGATGACAATATCTGTCAAAATGTCAATAATAAGATAGATTACTTGGAATTGCACATAGAATATAATATGTATACATGCATGATGGGAAGTTGAATCAAACTAAAAGGAAACCATAAAAGGGAGCGTGAAGAGAGAATGAAAGGCTAATAATAAAGAAATGATGTTGGAGAAATAAAGTAAGAGTAGAAATT
>NC_025687.1:12973486-13007788 GCF_000633955.1 Camelina sativa | reverse complement strand
TATATATATATGTAGGAGTAGTACTTGAGTTGCACTTAATTACATATATGCAGATACAGAGAAAGGTTGCATGAGTGTCTTGTTTAAAAAATAATATATCCTTTAGATTAGAAATGAGGCAAGTGGAATGGGCAGAGAGTGGAGAGGAATATGATGACAATATCTGTCAAAATGTCAATAATAAGATAGATTACTTGGAATTGCACATAGAATATAATATGTATACATGCATGATGGGAAGTTGAATCAAACTAAAAGGAAACCATAAAAGGGAGCGTGAAGAGAGAATGAAAGGCTAATAATAAAGAAATGATGTTGGAGAAATAAAGTAAGAGTAGAAATTAGTAAAGCATCTATTCTTTTTTTTTTCTTTTATATTCAAAGGGAAAAATGTGGTTTATATATTCGATCGATGGTTGTAGGAAGACATGAATATACAAAAGAAAACCCTAAAATGGGTATAATAAAATCCCAAAAAGAAAGAGAAAAATAATAAAAAAGAGAGTTGGGCATGCATGATGATGTTTGGCATCCCCACAGCCCGAGGACCCAAACTACAGACGACGTGGGGACTGTTCTGCTCTTTCTCTGAACTGCATGTGACCCCCACCCGATTGTTTTCACGTATATATATATACATAAATACTCTATATAACCGGACTGAACCACAAATTTACAAAACCGAATACTTTTGCTATTTAAGATGTCTATAGTGGCTGCCTAAAAGTAAACCATACATATGGTTTTGTAGATGGTGAAAACATATAACAAGTTTTGAGTTTTCTATCAATTCGAACAAATTACTGAATAATACATATACACTATGCACTCCGATTGATTTACATGATTCATTTTGGTCTAATCCCTACATGCTTTTTCTTTCACATACGTTGTACTTGTATATTAGTATATAATTGTGAAGTCTTTGATGCTGCTGTCATATTCTTACCTTCCGGAAGAGCTATTATGTGTTTTTTATCACTTTCACTTTTATAATGTACGAAATGTCTATATAAAGCACAAAGTTTATTGAGTTAAACACAAAACTCATATAGTTTAATCCCTAATATCTGCCCATAAATATTTTTACTCGTTTAACAAACTTCCCGATGAAATAAAGCAAGACTTTCCCTAAACTATAAAAAAGTTTGTGCAAATTTATGAATGTTTAGTGAAATTTTCTTAATTTCTTTTTGTTTATTTCTATATATGGTTAGCTACTGAATACTGACGAAAAAAAGAAATTGATTTTTTTGCGACGGTAATAATTAAGCATGAAACTTACGTGGACTAAGAGTGATATATGATTGCTGCTGACTAATCTTAGTGAAATATTCTAAGAAAAATTGTTACTAAATAGTTGCAAAAATTTGACGAAATTGTGGCATAGATTGATAGATTATTCCGTCGTCAAATATCGCTAAAATTCAAATCGGTTGTAGAACAGAATAAAGATAAATGTGTAGTGAGGAACCTTTTTGAGCATGCAGTTTTAGATGCGATCGGAATACTCATTTAAGTGTACCATGGTCTTTTTATTTGGTAAAGACACTTTAGTACGACCTGAAATTCGCAAACATGTATAGTAGTATATTTTTAACTCGGTTTTCTCGGATTCATATATATATGTCAAAGTCCAGCCTAGTCCGAACATGACTTGACTACAAGATAAACCATGAGTTTGTTCAGGGACAATACAAATTATAAACATTATGCGAACCAACTAGTAAAAAAACAAAAGTCCTAATTTATTATATATATGCAAAAGTGAAAGAACCCTAATATATATTAAATCCAACAAAAAAAATAAGACTCACAACAAATAGACCATAATTACAAATTTACAACCATAGAATATATAACATTCCCAATTTAGATAGTGGAGCTAAGACCATTTTATTAACGCATTTCAAATCATCATCATGCACCATCTTATATATGGAAGTGAAAATTAATCAAATTTTGACATGCATAGATGTCGACTTTGATGCCATTTAAGTCATTGGCATGATTCTTTAACGTTTAAGAGGAAGACGATTATATATATATATATATATTGATACATTGAAAGTTGAAATTATTAGGATATATAAAACACCAGATATTATTCGAATGAATTTGCCAAAATATTGCAATCCATGTCTATATATAATTCACTGATAATTTACCAATTCTAAATATAAAGCCATTCCATATATTGTTTTCTTTTATAATGTTATGCATGAGTTTATTACTTAGTCGGCTTGATATTCTTTAAGAAGTTGGAGGATATCCATAACTATGGATGTTACAACTCTTAATGTCAGACATGATAAATAATCACTAGTTAACATGAGGGTAGAGAGCACCATATATAACATCTCTGAGTTTCCCAACTTTTAAAGATTCAGATATTTTTTCCTACGTCAACACTCTCAAAATCAAGACACCCACCTTATTAAAATCGAATCAAAACTCACACCAAACATCAATATCACATAGCATATAGAAATATATTAAAAAAAAAAGATATACATAGTTGGAAAACCATATATAACATACTTAAGATGAAGATTACATGATCTGAAATGCTATACGCGAAAGCTAGTGTCTGTTATTAACTAACGTGTGAGATCGGTAAGACTCATCACCAACCATGAAATTTTGAACCCGAATAAGATGTTGCTTCTTGAAGATGTTCATGTGATGTGATGCGAGAAAATGCACTAGCATATATATCACTATACCATCCTATTCGTTGTTGACCATAGATTTACATCAGAGTTAGGGCTTGAGGAATATAATCACTTTGATAACCGTTATCAAAGTGACTACAACATTTAATCAAAAACTACATAGATTTGACAAGGTCGGTAAGAACCTTGATTCTTTTTATGCTTCTCTTTGTTCTCAAAGTTGTTTTGGTTAGATCTAGCGAATGTGCCATGTTGAGGAAATGCACAACCAAGAGTTGAAAATTTCTCACAACCTTGTAACCGCTAAACCTATTGAATGCTTCATCTGCCTTATTGGCTATGCCCATAACATGTATATTGTTTAGAGAAAGTTCACAAGGAGGTGTTTCATCTCATAAAAAGGCAGAAATGGCTCATATTCTTTGCTAAGATCTTGAAACAAAACGAAAAGATCTTCATCGCTCAGAGTTCAGACACTAGCTTTCCAATATGGCTAAGTTATTCACACAACAACTTAGAACCACGAAGATAGCTAGACATATCTCGATTAGACGATTTCCCTTTAATAATAACTTGTATCGAGATAGAAGTCAATAAAATCAAAATCCCAAGATACATACATAGCTAATGCAATATAGAGATCATGTTTACAAGTTGACTTTTTATTATTATTAGCAAGCATTTAATGTGACAGTATTAAGCATCGAATGTGACTTTTATTCTTCTTCGATTGTTTACATTAATATTTGTAACTACGGTTCATCGAATGTGAGCTGTCGTTGCTGTGAATTACTGCCACTTTTAAAAATATTGTATATACAGTAGATGATTGCAAAAGTTGACAATTTTGGGGAGGGAAATTATGGTTTGATTATAAATTTGTTGTATAAAGTCATTTTTATTTTTGGTCAAAAGACTCAAACCAAAAGTTATTTTTTTATATTTATAAATCAAAATGGGATACAAAGGAAACAGGAATTGTGGTAAATCACATGCTTGCAATGATTATGCTTTTTAATTTTTCTTTCCACGCAGCGCGCGAGTCCTAATAAGGGCGTTATCTTCATTGACCAACTTTAACGCAACAAAAACATCCCCTCCACTCTCCCCTTTCATTACCAACCCATATATGCTATCACTCTCATCACAAGTCAGTGAATCCCATAACAACATAGCAATCTGTTTTGTTATTCTGTAATATGTAAAACCCATAAACACACGCAACCCCCAGCGATGACACTTGTACTACACTAACCAAGTTACCAAAATGTATTTTGTTTTACCCATCCACTTGTTCCGCATTGTCCAAAAGAAGGCCAAATTATAAATGTTTATTTTCATTATGCTATCACTACTAATACATGTTTTTTATATCCAATTAACTACCTTAACATTGCCTTCAAAAAGTTAAAACTCGTATTAATGCCCACTCACACACCAACACGACCACTCGTTTATATAAAAAAAAATGAGAAGACGAAGAAATGAAAATGAAAACGAGAAGGATAGACGTTCAAGAAGAAGAAGAGTGAGGTTGATCAAAGTGGAGAAGCAGAGTTGCACATTTGGGGCAATTCTTTGAGAGTTTAGGTACCATGTAATACATGAAACAAGCTTTGCAACCAGCTACCACAATAACATCTTCTTCTTCTTCTTCCTCGTCTTTTCGATATTTTCTCGATGAAGGAGACGACTCGGATGAAGACTCTTGGCTTTCATAATACGAGTTACCTTCTTCTGATGAAAACACAGTTCCATACGATTCTCCACTGGATTGATCTACATTGTTCCTGCTCGCCAATTTCCTAGGATCTTCTTCCTTCACTCTCATTCCATCATTCCAGTTTCTGTAGTAAACCTCTCCTGTCTTCATTACAGAAGTAATAAAACTTAAAAACTCCTTTGATGCTAAAGCTAATAACCTAATGTACCAGAAGTAAAGTTTTGTTTTTTTTGTTTTTTTGTACTTTCTCTTTGCAATGCAAAATAATGCACCCCAAGTTATGTGACAAAAATAGCTTGGACTAGATTTATCATATATGCAAATCTCACTGTACGAAAAAAACATATGCTCCATTAAAGAAAATCATCAAGCAGATAAAAAGATTGACTGTAAAAGCAACACTAAGAATTTGCTTATTCAAAGGAAAGCTCAAGGTCAAGCCCTGATACTTCTCAAATATATCTCTTCCCCAAGAAAACATAAAAAATATATCAATTATAGGGAAACAAAAGAGGTTGGTTTAGTGTTTTACCTTGAGATCAAGACACTGTTCCAAATGAGAAGGAACAGAGAAGTGAGAATTGAGGTCCAAGAATCTATCTGAGATGGGGATATGTTCGTCCGTCATACCAAACCCATCTCCGATACTTCTTCTCTGATTACTCAGTGAACAATTCTGCATCGATCTCTCTAGATACTCTGTTATCGTCTCCATGTTCCTCTGTCACCGGAATGTTTCCAAAAACAGAGGAGAAGAAAAGAAAACAAAAGAGAATTTTCAAGATAGATAGAAAAAAACATAAACGAAGGAAGATTCTATAAAAACAAAAAGAAAAAGAGAGAGAGAGTTTGAGGGTAGTTTGGGGCTTTCGAAGAGGTCACGCGCCGTGTTATATGTTGGGTAAAGAGAAAGCTGGAGGAGGCGTAGCTGTCAGGTAACAGATGAAGCACTGAGCCTCGCATTTTGTCGCACGTCTGTGTTATTTTCATCAAACATATGACCAACCTCTCTACACGCGCGGCTCATGCCTGTGAGACGTGAGACAAATACAAACATAATCATGTTAATATCCGTTAGTGCTCAATTTATCTTTTATTAATGGTACTTTGGGCGCTGTGAATCAGATCCTTTATGTTGCATCACCAACTTTAATAGTTATTACCTCGTAGAAACATATCATTCTTGTTCAAAACTAAAACACCAGACAACAGAACAAGGTGAAAAATATGTTCACAGAACCGCAATAACATGTCCAAATAGTTAAAAAGCATTTATAGGTGATGGTGATATGAGGAAAGAGGTTTTAGTCGTCTGAGTAATTGACGGCGAGATCCCAGTAGTGAACAACACCAGCATCAATGAAAATTTTCTTGGCAGAGGATTCGGTCAGGCATTCTTGTACATGAAACCTGTGAAAACTCGGCTTTGCAACGCTTCCTTGCCAAACCAACCAACATTTGTTTTCCCCATTCGCCTCTTCTTCCTCGTCATCCTTCTCTTCCTTCTTCTCTGCTTCTTCCCAGTTTATTCGCCTCAGCATCAGCTTCCCATATCTATTTATCGCTTTGCTTTTGCCCTCAACCACAACAACACTCATTCCCTCCGTCATCACACTACACCCTGTTAGTCTGTTGTCTCTTGCATTCATCTCCACTTTAAATCTTGTTTTAGGATGCGATAGCTTCTTGATCTTGTACACCGACACAAGTGTCTCAACCGTTGTTGGATCATCAAATAGCTTCCTCTCTTTCTTCTCACGTTTCTCTGCAGGAGTTAGCTTCCGGGCTGCGTTCCTGTCCGTATGAGCCTGCTCACGCTCGGCAGCTGCTGTGCGGATCTCTTTTTCAAGCTTGGTTGGGTCTTGGGTCGCTTCAGACCCAAGAACCTTCATCAAGTTGCTCATCTTCACCTTTGCTTTTGGTGGTTCAAGCAACCCTTGTCGGATCATCTCCTGTTTATCCTTTTCTTTTGCTAGACGCCTCTGTGTTCGCAGTTTCTTCTGTTCCTTCTTTGTCAGTTTGAGAGGTTGGGGTGGTGGAGGCGCTGCCTCTGCAGGTGGCTCTATGGGACGAGGATGCTCAATGTAATGAGTAAGTTTTTCTATCTTTAGATCGCTTTCAGTAATAATGCCATCGGCTATGTCACCGTATTCGCCATTGACGAGGACATTTGCATCCCTGAAATATAAAACAATTATGAACTAAGAAAACCCATCATGAACATATACAGTGAAAAAGACCAACACGGCAGAAAACAAAGCAGCCAGATTAACTATTTGGACTTGCATTGGAAGGTAATAAGTGGATCATAATCATCAGTCCAACCATGTTACCATATTCTCTAAGTAATCATACTACTGCTGATCATAAAAGCATTGAACTTTCAGAAGAATTATATGACATATGCCAACACCCAAAGAAATCAAGAATTTGCATTATTGATAGTATACATCCCACCTCAACAAAACGAGTAATTCAAAAAATAAACAAATAACCCTAAACCAACAGGAGTAACAAGAATACCAAACAATTATGTGAATATCATGCATCGATGAGAGCTAACTGAATGTGTAGTTATGGTGATTCATCACTTTAGTCAAATGCCCCCCAAAAGTTTCAAGTTAAATTTAATAAGTGTAGGATGACTTGTTTCCATCAAGGTTATGCCAAGTAAATGTCACATCAGAATTCAGAAAAAAACAACTTAGAGCATTAACAGAAAGGACAAGGTGAGAAAATTACGTACCACCACTCAACATCTGGAATTGGCTCCTTCGGCTTCTCTTTTCTCGGGACACGTTCTGATACCTCTATCAAATTTGGATTTATATCATCCTTTGCCTTTGCCAGATGCACTTGCTTCACCTTCAGCTCCCTTTCTTTTGCTTCACCAAATTGACTCTACAAAGGAAAGATAAAAATACACATAGTGAGACAACTATAGAGACCACCAAGAAGGAACATGGTTAAAAGGAATTCATACAAAAGACAATGCATACCTTTAACTTCAAACTCTCAGCATCTCTTGTCCATTTACCTTCCTCAACAAACTGGAAAGTCATACGTTTAGGTCTCACAATCTTTTTTACATCAATACCCATCCGTGGGTCAAAATGGGGGTCTTCTTTTAGATCTTCTTCCAGTTGAGGTTTAAGAATCTGAAAAGCGTCTTTCTTCTGTTTGTTTATGTTAACCTGTAAAATACAAGTACATTAGAAGCTCGATCATAAAAAGAAAAAAACATGAAAACTTAAGTCATTAAGATTAACATTGCTGACCTTCAATGTACTAAGATTGCTTGGTTTAGTCACACTAATAACATTTCCATGTTCATCAATCTCCCTTCCTAGTGCATCCACACGCAGAACAGGGGGCTTGGCGGGTCTCTCTGCAACAGCCGTATCTGAGGGTGCTTGTCCTGAAAATAGGTTTCCATCCAGACGAAATCCCATGTTAGCTGCCAGCTCCTGAGCTCGCTTAACAGCTTCAATGTTAATACTCCCAAGACCAGCAAGGCCAGAATGTGGCACTGCTGATGCAAAAGATGTTCCTGTAGAGACAGCAGGAGTGGTAGTCGATGATGGTACTCTGGTATCTGGGCTACCTTCTGAAGTTGACTTAGTACCCTTGTTCAACTGCACAGAGAAGAAAGGGCAATTTATCAAATACAAAGTTGTAAGAGCAGAATGAATGCAAATGTCTAGAATATCTGCAGATCTTACCAAAGGCAGTTTCTTCAATTTATCCGCCAATCCTTTGTGCTTGAACTGTAGTGTTTTCTTAGCTTTCGCTAACGCATCAGAAGACATGTTTGGAGTACTTTTCCCAGCTGTTGACAATGGTCTTCCATCTGTACTAGATTTTCCAGGAACCTCATGAGATCTGACAATACTAGCCTTATTTTCATCCGTTGTATATATCGAAGATACCTTAGTGAGCAGGGTTTGACTAGGAGCCAAAGAAGCTTCCGATGCAACAGAAGTAATTGAAGAGGCGCCCTGCACAGAGACAAGAAGATACAAGCATTTCAAACACCATTCACACAACCTATTTGAAGCTCAAGTAGCAAAGAAGACTCGAGGTAATTTTGAACAAGTCTCGAGTAAGCAAACAGAAGAAACAGACAGTAGCAACTAAGAAGATTAACAAAAAAAGGTATAGAGAACTCACAATCGAAACGCCGCTGGTAGGATTCAAAGCCCCAGAACCCTCAGTGACGTGAGCACTCTTGTTCTCAGATTCCATAGCCACATCCTCAAACCTGCTCTTCCTCTCACCATTCCCATCGGAAAACCTAGATTTCTTCTTCCCATCCCTAGCCCCATTCTCCTCGTCTCTCTCTTTCCTCTTGCTCCTCGATTCCTTCTCTTTAGTTCCTTCGTGAGCCATCTCATGATGATACCTTTCCCTATCTCTACTGCCTTCCCTCTCGCCTCGCTCTACAGATCTCCTACCTCTCTCCTTACCCCTATCTCTCTCATCCTCCCTATCCTCGCGCCTCGATGAACGGTAGTGGTCTGAATCACGCCGCTTCGACTCAACATCGCGATCGCGGCGGCGTCCGCCTTCACGTTGCGGAGAATGGTCGGGACTCGAATCACGATCACGATCGTCACGGTGGCTCCTGGAATATCTCTCCTTATCCATGGCGATTTTAGGGTTTGGTTTTTTTTTGTTTTTTACTGAGCTTAGGAATTTTGCTTCGTCGGTCCTATTAATATACGAAAATTCACAACCGGAATAAACCAGCTAATCGAAATTGAACCAAAAAGACCCAGAGAAACCAAGCGCTATTGTATCAGATTCTTCGTAACCTCTGGAAAAATCAAGAGAGTGAAAAGACGGGAGATATCTCACCGGTATATACAGTACAAATCTGTCACCGACGCGTCAAACAAACTTCCCTTCCCTCTTCCAATTATGGGCCCAAGCCCATTTCCGAGTTACTCTTAATTGGCTTTCTATGTTATTTTTTTTGTAGTTTGGATGACTGATATAAGAAATTTACTTTTATTTTACAACAATTTTCTCAATTTCAATTTCACTAAACGATGATATTTTATTAATTTTAAGTATCAATTAAATATATTTTCTACAAAATCATATGAAATGCAATAAAAAAACATCCCAAAGATTAATTTATTTTTTAATCTTTTTTATATCCACTTTAGTTTAAGCTATATTGCTACGTAAAATTCTAACGATTTATTCTTTATAATAAAAATTTTGGAAATAGAATATCAAATTTTGTTTTATATAGAAAATCATTAAATTACAAATTTTTGAATTAAATAAACATTATAATGATCTTTATACCATTATATTTTGGATCACAAGAACTAAATATAATGATTATAAATTCTAAGAGAGAGTTACATTTTTTATTTAATAATTTGATTATAACAGTTTATTTTGTTAAAATATTGCATACTTTCTTTCTTTTTTTTCTCAGTAAACATTGCATACTTTCAAAAATAAAATAAATATACATGAATGAAGATGATTTATGAGCTTTGATCGAAATTTAGTATTGTTGAATCTGCATCTATAATTATTTTTTACAGCCACCAAAATTTTATTATACATATGTAACTAAAAATTAGAAAATAATCAGAAGAAAAAGATGGAAGGAAAAATTACATAAAAAAAAAACATTTGAACAAAATAAGATAAATCTAACAGAATATATAATCATACTCTTACCATGAGTTTTGAACCCATGCAAGAACATAAACAAAACAAAGAAAATATTTAGAATTTGAGATATGGTGGATGATGATGTGAGAATGATTATTTATGGGATTCTAAGGGTTGAAAGTTACATTTCTAATATAATTTAATTAGAGGAGTTATAGTTATAATTTATAGTGTGTTTGAATGAAATGAATTGTCAAATAAATTGTCAATTCATAATTTATGTAATTTCAGTTACAATTTAGTAGTAAAATATGGATTTTTATTTAATTTAATTTAAAATTAATGTACGTTATTATATTTTTATTTAATTTAAAATAATTATTAATTTTAAAAAACTTAAATGCTAAATAGACTAGTAAAGAGAGAGTGAAACCTTACTTTTATATGTATGATTTGTTGAGTTATCTATTCAAAGTTATCAATTGCTGATATTTTGTTTTTTTACAAAAAAAAAGAGAATGAATAAATATATTAATTTATCGAAATATTAAGTACTATGTATCTACATGTCGAGTATTCAGATGACTAAATTATGCTGAAATGTTTGTGATTAGAGAAAAGATGATCGAAGCTGTTACTTAGTTACTACACTGATTTTTTTTTCCCTACACTGATTTAAAAATGAACAAAACTCCAAAGGTTTAAAAAAGTCATTACTATTTACGGAAAGAAATAATGCCAATATAATCATGTGCTTTGATCTAACTTACTCTATATAAGTAAAGAATATAAAAAAGTTGGAAAAGAAGATTAGATATTTTCTCCATAGGTTCTCTATCTCTGTCACGTTCAGTACCTTCAACGTCAGCTTCGCCGTCTCGATCTGAACAATCCATTTTTTATACACAAAGTTCCATACATGGCAACATTTAGTAGTAGTAAATCCCAAAGCTTCGTTGTCTTCTTTATTCCAATAAAGATTTGCAGATAATAAAGAAGGGAGTTAGTTATGGATAGTTCAGAGAGAGCACCGTGCGATTTCTGCGGCGAGCGTGCGGCGGTATTGTTTTGTAGAGCCGATACGGCGAAGCTTTGTTTGCCGTGTGATCAGCACGTCCACACGGCGAATCTCTTGTCGAGGAAGCACGTTCGATCTCAGATATGTGATAACTGCGGTAACGAGCCCGTCTCTGTACGTTGCTTCACCGATAATTTTGTTTTGTGTCAGGAGTGTGATTGGGATGTTCACGGGAGCTGCTCTGTTTCCGATGCTCATGTTCGATCCGCCGTTGAAGGTTTCTCCGGCTGTCTGTCGGCGCTGGAGCTTGCTGCTTTATGGGGGATTGATTTGGAAGGAGGGAGGAAAAAAGAAGAAGAAGAAGAAGAGAGTCAAGTTCCGATGATGGAGAATTTGGGGATGCAGTTGGATTCGTGGGTTTTGGGATCTGATGTTGTTCTCCAGGATTTGATTGTTCCTAGTGATACTACGTTTAATAAACGTGGGTCTTCTTCTAGTTGTGGGAGGTATAAACAGGTGTTGTGTAAACAGCTTGAGGAGTTGCTTAAGAAGGATGTTGTTGTTGGTGATGATGGTGATTGTGATCGTGATGGAGATGGAGAAGCAGGAGAAGGGATTATGGTTCCGGAGATGCCTGAGAGGTTGGAATGGGAAAGAGATGTAGAGGAGATCTATGGCAGAGAAGTTAACCACTTGCCCCAGCAGACGTCCTTTACACCTTTGCTGTGGAAGGCTACTAATCCTAGTGGTGGGCAGAGTTCTCAGGTTCAACTTTATCTCTGTTTTGATTGTTTTGGCCATGGTTGCTGTTTTGGTTTGTGCTTAGAATAGTTTAAGTTTCTCTTAATGGACAGTCTGTTAAGTGATGTGTTTTCCCAAATGATCAACAGATGAAAGGGTTCTGTTAACATGTATAGTGAACTTGCAGATATGGGATTTTAACTTGGGACAGTTAAGGGGACCCGAGGACACTAGCCAAATGGAAGCTGCATATCTAGCAAAAGGTGCTGCTTCATTCGCAATCAACAACTTTGTTGACAATATGAATGAAACTTGTTCCACTAACGTGAAAGGTGTAAAACGGATTTGTAAGGTAAATAGTTCTCATACGCATTCGTTATTTAAGTAAGTATTTTCGTGATAAAACTTGAAGAGAGTAGTGTTTCAAAAGTCAAAACTCATAGGTTCTTATCTCCATTTTCTTCTCAGAAACTGTTGTAGATAGTGTATCCCTTTTTAGTGAATGGAGATAGATTTGAGAACTTGAAACCTACTTAGAGATAAGTTACTAGTTGGTTTGCTTTTCTATATTTTACTTTTACCCCAGAATACCAGTTCCAACATTTTGACTTGTCATATCTATGTGCTAGGCAACTTAACTGTAACCAATACATACACATACTGTTGTGATGCTGATTAGGATTCTTTTGCAGGATGACTACAAGCGATCAACATCATGCCAGGTACAAGTACAACCAACAACATCTGAGAGCAACCATCATTCAGTTACCTTTGGCTCCGAGAAAGCTTCCAACTCCTCCTCCAGCGACTTGCATTGCATTGCTGGAACTAGTTGTAAGACCACAAGACTATTGGCAACCAAGGCTGATCTGGAGCGGCTGGCTCAGAACAGAGGCAATGCAATGCAGCGTTACAAGAAAAAGAGGAACACACGGAGGTATTTGCTGATTTTTCTTTTCCCTTTTGATAATTTTCTATTGCCCAATCTCCCCCAAAGAACCTAATACCATATTACGTGTCTCCCTTTGTCTTGGATCTTGGTGTGAACAGATATGATAAGACTATAAGGTATGAATCGAGGAAGGCAAGAGCGGACACTAGGTTGCGTGTCAGAGGCAGATTTGTGAAAGCTAGTGAAGCTCCTTATCCTTAAGTCTCTACATCATATAAGTTTCCCTTTACCCTTTTTAAATTAAAAGAAATATGTTGTTGACTGTATATCTTGGTCTATCAAAGCAATTTAAAGTCTCACAAGCTAATGCACCTTGACAGTATTTGCAAAAAGAACAACTCAAGAGCAAAAAGTAAACAACGTCTGAACAAGCATATGTAGCTAATGATCCAATGAAACATAGTTACATTTATTCGCAAGGCATAATAGATAATAATACTTAAAGCGCACAGTAAGTGGTGAGATCAGATATGTCTTTCCGGGCGTTAGGCAAGTTGCTGAATTTCAAGAAACCCCAGAAATCAAAAGGCTTATAGAGACGAGGATGTTCATCATCTACCATCTCCTCAGGCGCATTTATGATCACTCCTTCTTTAGGAATCGTGAACAGTCCAGCCGAATACCGATCTTTCTTTCCGGTTGTAATCACACGGTGAATCGGAGGAAATATCCCACCATTCAACAGTACCTACAACACCGTATTCTTACATATATGTTAATCACATAACTAAAGGACGTTATAAAAGAACGAAACTTGAGATTCAAGAAAGCATATTTTTGGTTACATGAAGAGAAGCTCCGGCCATAACAATGAAAGAAGCAGCTTGAGATGGCTTAACTTTGATCCACTCTTTGCCATCTTTGGTTTTGATCTCCAAGCCATCTACGTCATCGTTCTGGCTGAGTATTGTGAGGAAGTGCCTATCGATATGAGGGTAAAAACCTATCTTACTCTTTGTATCATCATCGGAAAGTCCTTTGTATTTAAGTATCTGAAAGTGCTTATTCGCTGAGTTAAGATGCTCCTCCATGTATTTCTCGAGTCCGAAACTCTCCAGAGTCATTGTCCTCACCTTCAAGCTTAATTCTATTAACTTCTCCGCAAACGACTGAACATTCTTGCTGAAATTATGTAGTACTATTAATCTTAGTATTTTAGATGATGAAAATTAAAATTCAATCTTTCTATTCTTCATCACACTCCGCTTATTGGTTAAAATGTTCTGATTGGTTATATTAAATATGTTATATATAAATAGATAAAAGTAGTAGGTGTAAGGTGTCATTCATGCAAAAGAGATAATTAAAAATATACTCCTCAAAAAGTATATAAATAAAAGTCGTAGGTGTAATGTGTCATTCATGCAAGTTATTACAGGAGCTTTGGTTTGTTCTAAAAACTTAAACACACAAAAACTAAAACTAAAGCTAAAAGCCTAAAACTAATATTAAAATATAAAAACGTATTAGAACTTATTTTATTTTCAAATTGGTTCTTAAGAAAACCAAATACGTACTAAAAAATATACCATTCACATGCATTTCTATATAAATTAAAACCAAATAAAAAGCCAAATAATTCTGTAAAAGCCTACAAACATGCACTGCCAAAAGTTTGTTTCAAGTGATAAGAAGGGTACCTGACGAAGGTGTTGCCTTGAGGCCAAAGCTTGTGAGTCAAGTCATTAACAACATTAGGATTATCAACACCGTAAAAGCCCATGCCTTCTTGTGAAGGGACAATCGGAAGCGTCAAGTATCCTTCGTAATGTATGTTTGTCTTTGTACTCTGTTTGGTCTCCAATGGCAAATCGAAAACCTCCTTGGAGGCCTCGAGCAACTTAACCTTCCGTAGCTCCATGGAAGCTCCATCGAACAACGCCTCGAAACATCCATACTCTTCTAAGGCTTTTCGGACTTGGGATCTAACCAAGTCCCACTCGGGGGTTTCCGGTTTGAGATCTGGACTGGAGAAGTCGATGATCGGGAGCGAAAGGGGAACTTGGGTTTCCGAACTGATCGACATCTTTAGTTTGGTCTTGTGTTGTGTAACGATTTTGAAGATTAGGTGAAGAAACCTAAGAGGAGAAAGACCAAGTGTTTGCATATATAGTCCCAAATGTTCACCACGTGTTCACATATATTTCGGCCCAGAAGACCACCAAGCATGACAACACCCCACCCAATCAAATATCACTAGCAACAATAAAAATATTTCCCATTTAAACATTGACCATATGATTACATACCACATCAACAATAAAAAAAATATGTAGAAAATTATGAATAAAAATAAGGTTAAATTATATTTGTTATGAAATAAGAAAATTATATTAAATTTATAACCCCAATCAAATATCACTAGATATGAAAAAAACAAACCCCCCCCCCATTTAAACATTGATCATATATGATTACATACCATACCACATCAACAATAAAAAATAATTATAAATTATTAATAAAAATAAGGATATAAATTATATTTTATGAAATAGGAAAATTGTATTAAATTTATATAAGAATCAAAACTAAAGTAAACAATCTCTTAATAATAACAATCCTAGTAACAATCCTTAGAGTTACGTCTATTCATTAGCGTTTTTTAGTTATATTCTTTTGTCATTTACATATTCGTCTTTAAACATTTATATCACAAGTTGCAATTTTTTATTATAATTGTGTCTTTTCATTAGGTAACTTTAAAAAATGAATCATCTTATGAATCACATTTTTTTCAAAGATCACCTACAAGAAAACACGCCTATTGCGATAGAAGAATTCATAGCAAATCCCTCGCAAATAGGCAAAAACAAGGAAATTGCGAGGAACACACTTCCTTCGCAAATCGCTTCTCGCAAATTGGTCAATGTCGCGAATCCCTCGCAACTTTTGCGAAGAAAAAAATGCCCTCACAAAAACAACGCAAATTGTGAGGGACAATATCAATAGCAGATTCCTTGCAACTTAATTCAAGTCATTCCCTCACAAACTTTGCGATGGCTTTGCAATTTTTATTTCCGTCGCAACAGCTAAGGTTTGAATGATGAATTATACATTTTGTAATTATGATTATTTTCAAATTATGCAAATTAATTATGATTATTTTCTAATTATGCAATTTAAAATTCATAATTAGCCAAAAAAACTTTTAATTAAAACTGAAAATAAACTTGTAAATTACAAAATGTTGTTAAAATTACATAAACATAAGTTCAAAACATAAATTGAAACACAACTACAAGTTCCAGTACAAGAACAAGAGACCCTACGCTGGTCTCGTGGTATCTCCTGCTCCGGTATCAATGGTGGCATCAGTCTCAGGTCGGGGAAATCTTGCAGCAAATTCAGGGTCCTTCTCAGATAGATTATCGAAGTAGGCTTCGTAGCAATGCATCTTCTGAGTATTTTGTTGCAACTTCAATGCATAATCTTCTAACTGAGTAGACTGACTCGCATGAACAGCTTCGGCCTGAGAAAGCTTCTCAGCTAGAATGACTGGATCTTTAGTCGGAGTAAGAACAACATGAGCTAAAGATGCTTCAGTTTGCATATTACCGACTCCATATATCCTGTTTTTCTTCTTCGGAGTAACCTGCAAACAACAAAAAACATAGACACAATGTAAAGTTCAAAGATATGAAACAAGTGAAAACCAAAACACAATGTAAAGTTTAAGAATTTACCTCAGTAAAAATTCGGTTCTTCATACTAACTGACAATCCGCCAGAAGCACTACTCTCTATATTGTCCCCTGAGTATAGCCCAGTTTCAGCCTCAGTTATCCTCGATGACACTTCATGGTATACCTTCTCAGATAATCCATCCACAAAGGACCCATCAGGTTTCCTATGAGTATCTTCTAGGACTTCAAGAAATCAGGAAGTGCCTCACCAGTCATCTCCGACTAAACAAAGATATGAAACAACAAATTATTAGACTAAAGCAAGAATTTATAAGTAATTGTACTAAATAACTAACTTAACATAATTACATGTTCTCGTGCACGGGCTTTAAAGGAGGTCTGACCAGACCGGTGTTTATGCATTCCAGTGCCATCATGATCATTGTATCAAGCATTTCGACTGTTGATACTCTTTGCCTCAGATTTTGGTTGACACCAAAACTTGACTAAGCCTTCCCATACTGTAGGATCAAGCCACCGCGACTTTGCATCATCACCTTTTACTCTCCACTTAGACTTCCACCGAGACACTTGATCAGTCATCCGGGTCTTCAACTTGCTTTCAAACTCGGCTCGATCTAATAATCGAAATCCTAAACCTGAATTGAAATCGAAACCCTAAACCTGAATTGAAATCGAAACTCTAAACAGATCGATCTAATAAGAACCTTAACCTGAAATTGAACGACATAAGAAGAGAGAGGAGGAGGAGATTAGCCGGAGAAGAGAGAGGAGGAGTAGACTAACTGAGGATGAGGAGTTGCAGAGGAGAAGAGAGAGGAGGAGTCGAGTAACCGGAGAAGAGAACAACCGGAGAAGAAAGAGAAGGAGTCGAGTAACCGGAGAAGAGAACAACCGGAGAAGAAAGAAATCGGAAGAAGAAAAAGAAACCAAAGAAGAAGAAGATTGTTTAGGGTTTGTCGGCTGCGAGTGTTGGGTTTGAGCTTTGCTCAAACTAGGTTTTTTAGTTATATAGGAAATTAACGGCGTCGCAACTCCAACGCAAAATTTGCTAGGGGTTTACTAGAGTCCCTCGCAAATGCATCGCAAACATTAATTAATATAAATTTTCATATTTAGAGTTTTTGTGAGCAAATTGCGAGGGAACGTAGTAAATCCCTCGCAAAGTCTTTAGGGTTTAGGATTTGCAATTGTCATTAGTGACCTATCTTTGATTATAAATCTTGAATGATATCATTTTAATCATTAATAGTAATGTAATTAGTCTTAAGGGTTTAGGTTCAAGGGTTTAAAGTTTTTATTTGCGAGGGAATTGCTATGTTTTGAGTAGTTTGCGATGGATTTGCGATTAACTTGCTATACGTCTAGCAAATCAGTCGCAAACCTTGAATATCTAATTTGTAAAAACCATCAAAATAAGTTTAAAAAATTAGTCAAATAAACTTTCAAGTATAAGGTCCAATGGTATCATCATACTCTTTTCTATCATCAAACTTTCCAAAATTGTCCAATTTTGCATCTTACTCTAAACATGATGATCTTCTACACTATATCACATATATGTTCATTACATTGAGACAAATATTTGCCAAATTGTCCAATTCTCCAACAATTTTGTGTTGCACTGCTATCTTTGATTATAAGTCTTGGATTCATCTTTTAATCATTAATAGTAATGTAATTAGTCTTTAGGGTTTAGGGTTAAGAGTTAAGGGTTGTTATTTGCGAGGGAATTGCTATGTATTGAGTATTTTGCGATGGATTTGCGACAAATTTGCTATGGGTCTAGCAAATCAGTCGCAAATTTGTCGCAAACCTTGAATATCTAATTTGTAAAAACCATCAAAATAATTTAAAAAAATTAGTCAAAATAACTTTCAAATATATTATAAGGTCCAATGGTATCATCATACTCTTTTCTATCATCAAACTTTCCAAAATTGTCCAATTTTGCATCTTACTCTAAACATGATGATCTTCTACACTATATCACATATATGTTCATTACATTGAGACAAATATTTGCCAAATTGTCCATTTTTCCAACAATTTCGTGTTGCGCTGCTATCTTTGATTATAAGTCTTGGATTCATCTTTTTAATCATTAATAATAATGTAATTAGTCTTTAAGGTTTAGGGTTAAGGGTTTATTTGCGAGGGAATTGCTATGTTTTGAGTAATTTTCGTTGGATTTGCGACGAATTTGCTATGGATCTAGCAAATCAGTCGCCAATATGTCGCAAACCTTGAATATCTAATTTGTAAAAACCATCAAAATAATGTTAAAAGTTAGTAAATTCACCTTATGAACACATTCAAATGTATTTCAGAATAATTATATTAAGTTTTGTAATATTTATAAAAAACTTATTTTCCTAACTTTGCAATGGATTTGCTATGGCTTTCGCAATTCACTCGCACTTCCATAGCAAATTTGCTATTGACTATATTTTCGCAAAATCGTCGCAATATTGCGATAGATTTGCGAGGTAGGGGACTTTCCCAGCGAATTTGTCGTAAATGCCTTGCAATTGAGCAGCGGATTTGCGATGACTGTGTTCCTCGCAATTTTGCGAGAGATGTGCTAGAGTTTTTTATTTTTCGTAAATTATTCGCAAATCTACCGCAAATTTGCGAGAGCTATACTTCGTCGCAACGTGTCGTAAAAGGCTTGTTTTCTTGGAGTGAATTTTTAATACTTGTGTCTTTTTTTTTTGAATTTTATACTTGTGTCTTTTCATGAAGCAACCTTAAGGCTGCATCTATTCATTAGGATTAGTATTTTTTATTTTTTACCATGTATCTTTTCGTTTGTAACCGTTTTTCATATTAGTTATGTATTTAAAGATTTTTCTAGTTGTATCTTTTCATTAATTTATTTGTTTGCTCTCTACATTAAATAATAACCATATTAGAACTAAATCATAGGTTTGCATCTTTTCACTGGCCTTTAGTTATAATATTTTATCACATATTTCTTCGTCGTTAATATTGTTTATCTTAGTTGCATCTCTTAAGATATTTATAGTTGTATTTTTTTTCATCCTATAGAGTACGCTGATTCGAAAGCAATCCATACCAAACCGAAAACACATGGACCTATTTGTAGTGCATTTTAAAATGTGACCTAATCTAGCGATCCAATCTAATATTTCTATGATTTTGCGTCAGTTTAATATATTGGTAACCATATTGTAGAAACTGAGTTTCTCACAATAAATTTATTTGAAGAGAGAAACAAATTCAGTAAAGTTTTCTCTCAAAGAAATCAGATCAAAGCTGGATATAAAGAAGAATTGAAATCTTTTGGGAAAAGTTAGGGTTTTCGCTTAAGAACAATGAAGAACTAGGGTTTTTAGTATTAATTGTTGGATGCTTTACAAAGAAGGGAATCCCCGTTATTTATATGCTTTCCTAGATTACAAAATTTGTTTACTTTCCTAATAGGTCAAACTGTTATTAGGAAAGTTTCTTCTTTACTCCAGGTCGACCATAGGGCGATCTGGGAAATCGACTTCAAGCTATCGGACTGGACCTGTAAGATCTTGTTGGACCCTAGTTTAAGGGTTGAATTTTCGAGTTTAGATAACCGGTTTGATTTATGTTTTAGACCGGTATGTCGGGGGTACCAATTCCGGCACTAACATGTTATTATGCGTCTTGAATACGCGACTCTATAATATCATTCAATTTCGAAACTAGTCAACCTTATGAAAGTTTTGTTGGCGACAAAAGTTGTGTTTTACTTATTTAATGTCAAGTTGGATCAAACCTAGTTATTATCTAAATAGATAAACATTCCATTATAAGAACATATATACTTCATTTGACTATTCTTCTATAAAGACATGTATACAATTATCTGACTTTCGTCTAATTAGTGACTATAAGAATTGTTGATCTCCTTTAAAAAGAAAATCAATTCCATTAGTAGCGGACCACATTATTATGATGACTCTCTCAAAACAATTTTCCCTTTTAGTTTTCCTCTTCGTCTTCCTTTTCCCTCTCAGACACGCCTCAAACCCTCAAAAATGTCCTTCTTCATATATGGAATCATATTTTAATAATTGTGGACGACTTGGTGTCCCTATTCGTTTTCCCTTCTGCGGGCATACAGGATTCAATGTCCATTGCAACAAACTGATCAATAAGACAGTCCTAGAGCTTCCCATGTCCGGAACATTTCTTGTCGAGACTATCAACTACTCAGAGCAGCAGATTTATATCAGCGACCCTGAAAAATGTTTGGTGAAAAGGCTTTTAACCTTTAATACTTCAGGATCTCCTTTCTCTAATGGTTTCAGTGTCAACTACACGTTCTTAAGCTGTCCTAATGAGGTCGTGATCCCGTCTTGGTATCCGACCATAACTTGCCTAAGCAATTCTACCACATCCTTCTTCGCCACGTCTAATTTGTCTCTAGCAAATTCAATGCTACCTTCTTGCCAGGTCGTGAAGAGACTAGCTGTTCCAGTTAGCGTGGGATTTAAAGATGTGCTGTTTAAAGAGAGATTCTCTGGTGTGATCAACTATGTAGACCTTTTGCTGGAATGGAGCTCGCCGAATTGCAGGAGCTGTGAAAACCAATTCTTGAGATGTGGTTTCAAGAACAAGGCCTCCCTCCAAGTCAAATGCTTCGCTGATAAATCCGGTACGATCTTGATTGTTTCATCTTCTTCTTCTTTCCTTATAATCCCAAAATGTCAGTTTTGTTAAAGCTGAAGAAGTATTGGTGGAAAATTTCAAATCAAGTTTATTTTTTCCAACTTATTTACTCACTAAAAAAAAAATACAAAAATCCTAGTAGGATTTAAATTTGGCTATGATGAATTGACTAATTGATTAGTTAATTATATGGTTGCTTAAAAAATTATTATTAAATTAAATATTTCACTCTAACGTCGTATGGAAGTATTCCCAATCTTTCATTCCACACGCTAATAATACTTCGACCAAAATGTTGGTGTCAGGGTACTTGATCTAAGTTAAAGTAGGGTCTTTAATATATTACAATTCTATATAAATTTCAACCATCTTACTTATCTTAAAAATCTATAAATAAAATATACATTCAAACGAAAGCCGAATTGAAACTCATATCAAACATAATCATATTAGATTCAATTCAATTTGATAATTACATTTCTTAAACTGAATATTAATTATAAAAATATACAAAAAATGAAACTAATTCTTTGTCAACAATATGATATATGCCTGTTTGAAATTCGGGTGACTAACAAAAACTTGTAAGCTATTTAAACCTTGGTCACGAATTTCCTAGTTAACTAGTAACGTTATTTGGCAGGTGGTCTAAGCACTAGATTACGAGTACTAATTATTACCCTTTGCACAATCGGAGGAATCATCATCTTCACTACTTGTATTGTTATCCGTATATACAATTCTGAGAAGTTCGTCACTCAGAGAAGACAAAATGCAGCTTTCGCAGCCAGAACAGTAACTCAACAACCAAGAGAAGATGTGGTCACTACAGGTCTTGACCAGTCTACAATAGAATCATACAAAAAAGTGGAGTTGGGAGAAAGTAGAAGGCTTCCGGGTACTAATGGTATCATCTGTCCCATTTGTTTATCAGAATATGCTAGCAAAGAGACCGTACGGTGCATACCACAGTGTGACCACTGTTTTCACGTCGAATGTATCGATGCGTGGCTTAAGATTCATGGTTCCTGCCCTGTTTGTCGGAACTCACGCTCGTAAAAGTAATTGTTTTTTTTTTTGTCAATATCTCAACATTGTAATGAATGTCAATAATTATTCTGTTTGTTGATAAATACGTGTTTATATGGGCTGAAAAAAAAAAAAAACCCTTTTCTCTCTAGAAAAGACGATTTCTAGACCCCCTTCATTTTGAAGCCGCTGTTGCCGATTTCGGCACCGGTAACCCTCCTCCGATGACTAAACCCAAAAAAAAGCGCTTTTCTCCTCTTAAATCCTCCTCCTCAGCCTCCTCAGTCCCCGCCTCCGCTTCCTCCCATCCTCTCCCGTCCCCAGATTTGGTTTTCCTTAAGATAGCAGACGAGAGTCCTGCTGCCCCCTCTGCGGCGATGAAATCCCCAGCTCCCCCCTCTGCCTCTGTCTAGGACCCCGTCAAGGCTGGTTCTAAATCGGCAAGATCTGTAAGTCCTGCAGCAAGTGAATCGAGACCTCAAATCTCGAAAGCTCATGAAGACTCCATGACCGCTGATTCCGCTCAGATCTTAGCTCTAGCTAATTGGAAGGAAATGCTTGTTGGCCCCTCAGGCAAGATGGAGAAGAAATGTACCGCTATCACCTTAGAATCTAGTGAACTGTGTGTCAAAATCCCTAACGCGGTGATTCAAAAGAATCAAAGCCGCTGGAAGGATTTTATCATTGGGCAATTTCATGGAAATCTTCCCTCGAAAGGAGCCTTCTACGCCATCCTCAATGGAATCTGGAGTCGCAAGAGATGAGACATCACTATCTCCAAGCAAGGGCCTAAGTCTGTTCTTATCCGTATACCTTGTGAGGAAACTCGCAGACGGGTTCTCGCCCAGAGGGTGTGGCACATTGAGGGACAATCCATGTTTGTTGCAGATTGGGAACCTGGACTCACCCCGGTGATGCCTGAGCTAACAGAAGCTCCGTTCTGGCTTGAATTTAGAGGCGTTCCTCCTCAGTTCTTCTCACAAGAAGTTTTGGAGCATATAGCAGGTCTTGTGGGACATCCGGTCGTCTGTCACCCTGCCACTATCAACCTCACAGACTTGGAAGTTGCAAAAGTTTTTACCATTGTAAATATCACCAAGCCGCTTCTGGAAGCAGTTAATGCTCAGTTTGAATCGGGTGAAATTTACAGAATAGAGGTCTCCAGTCCGTGGCTTCCTCCTATCTGTGCTCACTGTCAAGGAGTAGGTCACTCCATCAAGCGATGCCCCACGGCTCCGATTCTCTGTAATTTCTGTAAGTTAACCACTCACTCTAGGGAGGACTGCACTCATGGCAAGAGCGTCTCAAAACCTTTACCTGCTGATCCAGTGGTGCAAAAAAGGAAAAACCCTCAGAGAAGACGTAAGGAGCAATCAAAAAGAAACTCTCTAGCTCTAGAGAAAACTTCCTCAGGTAACCCTCATCAGGAAGGAACCCTGGAACTGGACATTGGCCTCAATACTGCTTCTAATCCTCGAAAAAAGGGAAGACTAAATCCTCTTCCAAGCGCGTCCAAGCCTCGTCTTCCTCCTCTTCAGAATACGGCTCTCCAGAGGAATCCTCTTCTTCCGACCCCCCATCCGAAGAAGATGATAATCCAGACGATAATGCGGAATTTATGAAGGTTCTATCTAAGAAGGCACGAAGAAAATAGAGGCATTTTGAGCATACTTCCTCAGGGAAGGGGACACTAACCAAATCTTCTCATTAATGGTAAATGTAGACATTTTTTGTTGGAACGTTAGAGGTTTTAATCATAGTGTAAAGCGGAGAAGCTTCAGGAAATGGATACGGCAGCATAAGCCGGTTTTTGGCAGCCTTATAGAGACTCGTGTCAAACAACACAAATCTCTGAAATATGTGCAGTGTACTTTTGCGGATTGGAATTTTGCAGCCAACTATGAGTTTGCAGAGCTAGGAAGGATATGGATTGTCTGACATATGTCAGTGAAGATTACTATTCATTCGAAGTCTAAGCAGATGGTAACTTGTATCGTCCACTTACCAAAGGAGGATAGTGAGAGGTTGTGTATTTTGTGTATGCTGTCAATTGCAGGATTGGGAGACAATTACTGTGAGAGGAATTGTGAAATCTGTCTCGAGATTCTGCTGTGTACTCTCGGCCTTGGGTGGTTATGGGAGATTTCAATCAAACCCTAAATCCTGCTGAACACTCTTCTGGAGAGACCCGTATAAAGAAAGGGATGGAGGAATTCAGAGATTGCCTTTCTTATGCCAATCTTCAGGACCTTACCTTAAGGGGGAACCATTTCACTTGGTGGAACAATCAGGAGCTTAATCCGATTGCCAAAAAGCTGGATAGAGTCTTGATCAATGATGAATGGATGGTCAAATATCCTTTATCCTTCTCATTGTTTGCGGAACCTGATTTCTCTGATCACTCTCCTGCTGTCGTGGACTTGGGAAATTAACAACAGGGTCGAAGGCACTTTATGATTTCACATTTCCTCCTCCAAGATGAAGATTTCATCCCTCGACTCCTCAACTACTGGCATAATGCAGACTTCAATGGCACTGCACAATTCACACTGGTCAGGAAGCTAAAAGAGCTGAAAGGAATTTTTCGTGACTTAAACAAGGAAAGGTACTCGGGGTTGGAGAACCGTACAAGAGAAGCTCAGGATTTTCTTCACCAATGTCAAGCTTTGTTGCTGAGTGACCCCTCAAGAATCTCAGCAGCTTAGGAGAAACAGGCTCACCAGAAATGGATGACTCTTGCCCTCGCTGAGGAAAAATTCATTTATCAGAGATCCATAATTAAGTGGTTTGAGAGTGGGGATCTTAATACTGCTTTTTTCCACAGGGTTATGGCGACCCGTAGAGCACAGAACCAGATACATTATCTCATCAATGATCAAGGTCAGAGGTTAACTAGTCCTGAGGAGGTAAAAACCTATTGCGTGTCCTACTACCAGGACCTGATTGGAGGGCACCCTATTCCACTTTCCAATCCTTAAATTGAGCAAATCAGGGATCTCATCCCTTTCAGACTGGAGGAAAACTTCCAGAGGTCCCTAGTTGCTGACATCATGGATGCAGAAATAAAGAGAGAATTCTTCTCCATGCCAACAAACAAAACCCCGGGACCAGACGGTTTTACTGGAGAGTTCTTCAAAGCTTCTTGGGACATCATCAGGAACAACCTTATAACGGCAGTCAAGGAATTTTTTCGAACTGGTAACCTTCTCAAACAAGTCAATGCCATTGCTCTCATTCTAATCCCTAAGGTGATAGGAGCAGATAAGATTTCAAACTTCAGGCCCATCTCGTGTTGCAATGTTCTTTACAAGGTCATTTCCAAAATCTTAGCTCGCCGAATGGAGGATATCCTCCCCCTGATGATCTCTAACTCTCAGTCTGCCTTTGTTAAAGGTCGACTACTAGTGGAGAACGTCTTGCTCACCTCAAAAATGGTGAAAGGTTTTGGCAGGAATAATGTCACGTCAAGGGCGCTGTTAAAGGTAGATTTGAGGAAGGCCTTTGATTGTGTGAGATGGGACTTCGTTCTGAAGATCCTGGAGATTGCTCAATTTCCTCCCCGTTTCATTAACTGGGTGAAGCAGTGTGTTACTACCACATCTTTCTCCATCAACATCAATGGAGAGCTCTGCGGCTATTTCAAGGGAGGAAGGGGACTTAGACAGGGAGATCCTCTCTCCCCTACCCTCTTTGTAATCGCCATGGAAGCTCTATCCAACCTTCTTACCCAATGTTTTGACACTGGCTCCATAGGTTATCACCCCCTGGGAAGGAATCCTATCATCTCGCACCTGGCTTTTGCGGATGACTTAATGATTTTCTTTGATGGAAGTAACTCCTCTTTGCATGAAATTGCTACTCTCTTGGATGAATTTAAGGATATCTCGGGACTAAGTATGAATAGGGACAAGTCCACTCTTTTTGTATCTGGAGTCTCAGACCAGCTTCGCGACCAGTTGTCACTCCACGGCTTCGACTATGGGTCATTCCCTGTCCGATACCTAGGACTTCCTCTCCTCCACCGTAAGCCCAGAAAAGCTGATTACTCTCCACTTCTGGACAATATCAAAGCTCGGTTCTCCTCCTGGTCCACTAAGGTTCTCTCCTTTGCGGGTCGTCTCCAGCTCATCTCTGCGGTGATTTACAGCTCTGTCAACTTCTGGTCCTCTGCCTTTGCCCTCTCTAAAGGCTGTCTTCGCCTCATAGAATCCATGTGCAATGCTTTCCTTTGGTCAGGGAGTCTGGAAAATGCGCAAATGCAAAGGTCTCATGGAAGAATATTTGTCTTCCTAAAAATGAAGGTGGTCTTGGCCTAAGAAACTTCTCCGTCTGGAATAAGACACTCAATTTGAGGTTGGTGTGGCTTCTTTTCACGAATAGTGGATCCCTTTGGGTGGCTTGGATGAGAGAGCATATGCTCAAAGCTAACAACTACTGGTCAGCTGAGGATAGTTCCGGGGCTTCCTGGATGTGGAAATTTCTTCTCGCCCTGAAACCTCTGGTAAAGACTCTCATGGGATGCAATATAGGTGACGGAAAAATGGCAAGCTACTAGTTTGATAATTGGAGTCAGACAGGACCATTGATCGATCTCATTGGTCAAGACGGTCCTCGCCTTATGGGCATTCCCAAGGATGCGACTGTCATCTAGGGAACTGGTCCTCAAGGATGGAGGCTTCCATCTTCCAGAACCAGAAACCCTCTTCTCCAATTAATCCGGTACTATCTCCTACTGCTAAATACCCCGGTGGAGTCTGCAGGTCCTGATTCTTACACCTGGGGGCCCGAAGGTGACAAAAAAGAGTTTTTCAGCACAAAAATAACTTGGAATGTGTTGCGTCCTTCAGCAGAGATAAAAGAGTGGTATAAAGCTATCTGGTTTAAGAAAGGCATACCCAAACACTCCTTCACGTTCTGGGTGGCCAATCTCAACAGGCTTCCGGTCAAAGCGAGAACTGCAGACTGGGGAAGGGATACGGATACAAACTGTCTTATGTGCTCTGCTGGACTCGAGAACAGGGAGCATTTGTTCCTGCCTTGTGCATATGCTCAACATATGTGGGGCCTATTTTTCTCTAGACTTGGTCTCCCAAACCTCATATTTGCATCTTGGCAAACCTTGATCAGTTGGTTCCTAGGTAACTCGGCAGGATTACCCTCCACGCTCAAGAAAATGGTCTCCCAGGCCACAATCTATCTCCTCTGGAAGGAACGCAACTCTCGATCTCATGGTGGTCCACCTGACTCGCCTGACTCGCTGTTCAGACTTCTTGACAGAACAATCTGAGACATCCTCTTAGCTCATCAATATAGCAAACAAGGTAAAGGACTACTACTCAAATGGCTAGCACACCTCTACTGAGGATATTCGGTTATTGTAATCAGACCTTTCCTATCGGAAGCTTATTTTTCCTGTAATCTACGGCTTTTTAATTTTTTTTTGGGCTGTAGTTATCTATTTAAACTTTTGTAAACCTCAAGTTCCTTTTGGTAATATAATTAACAGTTATCAAAAAAAATATATATATGGGCTGAACATGTATGTTCTGGATTTACTACTAATGAAGTTTGTTTATAGTTAGATCTAGTACGCGATTTCAAAGAGAACCATAAGTCAACGTCTTTCGAGAAGAAGTCCTGGGGAACACAATGTGCATATCTAAACATTATGTATGATTTATCCTATAGTTATATCATATCAATTAAGAGATGTGTAAATTTTGTTTGTTGATAAATATGGGTTTATATGTTGATAAATTAATAAGTGTTGATATATATTTATACTTAATTAATAGATAGTTACTTGTCGAACTGTTACCGGACAATGGACAGGTAAATCTGTCTTGAAATGCATACAATTTTAGGTGATTTTTTTACTCTAATAAAACAAAATAAAAACTTGCTAGACAAGCCTAAACAATAGGAAACCACACCAGCGTTAAAATATTCTACAAATATCTCTTAAAATTAATTAATGAAAATTTTAGTTTTTTTTTTTTTTGAATAAAATGTTAAATTATATTCAAAACAAAAATACGTTTTTACAACTATTGCATCATTCTTTGAGAGTTCTAAAAACAGAGTTCAAAATAAAATTTAGATTCAGTATCTAGTCTCAAGCCACTTGATCAGACCAGTGTCGTAACGTCGATCCCCCCCAATAGCAAGGAGTTGATTTCTCACCTGAAAGTCAATGAGTTTGATGAGGTGTGAGGCAGGCTGCGGGTGTTCACCATGTGTCCGCCGGTTTCTCTCAAGCCAAATGGTGTAAATTGTCATTTGCAGTACAGAACAGGCTAGATAAGATGTAGTCCTATCCCGCCAGTTAATGCAAGCTGAGACTATTATCGAGTTCCAGGTGGTTGAAAAACGGGACTTGTAGATATCCTTGGCAATGGCTTGCCAAATCCCGGAGCAGAAACTACAGTTGAAAAATAAATGATCACGAGTTTCAACAGCATTGTTGCAGAATATACAGTCGCCAAGCTCTCCCATGGACCAGTGAGCCTTGCGATCACCAGTGGAGAGTCTGTTGCGGATCGCTAACCAAGTACAAAACGAGTGTTTTGGTGTGGAATGAGTAAACCAGACACATCGGTGCCATGAGACCTCTTCTACCGCCGATCTGATCTGTAGCCAAGTTTCTTTAGTGGAAAAATGTGGATGAAACCTATCATTCTTCCCTCGCCAAAGGACGACATCATCCCTGGTATTAGATTGCTCTAGCTTCAATTGGAGCTCAGTTTCTATCTGGTTTAGTTGTTGCAGACGGTAGTGACGACGATGACGTCTGCCCCACGCATCAGCAACAGACATGTATTTACTTATCCCCGTTTCAATGATGCCTCTCTCTCCAAACACCTCAACCAACCGACCCAAACTCGACCAATTGTCCAACCAGAAAGAGGTACTCAACCCATTATTGACTTCTGTTCTGCAAAAAGTCACTGCAACCTGTCAAAACTTGAGTAATTTTCTCCACATCCAAGAACCTGCTGTACCAGATTGGACAGACCAAAAGTTCTTGTGTTTAAGTAGATTGTGGTGCACCCATTTGACCCACATAGACTCACCGGATGAAACGATACGCCAGATCAGCTTAAAACAACAGACATCATTCATCTCTCTTAAAGACCTTAACCCCAAACCACCTTCTCTTTTAGGCTTACAAATATCTTCCCAGGCCACCTTAGCTTTGCGAGGATTCAACTCTGGTCCACACCAGAGGAAAGCAGAGCACAATTTGTCTATCTCACTTATGCATTGTCTCGGAAGTCGAAAAGCAGAGAACCAAAAGGTGCAAATGCTCCATAACACCGATTGAATCAGATTAAGTCATCCTGCAAATGAAAGAAAGCGAGCAGTCCAGGATCCAATTTTCTTCTTTATATGCTCTAGGAGGGAGGAGTAATCTGGAGCAGATAAGCGTTTGGTCACCAGTGGTAGTCCCAAATACCTCACCGGTAGCTGGCCTACAGCAAAACTGAAACTATCTTGGATTCCTTGACAATCCGAGTCCGAGAGTCCTCCCAAGTATAGTGTGGACTTCTCCATACTTATTTTCAGGCCTGATTTCCTAGCAAATTTGTCAAAAATCTCCACAATTCCTGCTATTGACCACACATTGCCATCAGAGAGGACCATAAGGTCGTCAGCAAAGCTCAAGTGTGTAACCCCTAGTTCCTTACAATGCGGATGGTAGCCAAACTGTTCACCCGCAGCTTTGTCCAACATCCGAGACAAAACATCCATTACTATGACAAAAAGATAGGGTGAGAGGGAGCAACCCTGTCTTAAACCTCGTGTGTTCTAAAAATAACCTGCCAACTCCCCGTTTACCTGAACGAAAAAGGAAGCCGTTGTCACGCATAGCATTAGCCAGTGGAGAAAAACGGGTGGAATATCCAATGCTGAGAGGACATTCCGAAGGAAAGGCCATTGAACCGAATCAAATGCTTTCGAAATATTAATTTTAATGGCACACCGACTAGAGATTATATCTCTATGATAGTCTTTGACTAACTCCGTGGCTAGCAGAATGTTCTCAATCAGTAGGCGGTCCTTAACAAATGCCGACTGGTTGCCTGCAATAAACTTTGGTAGGAGCAGCTTGAGTCTGTTTGCTAATATTTTGGAAATCACATTATAAAGAACATTACAACAGGAAATTGGCCCGTAATCCTTCATTTCTCTTGCTTCCTCTTTTTTAGGAATTAAGGCTAAAATGCTAGCATTAACACCTTTAGGGAGGAAACCTTTGACAAAAAAAGATTGAACTGCAACCACAAACTCCAGTCCAATAATATCCCAAGTTGCCTTGAAGAATTCTGTAGTAAAACCATCTGGTCCCGGAGATTTGTCCGATGGCATAGAGAATAAGACAGCTTTAATCTCATCTGCTAAAACTAGCCTAGTGAGAGCTTGCTTATCCGTCAGAGTACATCGAAAATTCAGTAAATCCTGCAACTCCTCAACTGTAGCACCCTCAAAATCAGGAGGAGCAAACTGAAGAAACTCACTAAAGTGGCGAATAGCTTCCTGCTTAATCTCTTCTTCATTAGTGACAACCCCACCGTCAGGTTTCTGAATCTCCCTGATCATGTTAGTAGCTTTCCTCGTTTGAACAGCTCGATGGAATGTCTTATTGTTTCGATCTCCAACTTTTAACCAATGGAGCTTTGATTTTTGTTTCAAATACTTCTCCTCCAAACCAGCAAGAAAACTCCAACAGTCGTAAGCCTCTTTTTCTGCTACCATTGCCATTTCTGACGGGTTTAATAAGTTATCCTCCTGCTTCTCACAAAGGAGTTTATAAGCCTCGTTTGTTTTACCCACCAAGTGACCTATCTTATCCCTAGCCAGTGAACGAAGCTTTGGTTTGAGGGCCTTTAGCTTCTTAGAGAACCGAAAAAGAGAGGAGGTTGACATGTGGATAGCCTCTGTTTCCCCCCAGAACTCTGTCACCAGTGGTTTAAAATCAGTCATATCAGCCATGGCGTTCACAAACTTGAAAGGTTTCTGACGTTGCCTAATAGCTACCTGACTTGTAATGTTTATTCGACACCGCGAATGATCAGAGCATCCCCCAGCGTCGAAGACACTATAAGAGAGGGGATATGCTGTGAGCCAAGCTTCATTAACTAAAACACGATCCAGCTTTTTGGATATTTGATCATTCTCCCTTTTATTAGACCATGTGTACAAAGGACCATGAGAAGCCAAATCAGCAATAGAACAATAGTTCACCACCGACTGAAAATCTATCATGCCTTCGGTAACCCCAGGGCCAGCAGCGCCACGAGAGTGTTCCTCAACAGCCAAAATTTCATTAAAATCACCAAAAATAAGCCAAGGCTTATCCCTCATACTTTGGGAATCCTTATGACTTCGTAAATCCTCCCACAAGGCTTTCCGTTCCTCCGTCAAATTCAAAGCATAGATAAAAGAACAATAAAATTCCTCCACTACTCCCTCTAATTTGACCAAACAAGTTATAAGCTGATTACTCTTAAAAACTGGAGTAACCCTCACATTTGGACGCGGCACAAAAAACCGTAGTTGCTTAAACCCTAGCTAGCTAGGTTCTCCGATCCTTGTATCTTCTCCTTCCAACTTGAGCATGATGAGAATTCTTCTACAACACGCAACGCGTTACGGCATTCGCTCCTTCGGAACCCTATCATCACCTCCCACAGCAGCGAGCCAAACATTGCAGCACCGTATTTCGGATGCTCTCTATCGAAATGCACAAATCCTTCCGGTGCTTGAACACTGGCGGCAACAGGGGAATCAAGTGAACCCTTCACATGTTAGAGTCATCATCAAGAAGCTTCGAGATTCCAACCAATCTCACCAAGCCCTTCAGGTTTTCATTCTCCCCCTTTTTCCCCGATTTGGTTTCTCCATCTCTTATTATAGGTGTTGAAGTTGATGTCTTGCGGTGATGTTATAATAAGGTATCAGAGTGGATGAGTAAAGAAAAGATCTGCAATCTAATCCCAGAAGATTTTGCAGCTCGGCTTCATCTCATAGAGAATGTTGTAGGCTTAGAAGAAGCAGAAAAGTTCTTTGAAAGTATTCCAAAGAACGCGAGAGACGATTCTGTCTACACCACTCTCTTAAACTCGTACGCAAGATCACACAAAACTCTGTGTAAAGCTGAAGCCACGTTCTTTAAAATGAGGGAGTTAGGTCTTCTCTTAAGACCTTATCCTTTCAATGCAATGATGTCTCTCTACTGTGCACTAAAAGATCGAGATAAAGTCGAGGACCTTTTGCTTGAGATGAAAGGTAACGACGTGGAGCCCGACAGTGTCACAGTAAACAACGTGTTGAAGCTATACTCGGATGTGTGTGACGTGACCGCGATGGAGAAGTTTTTGAATAAGTGGGAAGCCATTCATGGGATAAAACTCTAGTGGCTTACAACTCTTGACATGGCAAAGGCTTACGTGCGAGCCCGTTTAAGTGGGAAGGCTGTAAAAATGTTGCGTTTAACCGAGAAATTGGTGGATGACAAGTCTTTAAAATCAGCTTACGACCATCTCATGAAGCTGTATGGTGAAGCTGGAGAGAAAGAAGAGGTTTTACGTATATGGAACCTTTACAAGAAGAACATAGGACAACGTGATAACGATGGTTACCGAACTGTGATACGTTCTCTCTTGAAGGTGGATGATATCGTTGAGGCGGAGAAGATTTACAAAGTGTGGGAATCTTCGCCACTTGAGTTTGATATCCGAATCCCGACTATGTTGGCCTCTGGTTATCGAGACAGGGGAATGACAGAGTTGGCTGAGAAACTCATGAGCAGTAAAGCTGTAAAGGACAGAAGAATGAATAAGCCTATCACTCCGCTTTTGGAGCAATGGGGACATCAAATGAAACAGTCTGATCTCAAATGCCTAATCAAGAATCTCCATGATTCCAATCAGTTTTCAAAAGCGCTTCAGGTTTTATTCATTATTAACTTTATTTCAATATTTCAAATCAAACTAATATTGTTGACGTTCACATACAGTGCATTACTTTGAGGATAAGCATGTTTTCATTTGTTAGGTTTCAGAGTGGATTGGTGAAAAACGAGTTTGTAGTCTTTATTCGGAAGATTGTGCAGCTCGTCTTTACTTGACTGAGAATGTGTTGGGTTTAGAAGAAGCAGAGAAGTACTTTGGAAACATCCCTGAGAACATGAAGGATTACTCTGTCTACACAGCTCTCTTAAGCTCTTACGCGAAATCTGACAAAAACATGAGTAAAGCCGTGACCACTTTCAAGAAGATGAGAGAGCTCGGGTTCCTCTTGAAACCTTCACCATTCAACATGATTCTCTCTTTCCACAGTCAATCAAATATGGTGAAGGAGATTCTTCGTGTGATGGAGGAGAACAACGTCGATCCTGATAGTCTCACGGTGAACAAAGTTTTAAAGATCTACGCGGCTGAATCAATTAAGGTAGAAGAAATGGAAATGTTTATGAGACGGTGGGGTAGAGGAGATGGAATCAAGCTAGATAGCGGCACAGTGGTTGCAATGGCAAAGGCCTACGCTAAAGTTGATTCAACAATGAAAGCAATAGAGATGTATGGTGATGTAGCCGGGTGTAAAAGAGAGGTGCACCTTCTTTGGGACAAATATAAGAAGAAGAAGGAGGAAGAACAAAAGGAGGCTGATAAGGTAAAATTGTTTAGCACTCCGTTGAAGATAGACGATGGATATCGAATTGTGATTAGCTCTTTGTTAAAGCTGGACGATGTACAAGGAGCAGAGAAGGTCTATGGAGAGTGGATACCGAGTGGACCGAAGCTGGATGTGAGAATACCGGGTTTGCTGATTTCTCGGTTTTGTACCCAAGGGAACGCATTGAAGGTTGGGGAAATGTTACAGTCGATTAGCAAGAAGAGGATTATGATGCATTTAAGGATGTTGAAAGATTTTACAATCAACGTAGTGAAATTTTTTGTTCTTTGTGTGGTTATTTTAGTGGTCTTATGGATCGAAAGTATTCGTAGACCATTTTACTACTACTACTAGATAAAAAGACATGGATTTTCCATTTTTAGATATATTGTGAACCAAGAATTCTTAATGATAGTTTACGGGTATTTCATTATTATGTTGATTAAATTTTGGGTTTGTAATCTATCAAAACAACAAAGTCATAGTATCCGTATAAATTTGAATTACAAAAAAAAAAAAAAAAAAAATCTTCAA